>NC_088709.1:20278332-20604696 GCF_963576615.1 Watersipora subatra
TTAAAGAAATATTGTCTATGCCTGAGGCTTTGGAATTAGGAATGTTACTGATATAGTTTACAATATCATGAGGAGTAAATTTTGGAAACTCATTAAATGTGGTCTTCAACTCAGTTTTTTGACAAAACAAATAAGGATTGGATGACTGTAAAATTGAATTTGAAAGTTTACTTGCAATAGACACAAAATGTGAGTTAAGTTCTGAAGCTGACAAACAAGTGTCACAGCTTTGAGGTTTCTTAATTTTCACATTCAAAGCTTGCCAAAGCTTATGCGTATCACCAGGCTTTGACTGTTTAACAAGTTCATCGATCCATTTTTTTTTTCTTTCAATGATATTTGTGACAAAATTGCGCTGCTTTTTGTAAGCAGTCCAATTTTTGCAGTTTTTCAGTTTTTCTCTCAACTTTATATTTTGCTACACCTCTTTGTCAAGCCAGATAGGTAAAGATTCTGACTTGACTTTTCTAGTTTTAAAAGGTGCTAACTCATTGACAGCCGTAAAAAATTTTTGAAAACGTAGTTGAGGTGTGGCAATTCAACATTGAATAAAATGTGCTAACCTTTTCGATGTAGAAATTTAGTAGGTAAAACATAGTAGCAGTACCCATGCAAGTTGTGTGGTAGCTGTTGTTCTGTAGTACTCGTAGCTGGAAAAAAAGCAAAAGTAACTCAGAAAGAAGTTAACATGTTTAATATCACAAACAGTTTCAAATCCAACGTTTTCAACCCTTTCACTGAAGTAGACTCATTCATGCGTTTTCTATGGTGGACCGCGTAGACGTATTTTTGCGATTTTACCAGCATTTGCTAACAACTGAATTTTGTTATTTGTTGATAACATAAGTAACGGTCTTTATGACTTTTCTGTGTAGTAACAGTGTTGTCCTAAGACAGTGTTCTCTGTAAAATTGGCCTAAAGTTTAGTTTTAAATCTTTGTTCGAGAATTTCCAACTTTCAAATTCCAATTTCTAACAAAACAAAGATTTTTTGTGCGAGTTTATTAAATGCGTCCAAGTTAGAAAACAAATAACTACTTATGTTGATGACATTATAGCCGAGTCAATTTTTTGTGACAACACAGATAATTAAAATAGCAATAGCGGCACTGACTCTGATGGTGGTGAAAGTAATGGTTTTGTGAGAATAAGGAACATTGTAGAGAATCGTTTTAGCTTTGTAGCTTCACATCGCTTTATCAATGCACAAAGTATAGGTACACTGAAGTTTTTGCATAGCAGTGCTTGTTAACATGTCGGCAAAATGAAATATATAACCAAAACAAACGTTCTAGATGGAGTTTGAAATTGAAAAAATATTGTATACATTTGAAGCAATATCGACAAAATGGCTGGCAGTAGGCAATAGCTAACTTTGTACATGGACGCAAGTGAAAGGATTATGTATTGAAAGTGTGGCAGTTCATAGACAATACAACATTGAATAAGAAGCACTTACCTTTTTAATGTGGAAATTTAGTAGGTGAGAACTGCGTTTTTGTCCAACGTTTATGTGACCTTGGCGGTACATGTTGGCAGTATATAATAGTTGCATGTAAATCACTACTCATTAATTTATTCTATTTATTGAGTAGTGCATTTGTATAGCTGTATAGACACCTTTGTATAGGCCGCAGACCTCAAAACGGTGCTTTTTAACACGGCAGCAACTTTGCTGTTTAAAAAGCGTGAGATCCGGAGATTTGGGTTAACGCACCCTGGCAGTGAAAAAAAAAACAGAATCACTGCACCTTTATATAAGCCGGTTGGCTCAAATCGTCAGACAAAAGTAGCGGCTAATAGTCCGAAATCACGATATTTACAACTCATATTAATTCAGCTGGCTTCTAGATGGAGTTTGAAATTGAAAAAATATTGTATACATTTGAAGCAATATCGACAAAATGGCTGGCAGTAGGCAATAGCTAACTTTGTACATGGACGCAAGTGAAAGGATTATGTATTGAAAGTGTGGCAGTTCATAGACAATACAACATTGAATAAGAAGCACTTACCTTTTTAATGTGGAAATTTAGTAGGTGAGAACTGCGTTTTTGTCCAACGTTTATGTGACCTTGGCGGTACATGTTGGCAGTATATAATAGTTGCATGTAAATCACTACTCATTAATTTATTCTATTTATTGAGTAGTGCATTTGTATAGCTGTATAGACACCTTTGTATAGGCCGCAGACCTCAAAACGGTGCTTTTTAACACGGCAGCAACTTTGCTGTTTAAAAAGCGTGAGATCCGGAGATTTGGGTTAACGCACCCTGGCAGTGAAAAAAAAAACAGAATCACTGCACCTTTATATAAGCCGGTTGGCTCAAATCGTCAGACAAAAGTAGCGGCTAATAGTCCGAAATCACGATATTTACAACTCATATTAATTCAGCTGGCATATTAATCCATTCGTACGACCGAATGGAAAAAGAAAGACCGCTTTATAATTTATTTACTGTCACTACTCATATTAATTCAGCTCGCTTCGTACAACCAAAATTCGTACGACGATAAAAGGAAACACCGCTCTATAAGGTGAATTATCGGTAACTCAATATATCGAGAAGACAACTCCCAAAGATCCGATATCAGCATATCAGTATTTATCGTCCATCTCTACGATGAATAGGTTATGTATAGAAGCGTGTACTAACCACAAACTCCCGTTAACGCGTCCTAAATTCCTAGGAGCGGCTAATAGTCCGAAGAGTTTGGTACTCTATAAGGCGGACACTCACTTTCACACGCAGGCAGACAACGATTGGCATTTATATAGTAGATAGCAGCCATTTTCATGGCATTCTCAATGCCGTATTGTAACTCTGTATTGTAAAAAAGTTTTTTGGCTTAATGGCCGCGATATTTGTGAAAAACCACTTGGCAAAAGGGATAAGCCCAACGGCATTAATGTCGCTCTGCCGGACTGATGACACATGGGGTGTGTCCTCTGTGAAGTATAGGCAACATCAGCATCGCTTGGGAAAAAATGGTTAAATGTATCTTCCCAAAATTCTGACTAACTAATCAAATGATAAAATGTCACTCTGTAATATAACATCACTATAAGGGAAAGGTTGAAAAATACAGCGCCTTCCAACCCTTATTGAAAATAGGATTGAAACCTTTACTTGAGCCAATACACTGAAATACAGGTTTTACGATTGAACTCTGACCTAGATAATTGAGCCAATTGATTAATATCTTACAACCTTTGTCATTACACAAACTTAAAAAAAGTAAAGCTATCCAGCACTAAGCTGATAGACACATGATGATAACAAAGCTCTTAATATTTCTCAGTATCATTATAGTGTTCTACTAAGGGAGTATTTGAAGTCCTGTTGAAAATAAAATCGCGACATGTCACTAATCTCGTTAGACTAATATCATATTTACCTTTATTACAGTGTGAGTTGGCTGATGAACTCTCTGGTTCTAGATTAAGTTCAATGTCTACAATATAAACAACATAGAAATATAGATACAATGAATGATATCATTTATACAAAATATCTTAAACACATTTTTTTATTGAAGTCATATGTGACTCTAAACTCAGTGTGTCTTTTGCAGTCAAAAGTTACAATTTATTAAAAATGACTCATACTCTCTTAGCTCTCATAGACCTGCATTTATCACATGGTGTCCTCAAACTTTTTAAGTTGAGAACCTTTTAATTGGGCTTATGCTTAACAAGTTCAAACAAATTCAAGTGAAACAAATTGAGATGGCTTCAGATGCGGCAGCTGAATGGCCGAGTATTAAAGTTGGGTCACTTTCAAGAACACCAGCACGAGGTTTTTCTCATCAAAAGTTTTAAAAAGGCAGGCTAGGAGTGAAGGTGAAAGCGAGTCACAAAGCGAGATAAAAACAGCCACGTCAAGGAAAGAAAAATATTTAAAACTGAAAATTAATGCAAGGTTAGAATTAAATTTAGTATCGTGTAAGATTTAAACTTGTTTGTAAATGTGAATATGGCAAGCTGAGTTAATTTCAGTTAGACCTAAATTTAAAGCTTACGTTATATTACGTGGCTTTACAAAATTGTAACTTGTAATGTGTAGTGTACTGAACATGTTGCTGTCACATCTCTGTCACAATGTCATTAACCTCTACAATCTTTTGCAAAGGTAAGAACACTATGGTGTACTGTACACAATGTACCAATTAATTGTAGATCATAACCGCTAGACAGATTTTGTTACTTTTTGAGCGTGAGTGGCAAGTTAAGACTAAAAACACCCTGTTCATAGTAATATCCTGTTTTATGTAGTCTTTCTTGCAAAGGGTGAGAATAGATTAATTTGTAATTAGTGATTTTATATAGAAAGAAATGATATTAAAGAGAGTAAAAAATTGAAAGAGAAAAAATTGATATAAAAGAAACTTGACATACAATGTACAAGCGCAGTCACGGAAGGCATTATGCTCATAGGTTGAAGTATGCCTATATATGAAAAACCATTTTAACTGCTGACTACTGCATTGCCTTTTTCCGTCAAGTGCTATGGCGCTGTTTTTTTTTCAACCAAAAACACATCATTTTTAACTCTTGCTTTGCTATTACTTGGAGTATCTAGCCCAAATAATCAATGTCTCAGTAGAACTTTATAACAACGGAATATGACCAAGAGTACCTTTCTTGGGAGACCTCATAGCAGACCAGAAGTTGGCGAATACAAAAAAAGCTTGTTTGTTGATGCAAAAATACAACTTTCTTAACTCTTGTTCATATTGCATATAAGCTAGCCAATTTATTTGGCTGTTATAGGTGTCATGATAACATGAAAGTAGTTTAACGATTGAATAATTAATGCAAAGTTATATAACACAAAACGAATATAAAACCAACTGGAAGTTAAACTCTGAAAAACGTAACAATGACTAACAAATAAATTTGTATCATTCGAAATATGATTATCAATAACAGAACTTCCTAAAATTAAAGACACTCAGTGCCCTGGCAAAAAAGGTTTGAATTTAACCTAAAAAAAAGTAAAAACGTTAGACATCAAACATCATACAAATGTCTTTTTTATAGAAACAAACCGTTTTGGACCATTGACTTTTGCAAGACAGGTTTTTCTATTGTTAAGAAAAGCAATTACAAAGCAATATAGCACATCATTTTAATGTTTCATAGATGTATAGAGGGTTATAGTGTGCTGGAATTTGGGTTAACGTCGTTGCCATAAAGGTTTGACAGTGCTGATGAATATTTAAAAAGCATTCGCTGCATTGCAATTAAAAGCATGTTATTTTGCCTAAATTCATTTATTTTACCACTATTAATTAAATATCTATCCCAACTGTCTAAACAGTTTCATAGACAATCTAAATATATTTCTACAGCGAACATACCAGGTTTGTAGATATTTTGTAAATATATTATGTTCATTCATCGGTCATGAAGTTCCATCAATTCTCAGCCATTGCAGATTCACAAAAATTGGCACTCGGGCCACACAAGATTTTATATGGAAATGTAAAAATGGCACCTAAAGAATTAAAAGAAATGCTGAGCCCGCGACAGCAATTTCAATCTTGCCGGGGGAGGGTTCAAAATATAGGTGACATAAATCACGCTATGCCTTTCAAAAAGTCAATCATATTCATAGACCTATTACCTATAATATGTTATACTACATGTATATTACCTACGCGTACAGTTGATTGGTCTATGATTATACTGCTCCCTATTGTGGGTATAATCCTTTTGTACTCTTGCATGTATACTGTATATGCATACTGTACACATATTGTGCGCTAATGGTATGTATGAGACAACTATGTCTGTTTAATGTACAGTACTCAATTATAAATGTCCTGACACGGCCAGTCTGTATTAGTATGAACAAACCAAAATAAAAGTTGGCTGCATATCACCTTCACTAAAATTAAACCAGTTAAACTATTCAACTCACAAGTATGACATCACAGCTTATCAACAGCAGTTAGCACAATTATTTAAGCAATCTTTAACTTACCAGTTGGGTAGAGATTATCAGGACTATCATCAGATCCTTGTTCTTTTTTCACTTCTGCAACTACTGCAATAATTATGAAAGTTCATCATGAAATAATGAGAATGAACAGTTTTTCGTATATATAATAAGATGTCATGAACTTCATAAAAAAATCTTCAACATAATTACCTTCACCACTGTCTGTGTTGATTAATGGATCATCAGGTTCTACTTTGATCTCGATATCTACAATATAATGCATTTATAATTTACTACCTACAAACATTGATATAGTGATGCTACACAAACAGATGAACCTGACCAGCACTTTAAGCTGGCTGGTTAAAGCATCACAACAGAATAGTATGTAGTTACAATACACTATGGATTGAAGGGACAAGGCTATAGCAGACATGGGAATATAAGATATCATAAAACCTATAACTCGACACCATGGCAATCTAACTTTCAACCATTTTTCTATAGTGGGGCCAACTGGAACTGGCGTTAAAAATAGGCTGGTGTTGTTTTTTTTAAAACGCTCATCAGGATTTAGGGAAAATAAATTTAACCCTTTTATAAGCAAAGTGAATGTAATTTATATTGCACATTTTCCTTCGCGCTGTGAAATTAACCCATTTGATTGCAATGAGTCTGCTAACTTGTCCCAGATCGCTAAATAAATATGCAATGGAAACCGAGAAACATCTCTAACAGTTGATATCTACGGCTTCCAGTGAACCTTCGATGATATTATTTTGCAATTGTCTGGTGCTTTGAATCTTTTACTGCATTCGAAAATTGAAAGTAATTTTTCAATTTATAACTATATTTAATGATGTTGCTTGAAACCTTTGGCACTCATGGATATTTTTGGTACAGTTTGCAGCCAAAAACTGCTAATTTATAGGTTGTACAATTATAAATTATCAATCGCTCAAACACATATTCATGAACAATTGACTAGCGTCCGAATAATTGTTTGAACTGAGCAAAACATTTACGGATTGCATTTCACACAAGCGATAAGCTGCTAGCAGCAACGAAAAGCACATATTTTGACCTAAAACTAGTCATTCATATACCATCATAAATGTAATCCATTTTTCACATTTATCAAAGTATCAGGACCCCATTAAACAAGCAACTGCTATTTATTTGATACAGATATTAATTATTTATTTGATGTTGCTCTCAAAGTTTTAATGAAAAAAACTACGAGAACCTTTAGAGTTAAAAAATGGACGTCGGAATGAGCAGAAAAAACAGAAGAATTAATTGTTATTGATGTAACCAGCCATTATTAGTACGATTTTGAGGAGACTTTTTCACTGATAACTTGCTATTATAGACTCATAAAAACCAAATAATGTCAAAGTGGTGGTCAAATAGGAGTGGCGGTGAAATTAAGGGTGGTACTTGATTTTTCAGCCTTTCTGCTATAGTGGCAGCCAAATGGAGGTGTTGTTCAAATAACAGTGACATTCCAATAGAGGCTAAAGTTTATTTAAAAGTGTTACGTTACGTCTACGGAGAACATGGCAAGACTAGACATGACTATAAAATAAATAAAGATAGAAGACAGGCTTAAAAAGGACATAGCTAAATAAATACAAATAGAAAAAATGATTAGTCAAGCATGGCTACAGAGAACATCGATAAATAGGAAATGGGTACAGATAACATGGCTATAGACAGCATGACTAAAGAAGAAATGGGTATGAAAAACATGAATACATATTGCAAAAATTCTTAAGAACAATAATCTTTACAACATACATAGTTAAGTAGAACTCTCTAACTAACCTGTTGGATAGAGGCTGTCATTCAAATCCTCTGCTTCTGGGTCAGATTTTACTAACACAATGTTCATGGCAGCCATTATATGGAGAGATTAGTTTATCTACGTAAGAAAAAAGTGTAATGCTATATTAGGTAACATCCATGTTTCTATGCAAGCGATTGCAAAGAACTAGCTTTTTTATGAATGAATTCAACTTGCAAACAAAATAAAAATGATTCACCCTGTAGTTGGGCAGATAATGGCAAACATTGAAGTAGAAACTTATTTTTACAAAAAGGTACAGTGAAACTTATATGTTGATGCCATGGCGCTCAGTTATTCAACTCTCTCCCAATAGAGGCTGTCAAATGGAGGTGGCATTCAAATAGAGGCTGGCTGTATTTTCAAATAGCTCATCGGTATTTGGGAAGGTAAATTTAACCCTTTTAAGGCCATCAAAAATGCTGTCTACATTTTGTCATATTCATGGGGAGGAACTCGATGATATTATAGCCTGTGCAATGCTTTGCAAGTTTTTATACCTTGAATTTTTTTATTTCTTTCTAAATTTGAGAGTAAATACTTCTTTTTATAGCTATAGTTAAAAGTTGACTTGCAACAAAATTCACATTACAGTTAGGCTTATTTGATATGAAAAGATTTATCATGTCTTACTCTGTTGTTTTGTGGGTGCAAAATATGTGGAAATGTGATTACAAACTCTTAAAAGCTAAAAGAACGAACAGTTAATTGAAGCCACACAAGACCGCCATATTTTGGATTCTCTTTCAAAAATGGCTCAAATGTGACGTAGTTGTTGTAGATGGTTTCTGTTTACAGTTTCATGCAACCGTGTTTGTCGAAATATGTTCACAAATATACTTCACTCATTCAATAAAACCATGTCTATCGTTCTTTAGCGTCTGTTTTATCGCCATTTTGATGCTTCACTTTTAGCAGTGATATCTCACAACTTACCGTATAAAAGTGTTTAACTTTTTAACCTTAGCTCAAAAGAGTACATATTATTGTCTGATAACCATGATGAGCCTGTTGGTCACCTGCGATAATTGAAAAGTGTTGCATAAATTGTATGCGAAGTAATGGGTTACATGATCAGATTATGACTTGCCGATTAGACCAAACCAAAGCAAAGCTGTAAAGTAGCGAGCATCTATATTTGATACGGGGTCTTCGGTAAAACCTGAAGTGTTTGTCATAAACTAGTGCTATGATAAGTTTTATATTAGGCTTTTTATTGGCATTTCAATTCACGTGAGAACATCACGTGACAAAACAATCACCAAACAGTAATGACAACGTCCGAGAAATAAACAGATTCCAATCTACGGCGACTTTTGTTTTTGAGCTTTTAAGAGCTTGTAATCACATTTCCACATATTTGGCACCTACAACACAACATAATAAGACATGGTGAATCTTTTGATACCAAATAACTGTAATGTAAATTTTGTTGCAAGTCAACATTTAACAATGCTGGATGAAAAGTCATTGCACTCACTGAAGTGTTTGCAACAGCTTGCAGCCAAAACAGGAGTTTTATGAGAGATAGAAAAAGGTCTTTTCATAGCAAGCCGAGTTAAAGCAATTGAAAAGATCCTATCAAATAGTTTGCTATAAATCTGCAGATTTACAAGTTATATAATAATATTAATCTAGCAAATGCTATAAATATATAATTAAAATAAATTATATAATATATAATTTATTATAAATTAATATAAATTATATATAATTAAAACTAATAAAAAAAATTACTGATACTTATAATGCATGCAGAATCCAAAATTAAAAATTTCAAAACAAAAATATTTGCATTATTTGTTCAGGCAGTTGTAATGTGATTGTTCCACTATATATAAATGAACATCTATTGGCTGTTCACTACCTTTCACTATATTATTGGACCTCTACTCACATTCTGCACTGCTTAACTAGTGGATACCAGTGTCGTGAAGTTTTCTAACAGATTGAAACCATTAAACTTTGCATTCTGCATGGATAACGACAAACTTTCGACCGGATAAGTGCTAAAGACAACTTTAGTTAATCATACAACATTATAAATGAAAACAGTTTGTCTCGCATATTGAAGTATCAAGACTGCATTAAACAAGGAACTGCTATTAGTCTGATACAGGTATTAAATATGTCTATGGTGTTTTTTACAAAGTTTTAACAAAAAAAAACAAAAAGCTTGCAAGTTCGAAAACGGACCTTGATGTGAACGAAAACAACGAAAGCATTAAATGTTATCCATGTAACCAAGTTATTATAAGTACGACTTTGAAAATATTTCTTAATGATCATTTCCTATAATGATAATGATATGCTATAAGGATCACAAGGGTAGACAAATAGAGGGCCACCCTCTATTTGAACGCTATCTCCATTTGACCGCCAATTTGACTACATTTAATCTTTATGAACCCATAATACCAAATGATCAGTAAAAAAGTGTCCAAAAAATCGTATTAGCCATTCGGCTGGGGAAGCGACAAAATTATCGTTCATCAGTTGCGTGGAGAAACGAAAATTATGTGGCTTTTGGTAGACGTTTACAAAGCGGTCGTCTAGTAACATCAAACAAAGGATATGAACAGTAGTAAGTTTTAAATATCATCAACAAGATAAGATATAAAACGATTATCTGAGAGGCGTTGCCTTGTGCTAGAAGTTACAAAAATCGATACTACAAAGAAAAAACTGGAAGTTGGAAAAACCAGCGAACATCCGCTCGACTTTCAAAATGGTAAAATGAGAATTCATGTGATCGCGCGATTGTTAGTGATCTTTTGTCTGATCAGTACAAAAAATGATTCGGATGCTAGAAGGAATGTAAACTTTTAGGACTTTTGAATATACCGAGAAAAGTGATCGTTATGGTAGCTAGTACGGCTACACCGTAGCGTTCGACTTTACCAAAAAGAAATGATTCCAAACATTGTGTATAGGGAAAATGGTACATAGGTGTAGTTTTTGTAGTAGTACACATGTACATGAATGTTTATGTACAAAATATTTTGTAAGAAGAAATAATCTTCAGTTTGAGCAATGCATGTTCATAGAATATCGATTTTCTTGAATTCTCAAAAATAAATTACACGACTTTTGGGTGTTTTTGCGAGGCTTTAACCCAGCCAAAGGGTTAATAATGACTTGTTTGCATTATTAAAAATCAATTTTCTCATTGTTGAACTTCAAACTCTTCGATTTTTTGTTAAAACTTTGAAAGCAACACCATATCAATAATTAATATCTGTCTCAGATTAATAGTAGTTCCTTGTTTAACGCGGTATTAATACTTCCATGTCTACATGTATAAAAACTGTTAAAATTTACAATGATAGGTGAAAATTCAAAGCAAAGCCATAGAAATAATTACTAACTGTATCAAGCTAATAGTAGTTTATTGTTTAACACTGTCTTAATACTTTAAAAAACATGCATGAAAAACAGTCTGCAAGTTTTGGGCAAAGGTAAATGTAATGCGTAAAAGTTTAGCGAGCAAAACTTTTACGCATAGCATTTGTGCTAAATGCAGCGTGTAAAAGTTTTACTCTGCCAGAAAACCTTTTGGACGCTAATTTCAGCTTGTTGACTCTTTCGCTATCGAGTTTATGTCTAGGTCGGTTCGAAGTATTTTTCTTTACACAAATTTTGACATAACATCATCCACTTTGCGATAACTTGAGAAAGAATGAAGATATTCGCTTAATTAAAAAACAGGTTGTTGAAAAGAAGACACTTTATTAGAAAGTACAATAAAATTACATAAAAACCATTAATTAACTCCATTAAAACGATAAAATCTTATAAACTTTAACAACGATATTTTGCCAGCAATTTCGATAGTCACATTTTGACTGTTCCCATAATCTTTGGCTACTATTAAAGTTTTTCACATGAAATACATGCACTGAAAAGTCAAAATCACTCGATATAAAGCTAATGGAGACCCATTAACTAAGCACGTTACAAGCTCTACAACTGTAAAAATCGCGATATTATTTTTGTCTGTGATTGCGCTGCGGTGAACTTTCTGTCGGATAATCAGTGAGGCGCTAGTGAGAGGCCTACCGCTCAGTCTATATCCTTTGCATCAAGCTCGTTTTTATTGAAATCAAATTTTATTGGTCTACCCAAAGTGAAAGCTGAGTAATTATAAATAAACTAACGCACTGTATACAATCTGATGTATCAACTTCCGACCACAAAGATGAGATAACCTGAACAGATACATCAGCTTGCGGTAGCGAAAGAATTAAGAAGTGCAGAAGAAAAGTTGGTACCAGAAGACATTGTGGAAGGTATAGAACTGGAAGATGTTCATTCCATCAAAAGCAGCAATAAGAACGCAGCTATCCCAGAAAAACATTTCGTTAAAAAATGTTAATATTAGTTTTTGCATTAAATATAAGTGTGGTACAAGTTAAGAGGTAGGTTAGCAGATTTATTGCATCCTAAAGATTTAATATCGTATAACCAGAAACTGTGAGCAAAACACAGGCGATATTCGTTTTGCCCATAATAGGGCAAAATTGATCTTCCGAAAATTTGGATGAGCAATTTGAAAAATATACCACCAGCCTCTATTTGAACGCCGCCACTATAGAGGCAAAGTTGAAAAACAGTGTGTCATGGCTTTTAATTAAGGTTTTACAGTATATTGACTTGAGGATCAGTGATAGTGATTGGTTGAAGTCAACCGATTAAACACGCTATCAAAAATTGTGACCAAATGAATTTTCTATGTTTTAGTATATCTTGGCAGTGTCAGGGTTTTATACTTTTAGTATTACAGTTACCGGTCTTTCTGGCTTATATTGACTTTCTGTTTTTGTGTTATAAATAATAAAAATGTAATAGTGATAAAATTATTACGATACATGATAAACAATGGGTACAGCATTATAACAGTTGTCAAGCATTGTAAGCTATAAAACGGCTCAACCATGTATTGGATTAATTCTGAACTGTAGTATTTGAAGTATGAATACAACAGGAGAGAATAACTTCTGGACTTAATAGTAAACAGGCGTAGCGCAATCACTGCAAAATGATCGGCATGACTTGTGATCAGTGCAAACGTGGTGTATATGTTATATGAAGTGAACAAGGATGCTCTAAAGTTAGTACCAGGAACCACCATGATCACCTTAGATGCTAACCTCTACTGTACATTAGTTTATATAACCAGTTTACACCAGACGAGTGTTTTCCATGCATGTTACTTGTATGTATGAAGTCAGTCTTGTTAGCAATACCTAATAAAGTAGTTTTAAGCTAGGTAAGCTAATAGGTAATCACAATAGAATCAAAGTCTTAACATTCCTAGTTTAGGTTTAATAATATTCCACTTTTGTCTTGTTAGACAGGTATTGATAATGTTGTTCCTACCAAACTGTTGGCTATCCAAGTACGAGATCTTGAGTTGTCAAATATTCAAGTATATAATGAAACTAGCTGCATGTATGGCATTGTACAGTAATAACAATGTTGTTACAACAAATATATCCAATCAACATATCCAAAGATTATTATTCAAATTTTGAATGAAAGTGTTTTATTATTTATGTGTTTTATAAGTTTAATTAGGTTTAGTTATAGACTTAAATTTATACCTATAGCATTTTTGGTAAGTCTGGGCACTGATTTCTCTTTTAATGATTTAAGTGTGTTAGCTGAAGCATGACTATTTTAATTATCTGCTACTGAGCATGATCACAGTTGTCAGTTTCGGGACAAATGGTGTGTCAATGTAACCCCCAGCCTAGTAGGTGAATGAGATATCAGAAAATAAGTGTACATAAAAACTTTAAGTTACTATCATCAAATGCAGCTGAAATATTTCTTTCAACAAAGCATCATTCTCGAACAGTGGGATGAAACTTGGAGTCAGTTTCGGGACAAATTTTGATCACCTTCTTTTACGGTTCATTTTCATTGGCCAATTGCTATGAAGTAAATGGTTTGAGGTTTGCAATTTGAGTTTTCTAACATAAGTTAGGGTGTTGTCTGTTCAAAAAGTGATTATTTTTATTGCCAATCTGTGAGGTTTTACTTCAAGTGGTAGTTGAGTGTGAAATAGTGTGTTAGTTTCGGGACAAAGTGAAAACGGTTATTTTTATTGAAATAACTTCACAAATTTATTGAAATTAATAATGTTAAGCACATAATCACATATAATAGCAAGTTGTTTGGTTCACTTGAAGAATTTGGCCGCATAGTCATCTAAAGCTGACAATACTTCATCAAAATTCTCAACTATGAATGATCTAGAGTTCGCCGAACAGGGTCTTAGAATCGGTTTAGCTGTAAGTACGAAGTTTTGGTGGAAAGGATGTATATCAGGTTTACTTGGCCATTTGAAAGTTTTGCCCTGCCTGACCATAAACTTCATGGCGTATTCATTATCTGATACTTTCTCAACAAGCTCTCCAACATGCATTTCATCTATATCATAAGCGACTGCCACTATATCTCCTAGTTGATTACTCTTCTCACTACTTTCTTTCACTTCTTCTTACTCTTCATTCAATCTGCCTGTTTATCGGATACGATGACATAGCTACGTGTAGTGACCACACCATCAGACGATTTGTACCAGACAACAGCAATGAAAAGAGTTACTGATACAATAGAGTAGTAGGCACTCTGGATTTCAACTTGCTGTTTACGGGTATAGTTCTCGTTCAAGTCCTACTGTATGATGATATGGTCAGCAGGCAAATCTGTTTTTAAAGCAGCAATTTCTCCTAGCTGGCGGTTTTTCCCGTACTCATGATTGAAAAGTGATTTTAGCACATCTGTAAACTTCTTAATCACATCATTCACTTGCATCCTCTCCTGCAGCAAAGTTAGATAGCTTCCATGGTCGGGTCTGGTCTCCATTGATTTACTATCACCGTTCCTTCCTCAGGTAAACTGGTGTTGTCAAATATGCTTTGTACATCACATTCGCATTTTTAACATTCACGTCCACAGCATTTCTCATTTTTTATATCACACACAGTTGACTTCAACACCTGATATAATGTGGAGCACTCCAATGGCATTGGCACAGCTGACCTCACAGCATCGAAAAGTTGCTGTGAATTTTTACAGATAAAGCAGGCGCATACAATGTGGTCATTGGTAGTAATTGGCAGCACATTAGGGGACCGAAATTCTCAAAACTTAGTCAAACCAATCTTGATGTCTGGGTGCTCATCTTGGAAGATGACATGGGCGTCCTGTGTTGTAAACATTAATAGGTTCTTTTGAAGTTTTTATTTTTTTCCATTCTGATCTCTCACAGTTGCAACATGTTTCTTGCTTGGCAATGTTCTACTTATTCTGTCACTCAAGAAAAAACTTTCTCACCAGCTGTTCAGTAGTTTCATCAATGGCATCTGAGCGCCTTGTCCTTCTAGATCCACATTCCCCAATCTTTTGATTGCATCTTGCTTTAGTTGTCGGAGATAATGTATTTAGTTTTTTGGCCAGTTCACCATCTAGAACAATCACTTGTTTTCTGGGGGATGTAGGCAGTACCTTGTGAACTTTCTTCATAGCTCGTCTTGTAAAATTATAAATAAAATAGTTTAAATTTAATTGCTATCCAATCACAAAATTACCATTACGTCAACTTAACCTGCGTGTATGAATGGTTGTTGTTTGGTCACCAATACCTGTTCAGTTCCCCCATCCTTATCATTCATTCCAAAATTTTTAATAAATACCCATGTTTGACAAGGAAGGAAATCCTAATGTCACTCAATGTCTACCTACCAAAAGACTGTGTGGATGAAAAGAAAGCCGGTGCAGAGTTCGGTGTTCCATAACTCTCCTTGTCGTGGCTAACTTATCCCAGCTTTTTTATTTAGTCGCTGCTCTCGTTTTCTTATTCTTTCGTATTCACGTTGTTTAGCTTTATCTGCTTTGTTCATGACAGCTGCTTTTCTATGCCGACATTTGCTAACAGCCTCGTTTTTTTCTTCCTGTAATCCTGAGCATCCTTTTCCAGTTGCCTTTAAGCATAACTTCTTTGCCTTTATTTGCTTGTCTTACCCATAATTTCAGTATAGATAGGATACCCTCATGCAACCCAGTCAAACAATGAAGGCAATAACGTTGTGTGACAACACAAGTCACAACGTAAAGAGGTATTATGACTTGACCTTTGACATGATCACCAGATGCCTTTTTCACCACCAAACAATGCTGATTAAACCAAATCTATTGAATTTCTTACTAGATTAGTAATTGTAAGGCTGAAACATGTCAATGAGAACAGCAGGGGTCATTTATCACAGTACAATCCTGGTTTATATCATATTTTTGTCCCGACACTCACAAAATGTCCCGAAACTACAGTATGTTTGCTGGCTCATACACAGAGTAGACGTAACTCAACTCAAATTTAAAGCCTCTTTTATTGTTGCACACCGACACAGCTAAATAGAAAATAAAAACTGGCATGCTGTGATGATCTTAAACACTAGAAAAAGAAAACCATGCTTATTTTGCTAGTTACGGGACACATGGTAGTGAAGTACACCTGCTTTGTAAGAACCAGTGCAATAATAGTGGAATGAGCTGCTATTGTTGCTTCCTTAGATGATGTTGAAAAAATCCAATTGCATAAAAATTATTTTGCTTGCCTATATTAGCCTACAGCCTATTTTAAGTTTTGTCCCGAAACTAACACAATTTTCTGACATGGTGCCAGTAATCCATTGATAATTCTCAAGTCGTAGCAAAAAAGTAATAACAACTGCTGTTTTCTGGTACTTAAGGCCCTCTAGCATTACAAAAACCAACCTTTTTTTTCAAAATTAGATTGTTTGCAATCACGCCAATAGTGAAAATTTACTATGATCTTGCCCTCCTACAGATTGGTGGGTGTAACAATTATTTGCACAACAATTTTATAGTATAGTAGGTGAGCTGTGCGTAGTAGATTGAACGCCTGTCAGTAGAACTGGAGTTTCCGAGATTAATTCCCCAGCAAAGTAGTTTTTTTAATTCTTAAAACTTTAGCGCTATAATTGAACATTTGGTTGACAGACCAAAAATGACAAATAAGCATTAAATTTATTTACACTGTACATAGATGGATTGTAGCTTCAGTTTATCTGTCCATGTATAGTGCTTGAATTATGTCATTTTGGGTCTAGGGCATATTACTACTGGTCATTAGCAAGTGAAGTCCATGAATACACTCAGAAAGACCACACACTCGAAACAACAGAAATATAATATGTTTCTGTAGTTTACTCACAATCCTTTACCTTTAACTTAGTGTGAACTTTTAAACATTAAAAAAATTATTGCTACTTTTGTAATCAGTCTGAAAATATACCCTAGTATTGAATTATGTATATTTGATTTATAATAAAAAAGTCTTAACTTTTGAGTTTCTTTGAAACATAAAAAAATTGCTTTGATTTGAACTAGTTTACGCATGTTGCTACACTCATGAAGAAACTCTATTGCTGCTACTTGTAAACTCGTCGAGAAGAAGGCGTAATAGCAATCAACAATTCTTTTGTTGATCAACAAAAAGTTGGCTTCATTCGATGTAGTTTGCTTATGTTTGTCATACTCATGAAGGAAAACTAATGCTGCTCGATCAGAAATGCATATCTGCATCGTTATAAATATCTGATTAACTAAAAGCTGAGCTATCTATAAAGCTTGATGCTCTGTTCATAGCATTAGAAAATCCTCTCAATTTTTATGTCTGGAGATTTTGACGAACTTCGATTGAAATAGCCCAAATTATGCCAACAATATTAACTTGCAACAACAAATTGGTGAGTGTTGTCAATGTACTACAGTTTTAATGCGCATTGGAAAAACAAAGTCAATGATGAGCTGCTGCCAATTAAAATAAGTGTTATTGTGGCATTTAGAAACTAAAATGATAGGTACTACATGAGTTTTTAACTGAGTTGTATAGAGATACTGTGAAAACAATATACCAACAGAGAATGCAGCCAGACCCCAGGATAAGCATATAATACCTTATAAACAGTAAGATACCTAAAATACATCAAAAGATCCCATAATTGGAAACGTCAAAAAAAAATTAGAAATTTCAGAATGGGAAGAAATCAGTCATGGAAACTGTGTCAACACTGTCTGTGGAAACCGCTAATAGGAAGTGGAAGCAATTAAACCCAGCAACCACCATCATCAAAGAGCCACCATAGAAACATTAGAGACGAGTCAAAGGAGTCACATACAGATCTGCCACCGCTGTCAAACAGGACGTAGATACCAGGAGTAAGTCACGAGCCCCACCTTACACGCCAACATCATGTGCACCAGCTGAAAACTTACACAAACCAGACATCTTTACGCGCCTGAGAGAAAGCATTGAAACTTAACACTCATCCTACACCCACAGGTTAACCATCCCACATGCCAAACATCTATAAAAGAGAACAGCTCCAATGACTCAGCATCGCTATCCACAACTCTACTTTCATCCTTCCCTTTTACCGAGGAACTTTCCCTTCTGCCTGCTGAGGAGCCTCTCTCTCCCCTGCCTATGGAACTTCATTCTCCTTCATCAACTGAGCCTCTTCTACGCCACTATCTCAACTACGGAGCATCTGCATATAAGGACTATCATGACTCCCATTTGACTATCAAAACATGCAGCTGGATGGACCGAGCCAAGAAACCACGGTCGACCGTGCGAGTAAGGATGTAACTTTTATTAGCTCTTTAAACCTTTTGTAATTAATTTTATTGTTTCAGAATTTGGTTAGTTATGTACATTAATTGTTTAACTCACAGAGTAAAGAAGTAACTTTTACTGGTAAATATCAACATTTCATACAACAGCTTAACGCTTTCACTTTAATCCAGTAATAATTAAATTAGTTCCCACAAGCTAAATAAAGTGCACAAACTAAAAATAGTCAAAATAGAACAATATGACAAACGAAATCAAAAACAGTCTGTGCAGAGCATATTACTGCTGCAATACTACACAGTATTGGGCCACATTTTTCAAATTTCTGATACATACATTGTTATGCAATGGATGAAACGCTAACACACGTAATCTGCACATAAATTAAGCAACAGTTTCATTATTATTTACGGCCGACCAAACAATGTAAGTTTAAACTTTATTTCAACACGACTCAAAAAAATAAAACCAGTTATAGTGCCATCAAACAATATTTTCCCAAAAACAAACAGGAAACCTTCTTTTGGGTTCCGGCAATAAATTTGTATTACCGTGTTATATAGGTGCATACACAGCGTCACTAATGACAAAAACTGTAAATACGATGTCAATATGTATGAGTATTGCAAAAACCATTCCGTGTACTTCATGCTAGTAAAATATATTTAAGCTCTTTGACATTGTAAAAAAATGATAAGTTAGTGTTCCAATATTTTGCAAAACAATTCCCTTACTCCTTACTTACAGAGGAAAACTGCTAATATCCATGCTTCAATGCGCGTGTTACTAGTTACAAAAACATCGCATGTGTGTTTATTTGGATCGTTACGATTGTAAGGCGGAGCATATTTTTGCTTTCTTTCATCAGAGAGTACAACTCCAGTTGAACAAAGCAGACAACTCCCTGTGTATGAGACTTTTACTAAGCTAATTCTCACTAGTTATACATAAAGGATTAGCTTATTTCATGCATGCCAAATCATTCTAAAAGAACACCTCAGGTTTATATATCATGCTATTAAACTATAAAACCTGAATTTTATTCATTAGGTACGTACAAGTTGAAGCTTTTCCTGTGTGAAATTGTAAAAGTCATTTTAAAAAAGTGAAGCCACGCCGAGAACAGGCAGATTCATCTTTGCAATAAATCAATTGGATAACAATGAAAAAGTTAAAATGAGAGGCCTGAATGCTAGCCTTTGTTTGTAAAGCTCTGACCTTAAAAATGTAAACATTTACAATTTGGAAAAGTAAAACCATTGTTCAGCATTTTGTACCTGCAGAGATATATTTGAAAATTGGTTCTTATGGTAATTTTAAATGATTTTAGATAGTCAAGCCTACTTACTTTAATGTGAATTAAATTGTTTTTGGCAAATAACAATTATAATAAAATAACTGTTTAATTAATAATAATGTCTGTTTGTTTTGTAAATAGTGTTTAGCATTTCTGCTAGAATCAACTAGTAAGAAACCAATCAGTACTGATTTAGGGTTCTAAAACTAACTGGTCTGTGTGTCCAATGATATACAGTCCCCCAAGAATAGCCGACGGCTATCATATGGGCGGGGTTTAATGATGGAGCTCTATTAGGATTGTGCTAGCCTGGGTTTCGGAGCAAACACAACTCTCGCGGGGCGGTCGCGTTGCCTTGTTAGGTTTTAGAAAACATGAATCGCTGTTATCGTTTCATTAGCTTATTCAGCCAGTAGACCCCGCGGGTCACAATAGCAAACATTGAATTTCTGCAATGTAGGGGTAATACCTAACCAAAATAATGTATTTATTCAAAATAAAACATTTCAAATTACCTACTTTTAGTAATTTTAAAATTGGTAAAGGTCGTAGTATATGCCTAAAGTTAAATATAATTACCCGAACAACGGCATTTTTTTTCTAGTTTTTGATTAATATTTTGCCACCCCTAATATAAAATGACAAAGTCTTTCATCGGTTTCACATTGTTTTACCTTGCCAATAAGATGGGACAGCAGGCAAAGCTGTGCAATGTAGTTTTCATACTCAAAATCTAAATGCGAAACCGAATTTGAGCTATTTTACGATTGTGACTGTTAATATCACGAATGCTTGTGAATGGCAACTGACTGATCATAACGGTGACAATATTGGGATACTATATTTATTTGACAACAAAATGAATTCAACAGATAAGTAAAATAACCACTATAGTTCATAATATTCGTAAATTTACAAGGTGCTTTATTCAGCATATTTGTTTGTTCGGGTGCCGTGTTCGGGTTAATCCCAAAAGAGCTTCATCATTAAACCCCGCCCATATGAGCGCCGTCGGCTATCCTTGGGGGCTGTATATCATTGGTGTGTCTTGGCAAATTTTTTACACTGTCAAAAGAAATATTACCCAGCTTTATCATCTTGAACTTAGTTTTTGGTGTCAAAACCTTTAATAATATAAAACTTTTTTCCGTCATTCCGTGTTTTCAACAGACTTGTATGTTATTTACAATTATTTTTAACTGTCCTGCAGCATAACTTAATGATTCAGTTCAAGGACGTTTATGGTATAGGGATTTTATGATATACAAACAAAAAACCACAAGTGAGTTGCCTAAACTGTGCCAAGGTAGTCTCAAACTTAGTCTCAAACTCACCCTTTTTACCCTTCAAAGAGACAATACTAAACATGAGTTTTGATGTTTGCACAGTAGCTGTAGTATTATCGCCCAGGGCTGATACTCTGAAAGAAACACCCACCTGGATAGGCCCAGACTTGGGTATTGTACCCCCAATCACCTAGTTGGTCAATTTGAATTTGAATATTGTTTTATTTAAATACGTTTCTATTTCGGATTTTTCCAAAATAAAATTTTTCCGGGGAGTTTGTTTAGTATTGCAAAAACGATCGTGTTTTCTTCTGCAAACGGATCATTTTTTTGTTGCTGACAGAGACCAATATATTTTAGTTTACTATTGGCAAATGAATTAAACAAAAAAGGCAATTAGCTAACCATAAATCTATTTATAAAAAAACGTTCGTGTGGCGACATAATAGTAGCTCTGCCCACTAACGTCAGTATCACAAAACGGCAAAATGTCGCTATGCCAGCAAAAGGGTTAATAAAACTTATTCCAAACATCAACCATCAAAATATCATTTTCATTTACTTACAAAGAAAAACATAATGAATAACAAGGAAATGAATATATCATCCATTCTGAGTATATTGCTAACGGGTTGCTAAGATAATGCAGTGTCGACTGTCTCCTTTACGTTCCTTTTACGTCAGCGAGCAAGCAGCAGCAATCTGCATTAAAATAAAGACTGGATTTTTGGTGCAATTTTTTGGTATTACTTTGGCTGAATAAAACCTTAATGAGCATGGGCCCTTTTACTGGCTTAGTTGTGGAAACCCCCCTAAAGTAGCAAATTCACTGACAGTGCCCCATGGTCTGAAAACCCCCCTAAAACGTGGTTTTGGGCCGAACCATATGGGCCTTTTAGGAGGGAGTGTCAGCCCTAGGTGTTGTGTCCGTCAGTTAGTAGTTAGTAATTATCATTTACTAACAGGATCAGACCTGGGAATTGCTTCAACCTGGGATTTCAGATCATGATATGATCATTACAGAAGTCCAACTCCCAAATAGCAACAGCAAAACGAACCATGATAAATGTGTAACTAGGTATAACTTTAGCGAAGCAAACTACGAAGAAATTGACTTTCTGTTTTTTGAGTTGTTATTACGAACTGAACAAGAGAATTTATCTGCCCAGGCTCTATGGGAAATTTTTAAAAACACCACCTTGTCCGCCCTAAAAGAATTTGTCCCAACATTACTATCTAGACCCAGGGGAAAGCCATGGATGTCACGATCTCTTCTACGAAATATTAGAAAAAGAGATCGTGCTTACCAAGTTTACAAAAAATACCCAACACAGCAGAACTTTGAGTACCTTAAAGGAATGAAAATCGCCGTTAAAACGGAAGTGAGTAATTCAAAGACCGATTTTATAGAGTGTCACATCACCAATGAACTAAAAGTTGGCAACACCAAACCGCTTTACAATATGATTAACAAATCTAGGGGAAAATCAAACAATATCAGCTGTCTAGAAAACACAGATCCAGAGGGAATTGCTAATTCTCTAGCAGACTTTTTTTCTTCTGTGTTCAATGAAACCACCTTTGCATGTCCAGACTTTTCTTTAAAATCACCGCCAGTTCAGCCGATGAGTAAAATTTGCATAGATATTGCGGGTGTAAAAAATCTAGTTACAAATCTCGATGTCAGAAAGGCAACTGGACCGGACAAAATATCATCTTATTGTCTTAAAGAGTTCAGTAAGAACGTTCCAAAATTTTTACCCGTTTTTGTTTCGGTGCTGAGGGCCAGTTTAGAGCAATCCTATGTGCCTCTCGACTGGAAACTGGCTGATATTGTCCCAATTTTTAAGAGTGGTAGGCGGGACCTACCGCAAAACTACAGGCCAATAAGTTTGACCTCAATAACCTCAAAGATAATTGAGCACATTATCTCTAGTTCTATGTGGCAACATTTAAGTAGTTTTAACCTTTTAAGTGACAATCAGCACGGCTTTCGCAAACATTTTAGCACTACCACCCAATTATTGGATGTTACACATTTTGCTTCTAAAGCACTGGCAGAACGCCGAGAGTATCACATAGTCTCGTTTGATTTTGCAAAGGCCTTCGACAAGGTGCCCCACCAACTTTTAATACACAAATTGAAGGCTTACAGATTTGATACAGGTACCCTCAAATGGATAGAAGCGTGGCTCAGAAACAGAGCTTCTGTAGTTCAAGTGAATGGTTATACATCACATAATTTTAGTATTAAATCAGGAGTACCTCAGGGCTCAGTGCTGGGACCCCTATTGTTTATTCTTTACATCGATGACTTGCCACTCTGTGTGAAAGACGCTGACTGTCGACTGTATGCCGATGATACTCTGCTGTGCATGGATTTGACAAACACCAGCCAGCTGGCTTTGCAGACTAACGTTACAGCATTACAGCATTGGGCCACACAGTGGGGCATGACATTTAATCCAGAAAAGTGTATCCACATGCAGGTGGGCAAATCGACACCAGATTTTAAACTTTTTATGAACGGAATTTTTATACCACAGGCGAATGGTCTGAAATATTTGGGGGTTTTCATACAAAGCGACATCAAGTGGCACGAGCATATTTTAAACATTACTAAGAAAAGTAATAAGGCACTCGGACTTATCCGACGCTGCCTTTTTAATGCAAGCATATCAACAAAAATTGTCGCCTATAACACAATTGTTCGACCATTACTCGAATATGCCTGTCAGGTATGGTCACCGCACGCAAAAGGCTTAACTGACAAATTAGAAACAATTCAAAGACGGGGGGTTCGATGGATTTTCAGACTCGGGCCTATGGATAGTGTCACAGAGTGCATGCGTGTAAATAACATCCAAGAACTAAAAGATAGAAGAGAAGATTTGGATTTGAAATTTTTAAAAAGAATTGAGTTTGGTCTATACGAACTAGACCTCAATAACTATATCTCTTTTAACCCATCCCACCAAACCCGTCATGGAGTAGTCCACCCACATTTTAGGATAGACCAATATAAGCACTCTTTTTATAATAGAATGGCACCGAATGTTGTGGGTCAGGGCGTTGATGACTCCCTCAGTTTTTAATACGATCTTGGTGTTGCAACAAATTAGGTTTTAGCGTTCTTATCAATCATTTTATCTCAAATTTTATGTTCATATAATGCCCTCGGGCGTATTGGACAGATTCGAATATATATATATAGACATAGATTAGATTGCTGTTTATTTGGTTTATTATCTCTTATGAAATGCAGGTGTGTACTCTGCGATGTCCACGAGGTAAGAGAAAGAAGTATTCATCCAGGTCGGCAACCTGGTTACATAACGTGTTGATGCGCAGTATAAAATGCAATAGTATCACTACGCAACATCCCTTCCCATCTTTCTTAATTCGCTATGAATATATAATATAATGTTATGTGGTAGACTATTATTATATTGTGTTGCTATTTCTGAATTATTTGTTTGTCAATAGTCGATTGTTGGAACATGTATAATGGTTCATGCGTGGTGTTGTTTCAGTCCGTTTTCTATTTGTGATCTTGTTGCAGTAGATTATCGCTTCATTTCATAGTCTTTAAATTTCTGTGGAGTTTTCCGCTCTCGTTCAGACTGTCTGATTTTCGGGGTATTGGACGTCTCGGTGTTTACTGGACTTGCCCTATTGGTTGGCATGTTGTCATCATTGTCCTTTTCTAGCTGGTCACTGTTTGATATTCTCTCTCCTTCATCGTCTACAACAGAAATCACAGGTGGTAGTATATATGGTTTAAAATGGGTTTTAAGTGATTCTGGAAAGCCATGAGTAAAAAATATGTTGTCTAGCGCTTGGATAGTTTTGTCTGCGGTAATTGATTTCATGTATGCAAATTCGTAGAACCTACTGTAGTAGTCTATGACGACTAGTATGTATTCTCCTGAAGGGAGTGGTCCGAGAAAATTGGCTGAAATTTCTTGCCAGGGCGCAATTGATAAAGGAGTGGAACGCAGCGGTTCAGGATTTAAGCCTCGCCCTGTGATCTGGCAACCATGACAGGATTTGCAATGCTTTTCGGCTTCAGCCTCCATGCCAGGCCACCAAACTTTAGTTCTAAGATTTTGCTTAGTTCCTACTATACCCAGGTGACCTTCATGAGCAAGACATATGATTTGATTTCTCAGGGTTTTCGGAATTACGATTCTATCCCCTCTCAAAAGCACCCGCCCCACGATGCACAATTCGTCTTTCAAGGTTTTAAAAAGGGAAGGACCTTTAAAGTCATGCCAATTTCCGAATTCGAGGCATTTCAACACCTCTGTTAATTCACCGTCCTTATCGGCGGCTCGCTCAATCTGCCTAGCAGTTAAAGCACGCGGGGTGGAATGAATCACTACCCTACGAACTGCCAAGTCTTCTAACTGTGTCCTAGTGAGAGTTTTACTGGTGTCTACAGTCATTAAACTAGACAAGGGGTCAGCAATATTGTTTCTTCCCCTAACATAAACGACATTGAAGTCAAAAGGTTGTAATCTTAGCACCCACCTTTCAATACGAGCACTGGGTTTGGATTTCTTACTATAAATACTGAGGAGAGGTTGGTGGTCAGTAACCAAATCGAACTTCAACCCCAGCAAATAACATTGAAACCTTTCGCAGGCCCACACTAACCCGAGACCCTCTTTTTCAGTCTGGCTATACCTACGTTCAACATCAGTGAGCAATCTACTAGCAAAGCTAATAATTCTAGGGACCCCATCTTGAACCTGTACCAAAACTGCCCCTAAACCCACAGGCCCTGCGTCAGCTATGACCTTTGTTTTTGCTTTAACATCAAAGAATCCCAATGTTACATGACTCGCTATGGCCTTTTTGAGAAGATTGAACGCTTGGATCTGGTCAACCCCGTAATCAAATGGAACGTTTTTACAAGTAAGCCTTCTGAGAGGTTCACCGATTTCGGCTAGGTTAGGAATGAATTTTCCACAGTAATTAACAAGGCCCATAAAAGATCTAACTTCGGAAACATCCCTTGGAAGTGTGGCATTCAGGATGTCTCTAACTTTATTTTCACCCGGGGCCACCCCATTGCTGGAGAGTTTATGGCCTAGAAACTCCATCTCGCTTACACCGAACTTGCACTTCTCTTTATTCAGAGTGAGTCCACAGTTTGACAGACGTTTGAAAACGTCGTTTAGCCTTTGGTCGTGTTCGTTCTTTGACGAGCCATGTACAACCAAATCATCGCTCATATTAGCGACTCCCGGGATACCAGCAACGATCTTATGGATTTCGCTCTGATAAACCTCCGGCGCAGCGTTAATGCCGAACATAAGGCGTTTGTATCGGTACAAGCCGATATGCGTGTTAAATGTAGTTATGTCTCGACTGTTTTCATGTAGCTGAATTTGATGGAATCCCCACTTTAGGTCTAGTTTACTGAACACTTTGGATTGATTCATATCCAAAAGCATCTCATCTATAGTGGGGATAGGGTGTATCTGCCTCTTTATTGCAGTATTTGCCTGGCGCATGTCAACACACAAGCGGATGTCTCCGTTCGGTTTAGGTACTATAACCGCCGGACTAACCCAATCAGATGGCTTATCTACCCTCTCAATTATTCCGCTGTCAACTAATTCTTGGAGTTTGTGTTCAACCTTCTCTCGTAGGCCAAAGGGGACCCTCCTATAGGGCTGAATGACAGGTTTAACTGATTTGTCTATGCTTAGTTTCAGTTCATAGTCTTTGAGTAGGCCTACCCCATCAAACACTTCTGGGTATTTGTTGCACAGTTCTGAATAAACAAGATCAACACAGTTGTTAACATGTAGGCCTATTTTTAGTACTCCTAGAGCCTTGGCAGTTTTCCTACCTAGCAATGCGTCCGCAGCGTGGTCCACTACTACGAACTCTGATTGGATTCCACCACCTGTGCCTTCACATTTGGCAATTGCATCAAAAATCCCTATTACGGTTAGAGGTTGGTCAGTGACATATGGGTATATGGCTTTATCAGCCTTTTTACTGGTACATGAAATTTGTTGCTTTTTAGCGTTTTCCCACAGGTCTCGACCTATAAGGTTGCAGTCACTGCCAGAGTCGATGATAAAATTCATAACCACGCCCCCGACATTTACGTTGATTTTGTCTCTGTTGGACAAGGCTGAATTGACACTAAAGGCATACATATTCCCATCGCTACCAACATGACGGTCTTGATTACTAGGCTGGTTAGCTTGGTTATTAGGGTTTGCTTGGGACTGGTCACTTAGCTGATGTACCTGGTTACGGTTTCCGCGGCCACGCCCCCTAAAATTCCCTCTACCTCGACCTCTGCTAGGTTGGTTGCCATTTCTAGTTTTACATTTTGACTCGTAATGGTCTCGCCCGCCACATTTTCTGCAAACTTTGCCTCTAGCTGGGCATTTAGGGTCGCTACCAACATGTCCATAATTACCACACCTGTAGCATTCAACATTTGACTGAGGTGTGCTGTTTGAACTCGACCTATAGCTATTGTTAGTCTTGGAAGACACATGATACGCTTGTGTTGTACTTGAGCCTGCCTTCATTTCCCTACTTTGGCTATCAACAGCTTCCATATTGGCAGCGATTTCCAACAGTTTTGCCAGTGTCAAATCTGAGCCTTTACCCAACAGTTTTGACCTCAAAATATCTGACCTGCATGTACTGACCACTTGGTCTTTAATTTCTATCGAAACATTGGCGTATTCGCACCCTTCTGCACTGTCTCGTAGCCGTGCTACGTACTGCGCTATTGACTCATCAGATTTTTGAGCGCATTTTCTGAATAAGTGTCTTTGGAAAGTAGGGTTAGGGGCTATGACAAAGTGTTTAGCAAGTGCGTCTATGGCGGCTTGATAATTATCAGCTCCGCCCTGATTGTCTAAGGTTTTGAATACAGTGCGGACTTTGGCACCCGCAGTCTCCAGCATTAAAGCTCTGCGTCTAGCACGTTTTTCCGTCAAATCTGCATCATTTTCACCATCATTTGGATTATTTGTCAAACCTCTACAATCGGCATACGCTTCAAATTCTTCTAGCCATTGTTTCCATCGCAAGGAAACAGCGTTAGCATTACCCTCTATGTCAAATTTGGGTGGGCCTCTAAGCTCACTAAACTCTGTCATATTCCCTTTCCCAAGTTAAAAGAAAAATATTCTCAAAGTATTAATGCTTAAATACTTAGCTTTTATCTTTACGTAGATCCGTTGTTGTTCCTCGTCGCCATTGTTGTGTCCGTCAGTTAGTAGTTAGTAATTATCATTTTCTAACAGGATCAGACATAGATTAGATTGCTGTTTATTTGGTTTATTATCTCTTATGAAATGCAGGTGTGTACTCTGCGATGTCCAAGAGGTAACAGAAAGAAGTATTCATCCAGGTCGGCAACCTCGTTACATAACGTGTTGATGCGCAGTATAAAATGCAATAGTATCACTACGCAACACTAGGTATTATCGGTTTGTAGGCTATCAAGAACTTTTCCAGTTTTTTCATATCTTTGATTTGGTTTAGGGTTGTTGATTATGGTAAGTTCACTGAGTTGAGGGAATTCAAAACTTCAAGGCAAAATAAAATTAAGTTTTAATTTTTTTTGGCCAATAAAGTTTATGCTGCAGAGAAAAAATAAAACCAAGATATATTTTATGTCTAGAATAAAGTAGAACAGAAATACACCTACAATCATAAGAGCAGTGTCTGTCTGTCTATCAGTTTTAGCAGGCAGGGTTAGAGGTTAGGATAAATGATTGGTTATTTAACAAGGTTGTGAGGGCTGTGGGTGTTGGCATGCTTGACTGCTCTGCTGATTGTCTGAGGTAGAATCTCATGCAGTACACTTTTCCCCAACAACCACTTGTGGTTAAACAAAGTTAGGCGGACACAGCTGCTACTATAGTAAAGACAAAAACTCAAAAAATCTGATTATATGAGAGTTCATTTTTCCTTTTCATTGGCCTTATCTATTAAAACTAATTAAAAAAATATGACTTTTTTATTTGTTATCTTTTATAACATATAAAATAATTATATATTGTGATTTTCAAAAAACATAATAACTTTTATTATCTATCAAGATAATAAAAGATTCTTTATCTTTTGACGTTAGCCTCATTTAGAAAAACACTAAAATCAATAGAGCTATCTAACCTTCAAAACCAGATTTGTCTGCTCTCATTTAATATTTACTATCAATTTACTATTTGATCAAGTAGTCAGTAACAATTGCATTGTATTTTTTTTACAAGATGTGATTACAGCGTATAACAAAAAGAGCAAATCTAAGCTCCGCCTTACTGTCGCAGCGATCCAAACACTCACACATGCGATATTGTAGTAACTGGTACGCGCTTATAACTGCGGAATAGAATTTAGTACAATTTTTCTCGGTAAGTTAAAGCAATGATATACAGCCCCCCATGGGGGGGGGGCTGTATATCAGCTGTATACAGCCCCATATGGGAGCTGTATATCATTGGTTAAAGTAAGGGAATTATTTTGCAAACGATTGGAACACTAACTTATCATTTTTTTACTATGTGAGAGAGCTTAAATATATTTTACTAGCAAAAAGTACAACCTATTGCTTTTGCAATACTCATAAGTATTGACATCTTATTTACAGTTTTTGTCGTAATTGATGCTTTGTATATGTAGGTTCTATATAACACAGTAAAACAAACTTTGTGCCAGAACCTCAAACAAGTTTCCTGTTTGCTTTTGAAAAAAAGTGTTAGTTGGCAGTATAACTGGGATAACATATTTTGATTTGTGTTTAAAAAAAGATTAGATTTACATTTTTGGTCAGCCTTAAATAATAATGAAACTGTTGCTTAATTTATGCGCAGATTACGCGTGTTAGCGTTTCATCTATTACAAAACAATTTATGTATCAGAAATCTGAAAATTTGTTCTAATGTTGTGTTGTATTCATCAGTAATATTCTCTGCACACTTTGTTTTTGAATTTTAGCCTAATTTTACAAGACAGTTTTGTGTGGCTGTTGAGAAATTATTTTATGCGTAACTAATCCAAATGAAAGAACAATATCAGTGTTGAAACTGCTTGTCATATTATTCTATTTTCACTATGTTTAGTTTGTGCATTTTTCTTTAGCTTGTGGAAACTAATTTAATTATTACTGGTTCAGGTACAAGTGAAGGTATTAGTCAAGCGGTTGCAACAAATACAGATATTTACCAGTAAAAGTCAATTCTTTATTCTGTGAGGCAAACAATGAAAATACATGACTAGCAAAATTCAAAAACAATAATATTAATGACCTAAAGTTAAAGGAGTTAATAAAATTTACATCCTGACTCACAGACTTGTTCGTGTTTGCTTGGCTCAGTCCATGCAGCTGCGAGTTTCGATAGTCGGCTGAGAGGTATGACAGTCCTTATATGTCAAGGCTCGATAGTTGATATAGTGGCATAGTAAAGGCTCAGTTGATGCAGGAGAAAGAGGCTCCATAGGCAGGAGAAATAGGGAAGGAGGGAGAGGGAAGGAGGGAGAGGGAAGGAGGGAGGGAGGGAGAGAGAGGGGAGGAAGGAGAGAGAGGGGGTGAGAGAGAGAGGGGGTGAGAGAGAGGGAGAGAGAGAGGGGAAGAGAGAGAGAGGGGGAGAGAGAGAGGGGGGAGAGAGAGAGAGGGGGAGAGAGAGGGGAGAGAGGGGAGAGAGGGGGGAGAGAGAGGAGAGAGAGAGAGAGAGAGAAAGGGGTGAGAGAGAAAGAAAAAGGAAGGAGAGAGAGGGATGAGAGAGAAAGAGAAAGAAAGAGGGAGGAGAGAGAGAGAGGGGGGGGGGGTGAGAGAGAGAAAGAAAGAGGGAGGAGAGAGAGAGGGGTGAGAGAGAGAGGAAGCAAGAGGGAGGAGAGAGAGAGGGGAGAGGGAGAGGGAGAGGGGCTCATCAGCAGGAAGATGGAGAGCGTCCAAGGAGGTCCCAAGGAAGAGAGGGATGGAGATAGAGATGTGGATAGACCTGTTGAGTCATTAGAGCTGTTCTCTTTTATAGATCTCTGGGATGTGGGATGGTTAGTCTGTGGGTGTAGGTGGAGTGTTGTGGTTAAATGCTTTTTGTCAGGCGTGTGAAGATATCTTGTTTGCGTAAGTCTTCAGCTGATGCACGTGATGTTGGCATGCAGGGTGAGGCACGTGAATTACTCATGGTATTTAGGTCATGTTTGACAGGGTGTGGCAGATATGTATGTGACTCATTTGGCTCGTCTTTAATGTTTTTCTGGTGACGTTTTGATAATGGTGATTGGTAGGTTTAATTGCTTCCTCTTCTCTTTTGCGGTTTTCCACAGGCAGTGTTGACACAGTTAGCATGGCTGATTTTTTTCAAATTCTGTTGTTTCTAATTTTCATTTGACGTTTCTAATTATTAGATCCTTTGATGTATTTTAGGCGTCTTACTGTTTGTAGGTTTTATATGCTTATCCTTTGGTCAGGCTGCATTCCCTGTTGGAATCTTGTTTTTGCAGTATATTCAAACAACGTAGTTACATGATTGCATAGTATCTATTGTTTTAGTTTCTAAATGCCACAATAACTCTCATCTAAATAGGCAGCAGCTCAGCATTGACTTTGTTTTTACAATGAGTATTAAAACTGTAGGAACATTGACAATACTCGCCAATTTGTTGGTTGCAAGCTATGACATAATGACATCAATGACATTGTTTGTGATATTCAACAAAATCTCCAGACATAAAATATGTGAGGATGTACCAATGCTAAGAACAGAGTATCAAGTTTTATAGATAGTTCAGCTTATAGTTAATTAAATATTTATAACGACACAGATATACGTTTAAGATCGAGCAGCACTAGTTTTCTTTCAATAGTATGACAAACATGAGTGAACTACATCGAATGTAAACAGTTTTTTTATAATAATGTTAGTAAAAGAGTTTTGTTGATTGTTATTACACCATGTTTTTAGTTGAGTTTACAAGTAGCAGCAGTATACCTCCGTCACGATTGTAGCAACATGTGTAAACTAATCTCTATCGAAACAATTATTTTATAATATTTTTAAGAAACTCAAAGGTCAAAAGTTTGTTTTAACCAGTTTAAACTAAGTAAAAATCAAAGGATTATAAATGAACTCTAGAAACAGTCTGTTTTTTCTGTCGTTTTGAGTTTGTGGTCAGTCTAAAGGCGTGGTCACACGAGCACCGAACCGACGTAGGATCGGTTCGGTTCGGAGGCTGGTTCGGTTCGTGGCACATGTCACACGGCCACCGAAGTAACTTCGCTTCCTAGATACCATACGTATAGAGACAGGACACGGTTTCATTAGTAGTTGTTATGTATTTGAGTTAAATATTTCTATTGTAAACAAAAAACTTTGAGGAACAATTATAAATTATAATTACACAGCAGATTTATCAGAAGATCGTTCGGCTGCTCAAAGTAAATCACTCGATACAAATATTTTGCTAACCCTTCCCATCAACATAATTATATTTTTTTTATTAATATATGAATGTTTTTCTATGCTGAGTACATAACAAACAAAAACAGTCTTTATCATAGTACTGTGGTTTTACATAAATAAATCAGTCAACGATAGTTCATCAGGATGAATATGACACATTACTTATATTCTACACGAAAGAAAATCACAACCATTCCCCTACATTTATGCAAAACTTAAGTGCAACATCTTACATTTATGCAACCCAATCACAAGTCCGGGTGAACCTTGTCGTAAATTGGTTCATGTTGTTTATTTAATGAAATAAAAGTATCGTCCCATTTCTTTTTTAACTTTACTCACACGCACGTAAGAAGAAATGTGACGCGTGCTCGCTAGAATTCTAGAATTTTAACCAGCCAATAAGAGCAAGGGTTCGGCATGAAATTTCGAGCAGTACCGAAATAGTTCGTTTCGGCCAGAAATGTCCTCAGCCGAACTTTTTAGAGCTGAAAACGACGTCGTTTTGCGTCATTTAGTTCGGTTCGGTGCCCGTGTGACCACGGCTTAAGAGTATTCATGGACTTCACTTGTTAATGACCAGTGTTAATATGCCCTAGACCCAAAATCACAGAATTCAAGCATTAGGCGTGACCGAGGTAGGTTGAGGGCTGTTTTGATGAAGTCTCACAAGTTCTCACCTGATGGATCAAATGGCTTCAAAATTGGAAAAAAGATGCAAAGTATATGTGATTAACCACCACTGAAGTCATTAATATTAAAAATCAACTTATACTAAATCATGATGGAAAGATTTGCCTGAAAAAATAGGGCAGGTTGATCACACATGGGGTTGGTTAAGCATTGGTGTGGAGCAGGTTGATCATACATGGGGTGGGTTAAGCATTGTTGTGGGGCAGGTTGATCATACATTGGTCAGGTTGAGCAAAACTGGAATTTGGGCGTTTTCAAGACATTCACAACCAAATTTATGTTTTTAGTGCATTTTAGGGAATCTTAGTCATAGAAGTGTACATTTTAATTCAAATACACAATATCAAAGTAACATAAAAAGTTAGTAGCCAACTAAGTCAGGGCTACACACTCAGTAATGAATAAAACTGAATGTAAAATAATGCAATTAAAAAGTCACCAAGAAGTATGTTGCCTGGGGTATTCAGAAAAGTGAGAAATTAGCAGAACTAAACTCTTCTTTCCATGTAACAAGTAGAATTTCCGACTAACAAAAGCGCTTATGCAGCATTTATGTAATTATTGGTAACAGTGAACATAAAACATTGAGGTGCAAGAGAGTTAAAAACTTTCAATGTTTGGTAATGAATGAATACCCTTGTTCTTCACAAGTTAGTGAGCAGATAAACTAAAAGAGTTATGCATGCTCGTGCAATGACTATGTGTAACAAAACAATGACTCATTTATGGATGGTTTAGTCGGCATCAACATCCTCTGAGAATTTCACAAAACGATCAACTACAATTGTCTCTTAGAGAACTCTCATAATTTCAGAGCCTCCAGCCAAATCTTCTTCTTAAGTCGTAGAAGTTTTGCCGGGAGTTACTTTCTTCAGGAAGGTTATGAACAGATCTTTTTCACTCTCTAGCATAGCCACAACCAATAGATACTTCTTATATCGGTTGCGTGTCTTACTGTATACCTTGAACAACACATAGTCGACAATTCTTACATTGAAGTTTAGGATTACATATGCCTCCTCATCTCAGAAGTTAGGAGACTTTACTTGTTATTATGTATTCGATGACTCAGAATCTTATGATTTCTTGCTTCTCTTCCCTTTATTTTTCCCCTTTGTGCTGCCTCGGGCTCTAGCTGTAGCTTCATTGGGGGTCAGTCAATAAGAGTGTTCAACCTCTATTACGCTCCCATTTTTCAAGGCCAGCTTTTGGCACTTGACTAGATCCAAGAGAGAAACATATTTATCGCTCTAGTATTCACAGGTTGATCTCTCTAGAGATATACCTGTTGATACCCCTAGAGGGGTAGTCTGAGCTTCTGAAGTAGATGTTGAGATTACAATTAGAAAAACTATATCTTAAGGCAACAGGCTCGTCCGTGGCCTCTACCTGAACTACGCGGCTACGAAATCAGACTCTTTAAAGATGCCAGAATTTAAAAGGTATTTTCCTTTGGTTTAAAACCTGGAAAGGATGTTTGACATGGATATTTGGATGGCGGCATCTTTGATGCACTCGCTAGCATTGAAGACCTGTATGGTTTGGCCATGGTTATTGTGCATCAGTCATCAGCTGCTTGGTTATAGTATGCTCTGAACAGCCCATACATCAAAACGTCTAGGGGCTGCAGTCGAAGGCTTGTATAAGATGGTATTGTGAGCATTACTATCCCATTTTCTTTAGCCTTTGAGATCAACTGAATGTTAACGTGAAATGAGTGTTTGTCGAGAATTGAAAGGATTGACATAATGACCAAGTACATAATTAATGAAAGAAATTGAGAACTATTTTCTAGCTAAGAATAGTTTATTGTCACCACATAGGTAGAGAAGAGACAGGCAAAGTGAATGCTTATCACTATAACATGTGAAGAGTCACTAAAATATGATTGGCTAACAAGATGAAACTTACAAACAGCTGTGTGAAAAATAGGTCAAAAACAGACCATCAGTAATTAAGGGAGAATTTGGTGGTCTAGTACTTAAAAGTCTGCTTCTAAGTGCTAGACCACCGAGTATGAATTATAAGATTACAAACAAGTCTTATAACAACAATTAATATATTCTGTTTCACATAATATGGCCTCCAGTGTTACTGAAAACAGAAAATTATTTGCTTAATTCTTTGGTTTTATCCTAGGGCCCCTATTCAGTGGTAAATTGTCTTCATACAGTCATTTTTGCATGTAGATATACATGACTAGTAGAGCAGTTAACTTTATAAACATATCAGTTTATCATGGGCTACCTGATGGTAGCATTATGATTGTTCATAAAAAAATAAAATTCCACGGGGCCGGTTGATCACTCCTCAACCTGTCTTAAAATGCAAATGATCAGCCTGGCCCAAACTGCCAATTGTAGAATTTTCCTAAATTACAAAACGTGCATTGAAACTAGGTATGCACTATTTTGGCATGATGAAACATGTATGTTGCTGAAACAATTGGTAGCACATGAGTTGTCAACAATGAATATTGTGTCCAGTATTTGATGCCCAGCCAGCATGAATTATCAGATCAAAAGGTGAAAAAACAGAACAAGACGCTATAATTTGTTATATGTCATTTCTTCATCTGCTGAGTTGACTTTTACTTTTTCCTTCAAGTTTGACCACCATTTTAATAGGATAACTCATGAGATAAAGATAATACCTGCTGCAAGAAATCCAATGATCAACCTGCCCCAATGATCTACCTACCCTGGTCTCCTTATACATGGGCAAATAAAACTAAGTATGCCCTAGGCCCAAAATCACAGAATTCAAGCATTATACATGGATAAATAAAACTTAAACAACATTTCCATCCATATTCAGTGAATATAAGTTTAACGTTTATTTGTCATTTGTTGGTCTGTCGTTCAAATATTCAATTATAACGCTAAAGTTTTAAGTCTGCAAAAACGGCTTTGAACTGGAATTGAACTTTGAAACTTCAGTTCTACTGTCAAGCGTTCTATCCACTATGTACAGCTTACTTACCATAATATAGAATAATTGTGCATGTAATTGTTACACCTACCAATCTGTAACATTGTAGTTAAAATACTCATGTTTCAGCTAACACTTGATTAAACTTCTGCAAGAAAAATATGTGGCCAGACTTAGCAAAAATGCTATAGCTTCAAGTATATTTCTATAACTAAACCTAATTAAACTTAATAAACACAGAAATGATGAGAGACCTTCATTTAAAATTAGAATAATAAATATATATGTATGTTTTATATGAAGATTGAAAATACACATTTTCTTTTACAAAAAAAACATGTTTTGTTACTGTACAATGCAGGAAATGCAACTAGGTTCATTATATACTTGAATATCCAACAAATTGAGATCTTCTACTTGGATAGCCAACAGTTTGGTAGGAACAGAATTATAAATGCCTGTATAACAATAACAACATGTAAATGGAACATTGTTGAACTTAAACTAGTAATGTTCAGACTTTGATCTTATTCTGATTACCTATTTCACTACCTAACTTGAAACCACTTAATAAGGTATTGCTCACAAGACTTCATTTATACATACAAGTGACATGCATGGAAAACACTATTCTGATGTAAACTAGTTATATAAACTAATGTACAGTAGAGGTTAACATGTAAGGTGATCATGGTGATTTCTGGTTTAAGTTTAGAGCATCCCTGTTCACAGCATTTAACATATACACCACATTTGCATTGGTCTCAAGTCAGCTCGTTCCTTTTGCAGTGATTGTTCTACGCTTGTTTACTATTTGGCCTAAAAGTTGTTCTCTCTTGATTTATTCATATTTCAAAACCTACAGTTCTGACTCAATCCAATAGGTTGTGGAGCTATTTTATACAATGCTTGACAACTGTTATAATGATGTACACATTGTATCACATACTGTAACAAGTTTATCACTATTATAGCATTTTCAGTAAGCAGAACACTAAAAAAAGAAAGTCAGTATAAGCCAAAAAGACTGGTAACTGCAATACTATAACTATAAAACACTGAGGCTGCCAATGTATATCAAAACATGGACAATTTATTTCGTCACTTTGTTCGATAGTGTATTTAGTTAGTTGACCTCAACCAATCACCCCCATCGTTCCTCAAATCAATATACTGTAAAACCTTTAACTGAAGGCCATGGCACACTATTTTTCAACCTTTCCTCTATAATAGAGGAAAGGTTTCTCTTTCCTCTATTATTGTCGGCTAATCGGAGGCGGCATTCAAATAGAATCTGGCTGTATATTTTTCAAATAGTTCATCCAAACTTTTGGAAGATAAATTTCGCCCAATTACGGGTGATGCGAATATCGCCTAGGTTTTTCTCACATTTTCTGGTTGAGCGACTTTAATCCATTTGGGTGCAATAAATCTACTAACTTACTTCTGACTTGCCAAAGATCTCTTAAAAATATGCATATCGAAAAACCAACGAATATCACTAGCAGTTGATATTGCTCGCAATTGACTTGTGACGATCTTATAGCCTGTGTCCTTCTTTGGAAATTTGTTGGCATTTTCAAGTTTTTTAATTTTAAATTTGAAGAGTTATTTTAATTTTAATTCTTTGGTGAAAATTGTTGAATAACAGTTCTTTGCACTCATAACTATGTTTGCTACAGTTTGCAGCCAAAACTGTCTTTTTCTGTGCAATAGAAGGGGAATTACGAGCATCGATCTATTGTAAGCCATGTTAAGATAGCTGCAAGGATACCGGTAAATAACATGCTATAAATCTGCATATTTGTGAGTTATATAAGAATATTTTATCAAATGATACAAATATATATTCATGAACAAGTGACACAGACGAACCACACATAAATTACATGCAGAAACAAAATCTAACATTTTTAAAACAAAATCAATTCCATCATTTGCTCATATAGCTGCGCCCTGACTGCTGCTTTCGATGGAATGGACATCTCCTAGTAGTCCAAAACCTTTGACAATCTTCTGGTCTCAACTTTTTTCTGCACTGCTTAATTTATTCGCTACCGCAAGCTGATGTATCAGCTCAGGTTATCTTATCATTGTGGCCGGAAGCCATTACATCAGCTTTTAGAAAGTGTGTTAGCTTATTTTTAATTACTCATATCATTACTTCAGATAGACCAATAAAATTTGGTCCCCGTAAAAGAAAGTTAGTTGCTTACTAGATAGACTGATCAGCAGGCCTTTCACTAGCGGCTCACTAATTATCTAACAGAAAGTTCAGAGCAGAAAAATCACAGACAAAAAATACCGTGATAGTTTAAATCTGTAGAAGTTTGTAAGATTCTTAGCTATGGGACTCCAGGAACTATATATCGAATTATTCTGACTCTTTTGTTGCTTCTATTTCATGTGAAAAACTTTAGTAGTAGCCAAATATGATGGTGACTGCCAAAATATGGCTATTGGAATTGCTGGCAAAATTCTGTTTGAGAAGTTTGTAAGGTTTTGTCATTTTTTAATGAAGTTAGTTCACGGTATATCTTTATTTTTATCTTGCTTCCTAATAAGGTATCTTATTTTTAACAACCTATTTTTAAAATTAAGTGAATATCTTCATCCTTTCTCAAGTTCTCACAAAATTGGTAACGCTATATCAACATTTGTGTGAATAGAAAAAAAATTCTGGCCAAGCTTAAATTAATTTGGTAGCGAAAGAGTTAGCTAGTCGATATTAGTGTGCAAACATTGTTTTTTGGCTTCGTAAAACTTTCACACGCTGCATTTAGCCTAAATGCAATGCGTAAAAGTTTTGCTCGTTAAACTTTTATGCACTGCATTTACCTTTGCCCAACATTTTGCCAACTGTTTTTGTGCAGGTTATTCGAACTATTAAGACAGCATTAACATTAAACTACTACTAGCCTGAGACAATTAGTAATTCTTTTTTACGGTTTTGCTTTGAATGTTAATATATCATCGAAAATTTAAACCGTTTTTTTTATATATGTAGGCTCCTTTGAAGTATAAATACCGCATTAAACGAGGATATACCATTAGTCTGATATGGATAGTAATTATTTCTATGGTGTTGCTTTCAAAGTTTTAACTAGAAAAAAGGGAAAAGCTTTGGAGTTGACTTTGGAGTACGATTTTTTTGAACATTTTTTCTCTGATCATTTTACATTATGGTTTCACAAAGATCAAAGATAGTCAAAATGGCACTCAAATGGAGGTGGCGTTTAAATAGAGGTTGGCGCACTAATTTTCAACCCGTTTTTTGTAGTGGCGGTCAAATAGAGGTGGCACGCAGTTAGAGGTTTTACAGTAGTTATCAAGACCACTGAAAAACCTCTAACTTGCCCACCTTTATTTGAACGTCACCTCTATTTGACCACCGCAATAGGAAAAGGTTTAAAAATAAAGCGTCACCCTTAAATTGAACACCACCTCAATTTGACCATCACTTTAACTATATTTGGTCTTTGCGAATCCATAGTAGCAAGTGATCATTAAAAAGTATCTGCAAAATCATACTAATAATGACCTGGTTACATCAATAATTAATGCTTTTGTTGTTTCTGTTCATATTGAACACCGTTTTTGGGCTTGAAAGCTCTTTGATTTTTTAGTTGACATTTTGTAAGAAGTACATCATAGAAGTATTTAATAACTGTATCAGACCAATAGCAGTTCCTTGTTTAATGCAGTCTTGATACCTCAACAAACAAGAATAGCTGTTTACATTTATAATAGAATATGCACGATTAATATTAGGCTAAAAGTTTCCCTTCTCGCCCATTCGGTAAAAAGTTTATTGTTATCCATGTGAAATGCATCGTGTAAAGTATTGTAAGTATTGTAAAGTATTGTGAAAGTATCGAACAGCCAGTAGCTGTTTGTTTCATCAAATGGAACAGTCAGAACACAACTTCCCAAGCAAATAGTGCAAATATTTTTGTTTTGATGTCTTAAATTTTTGTCTCTGCATGTATTATAAGTATTGCTCGTAGTTTCACTTGTTCTTAATTCTATACTCATAGCATTTTATTAATATTACGAAGTAACTTATTTAATTTTCAGGTTTGCAGAATATTATTTGAGAGGATATTTTCGCTAACCTTAACTCGGTCTGCTATAAAGTGACCATTTTCTATCACTCATAAAAAGCCAGCTTTGGCTGCACCTGTAGCAAAAATATCAATGAGTGCAATGACATTTCATGCAACTTTATTAACTATAATTATACAATGAAAAATTTGCGTTCAATTTTGGAATGAAATATAAAAAATTGAAATTATAAAAAATTGCAAAGCATCTCACAGACTATAATATCATTCAGTTCCTCCTGAAGAAGAGTGCAAAATGTGGACAACATTTGCTATGCCCATGAAAGGGTTAACTTTACCTTCCCAAATGCTAATAAGCTATTTAAAAAAATACAAAGTCAGCCGTTATTCAAATTCCACCTCCATTTGACAGCTTCTATTGGAGGAGGGTTGAAAAATACAGTGCCATGGCATTAAAATACAGGTTTCACGATATATTTCTGTAATAATAAGTTTCTACTTAATTTTTACCATTATCTGCCTAACTACAAGGCAAATTGTTTTTATTTTTGTTTGCAAGTAGACTTTATTCTTTAAAAGCTGGTTCTCTGCAAGCGCTTGTATGAAAACATGGATTGTACCTAATCTAGTGCTACACTCTTTTCTTAATTAGATAAACTGATCTTTCCTTATAATGGCTGCCATGAACACTGTATTAGTAAAATCAGGCCCTGAAGCAGAGGATTTGAATTACAGTCTCTATCCAACAGGTTAGTTAGAGAGTTCTACGTAACTATGTATATTGTAAATATTATTGTTCTTATGAATTTTTGAAAAATGTATTTCAGGTTTTTCATACTCATTTTTTCCTTATTCATGCCATCTATAGATATGTTATCTTTGTCCATTCTCTATTTATCAATGTCCTCTGTAGCCATGCTTTTTTTTGGTAATTTTCTCTATTTCCTTTATAGCCATGTCCTTTTTAAGCCTGTCTGCTATCGTTATATTTTTATAGTCTTGTCTAGTATAGCTATGTTTTCTGTAGACACACCACATCTCTTGTAATTGAACGTTAACTTCTATTGGAGTGTCACCTTTATTTGAACAACACCTCCATTTGGCCGTCTCTATAGGAGAAAAGTTGAAAAATCAAGCACCACCTTTAAATTCACCGCAACCCCTATTTGACCACTACTTTGAAATTATTTATTTTATTGATTACATCATGGCCAGTGATCAGTAGAAAAGTGTCTTCAAAATCTTACTAATAGTCACTTGGGTACATCAATAGCAATTAATTATTTTGTGGTTTCTGTTCATATCTAGGTTCATCTTTAATTCCAAAGGTTTTCGTTATCTTTTCGTTGAAATTTTGAAAACAACATCTCTGAAATAATAATGGATATCTGCATCAAGCTAATAGTGATTGCTTGTTTAAAGTGGTTCTGATACTTCAACTTATGTAAAAACTGGTTTACATTTATGATGGTATATAAATGACTAGGTTTAGGCTAGAAGTTGTGCTTCGTGATGCTGCTAAAAGTTTATTGCTTGAGGGAAATCCAAAGCGTAAATGTTTTGCTTGGTTCAAAAAATTATTTGGACGCTATTCAATTATTGATGAATATGTATTTGAGATTTTGATAAATTATTATTGCACCACTTATAAATTAGCAAACTTTGGCTGCAAACTACCAAACAGAACTGTGAGTGCAATGTGATTTTATGTGATATTTTTTTATATACAGTTAAAAAATTAAAATTTACTTTCCAATTTAAAATGCGATAAAAGATTCAAAAGACCAGCAAATTGCAAAATAATATCATCAAAGGTTAATTGTAAGAACTAGATATCAACTGTTGGAGATGTTTCTCGGTTTCCCTAAGCATATTTATTCAGCCATCCTCGACAACGTAGCAGACTTATTGCAATCAAATGTGTTAATTTTGCAGTCTGAAGGAAAATGCACAATATAGATTACATTCATTTCGTCTATAATAAGGTTAAGTTTATGTTACTTAAATTCTGATGAGCTTTTTGAAAAAAACAACACCGGCCTCTTTCTAATGCCAGCTCTAGTTGACCGCCACTATAGAAAAGGGTTGAAAGTTAGAGTGCCATGGCATTCAATTAGAGGCTTTATTATATATTATACTCCCATGCTTGCTATAACCTTGCCCCCTCAAGCCATGTGTATTGTAACTACATACTATTCTATTGTGCTGGTTTAGCCAGCCAGCTTGAAGTACTGTTTAGGCTAGTTTTTTTGTATAGCTCGACAAAATCAATTTTGGTAGAAAGCAAGTTATACATAAGTTATATTGTAGATATCGAGATTAAGGTGGAACCTGATGATTCACCAGTCAACACAGACAGTGGTGAAGGTACTTATATTGAAGCATTTTTTCATGAAAGTCATGAAATCTTATAATATATACAAAAAACCGCTCACTATCGTTCTTTTTAGTTTAACTTTCATAAATATTACAGTAGTTGAGGAAGTGAAAACAGAACCAGGATCTGATGATGGTGCTGATAATCTCTACCCAACTGGTAAGTTAAAGATAATTAAATAATAGTCACAACTGCTGCTGATAAGCTTTGATATCAGGCGTTTGTGAGTTGAATGCTTAAACCGGTTTATTTTAAAGGTTGACTTGCAACAAAATTCACATTACAGTTATTTGGTATCAAAAGATTCGCCATGTCTTACTCTATTGTGTTGTAAGTGCCAAATATGTGGGAATGTGATTAAAAGCTCGTAAAAGCTAAAAAACGAACAGAAAATCGCAGCCACACGAGACCGCCCTAGTTTGGATTCGTTTTCCAAAACGGCTAAAATGTGACGTATGTGTGCTAAAACGGCTAAAATGTGTGCGAGATAGTTTATATTTACACTTTCATGCATCCTTATTCGTCGAACTATTTTCACAAATATACTTCACGCTTGCGATAAAAACCATGTCTATTGTTCTTACGCGTCTATTTTATCGGCATCATAATGCTGCAACTTTGAGCACTGATATCTCAAAACATAGCATAAAAATATGTTTAATTTTTTAAGCTTAGCTTGAACGATTGCATATCATTCTCTGATAAAAATGATGAGCCTTTTGGTCCGCTATGATGGTTGAAAAATGCTGTAGAAATTTTTTGCGCCATATAGCGGGAAGTGTAAGTCACATGATCAGATAATGTTAGTTTCAGTTCAAGTTTGATCTATCGCAAATAGCAAACACGCTTTCTCATATTAAACTTGTTTATTTCAATTCGTCATAATGTCTAACGCGCCACATAGTGTTTGTGCAGCTGCCAAGCTGAGAAGCACCTTTTTTTGGCCAAGAGCTGAGAAAAGACCAGACCTTCACCGGGCGTGGAGCAACTGGGTGAAGCTGGATGTGACAAACTTTATTTATTCGCCTGCTTACTCTTACCTTTGTTTTCGCCAGTTCAAAGACGACATGTTTTCTAACCTGTTTGCATACTCCACATATCACCAAAGCACGTGAGTAATTTATTTTATGAACTACTTGTATTAGTAGTTGTAACTCGGGTTATTATCTAGTATTCTCCTAATAGTACTGTATTAATCTATATTTAATATAACAATATTAATGTCATTTAATTGTAATATTATATTATTAGTATTTTATCTTTTTAATTACGTGTATTATTCTTATTATAATAACAAAACTAATTCATACTGCATATCTATCTGTAAAACGTAATATATTAATATATAATTGATAAAATAATGTTGTTTCACGATTAATTTCGCCAAATTTTTTAACCCCACTCACTTATAGATATGTTATATAAAATAGTTATTGTCATTTTCTGGTATCATCGTTAATAGCATATTAATATTATTAGTTGATTATTATTAGTATTAGATGAAGAGTTTGTGCCAATCACTGAAGACTGGGAAGAGTTTGAGCGCTATGTTGGCCAGCGTCAAACGCTCTCCAATTACATGTAAGATAGAGCTGAACTAAACCAAACTTGACAAAATATAAAAAATATCCATAGAGTTATTACTCACATTTTATCTTTACAATATCATGGATTCTGATAGGGTTTTGTAAAATCTGTGTCATGATTGCATGGCTATATATTTATTCTTTTTCTGATCAAGCAAATATGATATAATAACAGGAAATGATGTTGTACAAATCTTATTGCAAGTCAACTATTGTGTTGTGATTTCAGAACCGAATCCTCCTTCAAAGAGGAGAAAATAATAGTAAGTGTGACAGCACTCCAGCGACTATTTCACTGTCACACCTGCGCCCTCCCCTGCTCATTCACGATGGTGCGAGAAGGCGGATGGGTAGAGTTCAAGGTTACATGTGCCTCCTGTCACCGATCGTACACTTGGGAAACAACTGCCAGAGTGAACAGAGCTCACGCCATCAATCCCCTGCTGGCAGCTGCATCACTCTTTTCTGGCGGATGCCTTACGCAGAACCTCCATTTTCTGTCGCTCCTGAACATCGCAATACCAAGCCACAGCATTTGCCTCTACCAACAAAGAGAATACTTACATGGTATGAGTGTTAATATTTACTCATAAACTTGGAAAATGTGAGTAAAAGCTTGGCACACTAATTGAATAACAACATTTAGAAACAATTTTTTTTTTAAATGAAAATATGTCATCCTTCAAGCAAAATATATTATAATTCAAAATTCTGATTCTTCATCATAATATAGCACAAAAAGGGGGAAGAGGATTCTACATTCTTAGACTAATGATAATGATACAAATTAATCTTGTATAATGAAGTTTTACAATATTTTACAGTGTATTGCTGAGCAGTACACCCTGCATAACGAGGGATTGATGGCAGCAATCGATTGGGAGCTTGATTGGGCAGGTGACGGTAGATGCGATAGTCCGGGGCATTGCGCACTATACAGAGCCTACACTATGATGGATCAGAGCTGCGGTTTAATAGTCAGCAGCCATCTTGTCAAGGTAAAACTTTGACAGTTTTTACTTCACAGCCTGACAAAAACCCAAATTTTTTAGTAGTTATCAATACATAAACATGAAGTTGCTCATCTAGCTAAATAGTTCATTCAAATAATGTGAAAGTAATTGTTGGTCGTAACTTTCTTTACTTTGCAGTCAACAGAGACCATCAGCTCTAACACCATGGAGCTGAAAGGCTTCAAGCGATGCCAGTCCGATCTAATTTCCCACGGCCTGAGAGTGAGGTCCATTACAACGGATGTTGTTACAAAGGTTGTGTGCATACTGCAAGCTTGTGTTTTGGCTTATGCCGCAAATTTGTCGCTGTGAGCGACGGCCTCTACCTGCATGCTTGGTGTCTAAGATTCGGGCTCTTTTCCCACCAACGGATGATGAAGAAGAGTTTGCAGACTTGCAAACAAGATTTGCAGCATAAACCAAAACACAAGATTGCGGTATGCACACAACCTTTTCCGAGCATTTGGCGATGGCTCTCCAAATGGGAATAGATTATCTACCAAAACAACTATTGAAAAATAATAATTGCTGTTCATCAAAATAATCTCGATCTTTATATAATAAAATCATAAAACTAATACACTCTCTACTATAGTAAGTGTACAAGCCAAATATACCAGTTCTCCTTGTGTTCCACGAGTTCAGAATATGTGTGTTCAACTGATGCATTAAATGTGTAACACAAGAATTGTAGATAATGCTTGACACATTAGCATAGCCTTGGTGTTGTTGGCATTAAATGAATATCCAACTCACTATGATATCGCAGGTAATTATTCCACCTCAACTCAAGGGGTGCAGACGCCACAAATTCGTTTACACCAGGATGCATACGCAGGCATTCATGCTCCCCTCGGTCAAGGAGACAATGCGCAAACTCAGCATAATGGCAGCACAAACATTCAGGAAGAGATGGCATGTCTTGACAACGCTCGCAGGCACACCACTCTGTAGCCGGTGGTATTAGCTCCTAAAGAAATGAACAGATATGTCTATGCAACCATAGCTAATACATCAGGTCGATGTTATCCAACAGTATATCAGTGCAGCACTAGATTTAAATATTAAAATTGTTAATGTTGTCATTCGAGAAAAATCTGTAATTATTTTTTCGCAATATTGAAGCGATAATTATCATCATTAAAATCATATATAATAATATTCGTTCTATCACTCTCAAGCTAAAACTATTACTACTAGCTAGCTTGGCATATAAGAGCTGGCTAGTGGCGGTGCTTACTTGCTGGGAGGTTTGATTCTGTTGAGGATCTTCTTCAGATAGAGCGTCAGACTCGAAACGCCAGGGTCTTAACTTTTCAGAATTTGACATTTTTTATGATCGCAACTCAGACATGAATAGTCGAACGGAATGGCCAAGCCGAAACTGTAAAGTAGCGAGCATCTATATTTGATACGGGGTCTTAGGTAAAACCCGAAGTGATTATCATAAACTATTGCTACGATAAGTTTGATATTGAGCTTTTCATTGGCCTTTCAATTCACGCGAGAACATCACGTGACAAGACAATAACCATACAGCGCGGATACGTCATCGAAATCAAGAGATTCCAATCTACGGCGGCTTTTTGTTTTTGAGCTTTTAAGAGCTTTTAATCACATTTCCACATATTTGGCACCTACCACACAACAGAGTAAAACATGGCGAATCTTTTGATACCAAATAACTGTAATGTGAATTTTGTTGCAAGTCAACCTTAAAGGCTGGTTCACACTATATCGCCGTATCACGGGGTTGATGCCACATTGCTTTGGTGATCGTCGATGATGAAAATGTTCACACTAGCACAAACCCATCCGTGTTTGTATCAGGGAAAAGTTGTCGACATCATGTTCTCATATATAAAACGATCACCGAAACGGGAGTGATGGGCCGGGCCTAATTAATAACAGACCATTGAGACTCGCTTAAACAATCGCATTTTTGGTTTATATGCAAAAGCTAGTACCACGAGTATCGAGCGATCACTTTTGTTGAAGATGGATAGAAAATTAAAACTAAGAAAAATACTTGTCTTAGCATTGCTCAGATGAAGAAACTGACCTAGACAACAACAGCAAGCAGCTGAGTTTTACACCTGAGTGAGGAATAAAAGAAGATGGTGGGTGCGTCCAGCCTGGAAGAGAATAAATCAAGAAGGACAATTTAACACACTCTATCATACATTGCGCAATGAAGACCATGAAATGTTTTATCGGTGAGTAAATATACATAGGCCTAACAAGAATATTATCATCAACTTATCATAAGCAAGACGAGGCAGTATAAAAAAAATGTTTGGTGTTTTTGGATATTGCTAGTTCAACGAGTAGAGTATAGCATTACCTCAAGCAAAACAATTCAGTCGTTATTTAAAATAAAATTATTTACAACAAAAATCGTCACCACTCATTAGCGTTACGTTTGTAGGATCTAACATTTAGCCCACTTGTGATATGAGCCAGTAATTGGAGCTTCAAACTTAATTACATGCCATATTTGATCCATTGTACCACGCAAGCTTGAAACAGTTTCTTTTTATACTTATATGCTTGAAATTAGAATAACCAGCAATCCATGTTCTTGTTGTTGTAGATACACTCCAAGTCACCTGAACGGTTTGATCATCTGCTCACCTTAGTGAGAGAAGATATTCCAACCGAGGTACTGTAAGCTCTGAAAACGTATTTCTGCTGAGGAGAAACTTCTGGTCACGCTGTGTTACCTGGCTACTGGCGATTCACAACGCAGCCAGTCTTTCGATTCTCAGCTGGGCCACTCTACTGTCTCCAAGATTATCAGAGACACATGCGAGTCTATATGGAATAATCTTGGAGCTACCTACTTAAAGTTTCCTTCCTGTCTCGAGGAGTGGAGTCAGATTGCATGTGAATATCAAGAAACATGGAACTTTCATCATGTGATTGGTGCGCTAGACGGTAAGCAAAAGTTTTTCTCAAGTAGCTTTTTAAAGTCCTGATTTACAGCAATGGTGGAATAAACTAACAAGCCTTGTTGCTATCCATTCTAGAATCTTTAGTGTCAAAAGTTACTACCACTTCTACTCATTGTAGCAGAGAGTATTGTATGGCTCTGCTCACTCGGAGTTAGCTTTACATTGCACATGTTGTCAACACTCATACTACTGTTTTGAGAAACTATGTCTACAAACAGACAACTTATCCAGGTGGGTGTGTCGATATTCATAGTTTGTCCCTTTGCACTCAACAGCAATCAGAGGATTGAGTCTAGGCTGCACTAGGTAAGCCTGTTGTCATAAGCTAAAGCACAAATAAACCTGCATAATCTTCATTATATTTTGTTACAGGGAAACATGTGAAATTAGAGTGTCCCAAGTTTGGAGGTTCCATGTATTACAATTACAAAAACTTTCACAGTACCGTACCGTACTAATGGTCATGTGCGATGCCCAGTAAAAGTTCACATATGTTGACATAGGACATTATGGCAAAGACAATGATGCCAGTGTCTTCAGCCAGAGTGAGCTTTATGAAATGTTAGAGAATAACATACTTCCTCTGCTAGAGATGGCACCTGTTGGTGTGGTGGACACTCGGTATTATATATTGGGTAATGCGATATTCGCCTCAAAAACCTGGCTTATGAAACCATATAGTAGGCGTGGCCTGACAGCTGAGCAGCAGGTATTTAACTATCGTATATCTTGGTCTCGCCGCACAGTTGAAAATGCCTTCCGCATTTTATCCGCAAGATGGAGGATATTTCATCACCCTATCAAGGCCGACTTAACTTTGGTGGAATTAATAATAAAAGTGATGACCTGCTTGCATAATTACCTACTCTCAACTGAAAACACAAAATATGTTCCATCAGGTTTTGTGGATTCATTCAACAAAGATGGAATGCGGCCAGTACATTGGCGGTTACTGGTTCAAGACGACGCCCAACCAGTTCTCCATGCTCCTCCAAGCATAGCCACACGCAATTACAGCTATGATGCTAAAGAGCAAAGAGATAACTTGTGTCAATACATAAATAGTAAATAGGGTTATATAGGCTGGCAGGCAACTTATGCAGCCAGTTGTATTGTGTTATTGCGGCCAGGTAGATGCAAACCTCGAGTAGTAACAGCATTTCATTTGTCTCATGATCATACACAACTGGCTTGCATTCTTCAAGCTTTTCCATATCTGTAAAATTATGATTTACACAATTTTTCTAATGGCCATTCATAATATATCATGACTGATAGTTTTCTGCATGCTTTTTTGCTGGATCTTATAATTCTCTTATAAACCATAGTTTAAACTGCAAAAAACCTTTATTGCATAACCTTTGCGGCCTGCAATAGCAGACCTTGGCTTGGTTAAGTAAGTGAATAACTAATTATGCTGAATAAAGAGCACAGAGTAATTGCGCAATGAGAATTTGTGGTTTTGGTGCGAAAAACATGTTATATTTAATTATCATATACAGTTAATAAAATAATATGCATTTTGGATATTTTGTGGACATTTTGTGATGTCCCATCAGTTATGCATGTTGCGCTTCATAGCTCTAGAACTACTATTTGGAAAGCACTAAGTTTTGTATTATTTGAAAGTCAAAAATATACTGCATCACCCAACTAACAACGACATTCCTGGGATGTTCCGTAACGTTACGCTGAAATAACGTTTCAAAAAACACATTGTCATAACGTTCTACAAACGTTATTTGATGATCATTGTAGAATTATGTTCTAACAATGTCGCAGGATTGTTGCATAGAATGTTGTGCAATAATATTATCATAACGTTCAGCAGAATGTTACAGGAATATACTTTGGAAACGTTATCATAACGTCGTTAGCGAACATTATTAATGAATGTCCCAGGAATGTCCCAGCAACGTTACTCTGGAATGTTCGAGTGAAAACATTCATATAACATTGGCTTGAAATGTAACTAGAATATTATGGGGTGACATCATATTTACATTCAAATAATTGTCCCAACAATGTTTCAGGAATGTTACTTTTGAATGTTCGAGAGTTGATGTTCATATAACATTGGCTTGTAATGTAGTTAGAACATTATGGTGTTACATCAATTTTACTTTCAAATGAATGTCCTAGCAATGTTACAGAAATTTTACTTTTGAATGTTCGAGGGTTAACATTCATATAACATTGGCTTGCAATGTAACTAGAATATTATGGCACGACATCATATTTAACTTCAAATGAATTTTCTAGCAATGTTTCAGGAATGTTACTTTTGAATGTTTGAGTGTTAACATTCACATAACATTGGCTTGCAATGTAACTAGAATATTATGGTGTGACATCATAATTAACTTCAAACGAATGTCTTAGAAATGTCCCAGGAACGTTACTCTGGAATGTTCAAGTGAAAACATTCACATGACGTTGGCTGGCAATGTAGCTAGAATATTATGGTGTGACGTCATATTTACCTTCAAATGAATGTCTTAGGAACGTCCCAGGAACGTTACTCTGGAATGTTCAAGTGAAAACATTCATATAACATTGGCTCGAAATGTAGCTGGAATATTATGGGGTGACATCATATTTACATTCAAATAATTGTCCCAACAATGTTTCAGGAATGTTACTTTTGAATGTTCGAGAGTTAATGTTCATATAACATTGGCTTGTAATGTAGTTAGAACATTATGGTGTTACATCAATTTTACTTTCAAATGAATGTCCTAGCAATGTTACAGAAATGTTACTTTTGAATGTTCGAGTGAAAACATTCATATAACATTGGCTAGCAATGTAGCTAGAATATTATGGTGTGACATATTTAACTTCAAATGAATTTTCTAGCAATGTTTCAGGAATGTTACTTTTGAATGTTTGAGTGAAAACATTAATATAACATTGGTTAGCAATGTAGTTGGAATATTATGGTGTTACCTCAATTTTACTTTCAAATGAATGTCCTAGCAGTGTTACAAAAATGTTAATTTGGAATGTTCGAGGGTTAACATTAATATAACATTAGCTTGCAATGTAACTAGAATATTATGGTGTAACATCATATTTAACTTTAAATGAATTTCATAGGAATGTCCCAGGATATATTTGATATTTTATTCATGAATAGAAGTTAGTTTATTCATGAATATAATATAATTGTAAAAGCAGCATATCTACTCTATACTGCATTTGCAATTGCTAATACAATGGGCAACTCTTGTCATTCACCGGGATATCCAACTAACAACGACATTCCTGGGATGTTCCGTAACATTACGCTGAAATAACGTTCCAAAAAAACATTGTCATAACGTTCTACAAACGTTATTTGATGATCATTGTGGAATTATGTTCCAACAATGTCGCAGGAACGTTGCATAGAATGTTGTGCAATAATATTATCATAACGTTCAGCAGAATGTTACAGGAATATACTTTGGAAACGTTATCATAACGTCGTTAGCGAACATTATTAATGAATGTCCCAGGAATGTCCCAGCAACGTTACTCTGGAATGTTCAAGTGAAAACATTCATATAACATTGGCTTGAAATGTAACTGGAATATTATGGGGTGACATCATATTTACATTCAAATAATTGTCCCAACAATGTTTCAAGAATGTTACTTTTGAATGTTCGAGAGTTAATGTTCATATAACATTGGCTTGTAATGTAGTTAGAATATTATGGTGTTACATCATATTTAACTTCAAATGAATGTCTTAGGAATGTCCCAGGAACGTTACTTTGGAATGTTCAAGTGAAAACATTCATATAACATTGGCTTGAAATGTAACTGGAATATTATGGGGTGACATCAAATTTACATTCAAATAATTGTCCCAACAATGTTTCAGGAATGTTACTTTTGAATGTTCGAGAGTTAATGTTCATATAACATTGGCTTGTAATGTAGTTAGAATATTATGGTGTGACGGCATATTTAACTTCAAATGAATGTCTTAGGAACGTCCCAGGAACGTTACTCTGGAATGTTTGAGTGAAAACATTCATATAACATTGGCTAGCAATGTAGCTAGAATATTATGGTGTGACATCATCATTAACTTCAAATGAATGTCCCAGAAATGTCACAGGAACGTTACTCTGGAATGTTCGAGTGTTAACATTCATATAACATTGGCTTGCTATGTAGTTGGAATATTATGGTGTGACATCATATTTACATTCAAATGAATGTCCCAGGAATATTCCCAAAATATTACCTTTGAATGTTCCAGCGTAAACATTTATATAACATTGCCTTGCAATGTAGTTAGAACATTATGGTGTTATATTGTTTTTACTTTCAAATAAATGTCCCAGCAATGTTACAAAAACATTACTTTGGGATGTTGGAGTGTAAACATGCGTATAACATTGGCTTGCTATGTTGCTATAACATTATGGTGTAACATATATACATAGTTGTATAACTGGTTCTATTAGAGCTTTTGTTGGTAGTTTAATAAATAGGCGAACAACAAACCATTAAGAAAAAGATTAATTTTAGTTTTACCCATTTTGCCATCCTCCTATGCAAATATTGTTTTGACTAAAACCAATTGATAGAAATCATTTGTCTTTTTCATCATAACAGCTGTCTGCAATCATTTTACTTTTCTCATTTTTGTATGGGAATTATTAATAGCTCTATCGATATTCATTATTTTGAGAAATCGAGCACACATTGGTACAGAGAGTTTTAAACATTAGCCAAATGTGATTAATTATGAGTTGCAATCAGGAACATTATGGTCAGGCAAGTGTATCCTGACCATGACGGTTTCCACCGCTAGTGGTCGCTTCTAGATCCCAAATTTTCAGCTGGGAGATATGCAATAATATTTAGAAAGAAACATATTTAAACAAATTATGAGCTTGCATTTAAAAGCAACAATGCTGTTGACATATTTGCTCAAAGCACGCCACACAATATTTATATTTTGCATACAAAATTACATAGAAGTTACCTTCTCATTTTGCAGCAAGATACAGTAACTTCAAGTGATGTTTTAATAATTTGGGAGTTGTACCACTACGCTTTAACAGAAGGACAACTTTTAGTTTCACATTAACTCGTTTTTATTAAATTGCTATAATAGTTGATGCTTGCAGTTTTTTGAAACTAACATAGTTAAACTGCAGTAGTCAATAAAATGGAAAGTAAGATTATTGACTTGCTAAAATTTACGAAAAGAAAGACACTGTATTCACTTTGCATACAGTTTATAGATGCTATTAACTGAAGATCCTAAATACTAGGTATGTAAAATAATACTACAAAGTTTATAGCAAGAATGACAGACTATCGCTGTATGCGTTTTGACCATAAACTCATTAGTAATAGTTACCTGCTAAAAATTTGAGATAAATGCAAATATAGTTGAAAAGAGCAAATTTCAAAAATAATACCAACTGGTACTGGTACTAACTTCAGAGAGCGCTGAAAAAGTAAAACATTAGCTAATTTGATAACAGGCCAACGCAAAGAAGTTTGAATGCAAACAAAGAGTTTCTAAAGAGGAAAGTGTAGCAGTAATATAAATGTAACGAGGTTATAAAGCTGCAGCACTTACTAGTTCACAGTAGTTGCATCTGTTTAGACTGTTCTACATATACATTTGGTAAATAGGCATAAAGCATTCAGCTACAATTGTAATTCTTAGAAGTAATGATGATGCAAAAAACAGTCTTTATATAAATTGACAAACGACATTTTATTAACAAGTACTTTGATTCTATGTGTGTAACATCAACTGATATGTTTTAGGGGAATTAATAATACTACGGCAAGGTTTTAAAAATTGTAGCATTAAGTACTGAAATTCCAAAAACGATAATTCAATTGGCTTGCCAGATATTTGTTTTTTTATCATTAAAAGCTTTTACAAATTATATAGACGAAATACCAGTAAGTTTAATATGTGTATTAGTACATTTTAAACAAATTTTTCATGTTTACATTTTGTTTTGTAAGTTAAATGTTTTCAACCAATTAATTAAAAATGTATTTTGTTGAAATTATTTCAAAAGACTTGAGTCTGCTGTTGTGAGCCTGTGCAATATTTTTAAACATTTTTGGTTTGAGTTTTGATTTATTATACCAAAACAACATTGTTTGAATACTTTCAAATTACTATTCAATACTCGATTTATTCATACATTTTATTTGCATAACATAGTACCGAAAGTATATACCTTTCATTCCGCTAAATAATTTAGTTCTGTCATAATGTTAGAATAATAATAAATGATGATTTTACCAAATATGGCAGTTTTCATCAATTTAGTAGTAATACTAAAGACCTGGTAAGGAGTTGTTATACTGTGGTGTATTTTATCAGGATGTTTCATAGCTTCTGTTGTTGTCAGGTTTCAACTCTTTTGCAGAATCACATGGTACTAAGCATAAGTTTTAGGGTGCAGTAAGAGAAGTTACCGGAGGTTGTATCAGATAATTGCTAGTAATTCTAGAGAAATGCTATGAGGCATGATTAACACCTCATAGATGCAACCTTCCAAGGAGGGAAAACTCTAACTGGAAAAAACTGGGTAATCTGTTATTGAAATAGATTGCAGCTGAGTACATGCTTGAACTGAATCAGTGTTTTTGCATTACATAGAAAAATACATGTGCATGTAGAGAGCTCCAAGTCAAGTCAAGAAATGTTTATGAAAATCTTTAACAAGTTCACATTAAATTAGTTTAAAAAAATTCATTTTTATCATGTTGCAGTTCAGATCCCAATAGGACCCTGAAGGATAAGCTAGATTAATTTGGCTTTAGAATTGTTAAAATACATCATATATAGATTTGATACTAAGCAAAATGGCTGTAGTACAATGCAACCACAAATGGTTTTTCTATTGTCTGTTTGGGTAATAGGGTTTGTGCATTTAAGGTATATCATAATCCATTTACCATAAAGATAATGTTCAAGTAAAATGCTTAGACTAGCAGTTAGTATCGCTACGGCTCAGTAGTCCACATCAGACAGCTCTTAGCTTTAGGAATCAGGGTTGTATATTAGAAGACACAACATCCTTGTTCAGGCTTGTCGACACATTTGGTTTTTGCTTGCCTACTTGCTATCATTTTCCATGTGATTTTATTTGCGTGTTTTATGCAAAATTTTGTGTCAACACTATGTACATAACCATAATCTGCAAATGGAGCGTTTATTTTCTGTTTTTTTTGCATTTCTGGCTAGTTGATGTTCTAAACCAGTCAATCACAGATGTCACTAAAATAATAGACATGGGCTTACATGTGATTCTTGATAGACTAGAAAAGTAAGCTGAGCCTAATGAATAAACAACAGTATATATATATATATATATATATATATATATATATATATATATATATATATATATATATATATATATATGTATATATATATATGTATATATATACATATACATATATATACATATATATATACATATATATATTAATATATACATACATATATATATATTAATATATATATATATATAATCAGAGTCGCTAATCATGGTAGCCCAGGAGCAAGTGCTCCCAACAAGGCAACTCCAAACGAAAATCTATCACACTAGAGACGATCCTAGATGCAGACTGTGCAAAGATGCACCTGAGACCATCCAACACATCATCAGTGGATGCAAGCAGCTAGCAGGGAACGCATACACTGAGCGGCATAATCATGTCGCAGGTGTTGTGTATAGAAGTCTATGTGATGAGTATGGCCTTAATAAACCATAACACTGGTGGGAAGCTCCTAGTAAGGTCAATGAAAATGACCGGGCTAAGATCCTCTGGGACTTCTACATCCAAACTGGCAAACATGTCCTAGCAAACCAACCAGATATAGGGGTGGTAGACAAGGAAAACAAGAGGGCTACTATAATAGATATACATGTAGCAGTACCCAATGACTACAATATAGCCAGCAAGGAAAATGAAAAGGTAGAGAAATATCTCCCTTTTTGGAGAAGAAATTGAAAAATGCTGGAATGTAAGAACAACTGTAATCCCAGTAGTCATTGGGGCACTGGGCGCAATATCACCGGCGCATAAAATGTGGCTTGCCCAAATACCAACAGCAATCAACTCAGGTGAGTTGCAGAAAAGTGCGCTATTGGGAACAGCTAAGATCTTGGGGCGAGTGCTCAAACTCCCAGGTCTCTGGTAAGAGACCCGAGTTAGAGCAGAATTTACCACCCATACGGGGTATCCGGGTTGAGGAAACAATTTTTTTTATATATATATTGTGGATGACTAGACAAATGTATTACCTATGCTCTTATCCTTAGACATCAATGTTCTTTATTACAACCTTATGTGTGCTTTTCTATTATACCCTATTATGTAACACTGCATATCTAGGCCTGCCTCACAGGCCTGCCGCAACCTAATTAGGTGTTATGTAATCATTATGTAAGTGGGCGACGCTGTGCAACATGTATTCATGATTATATATAATAAATAGGCTAAATTCACTCACACCGACTGATCACGTTTATGCCTGCCTGGGTGGCTTAGTCAGGACCATTCTACCAAAACTGATCTAGCTTCAAGTAAGGACTGCTTGGGAGATACCTAAGGAAGGCTAAGGGTTGGCTACGCTACAACAGGACCTGATCAGAAATGCGATAGCATTAGAGATCAGGCCCTACAGTAAGCTAGCCCGGAACCTAGACTAGCCAAGATAGGGTCTCAGAGAGCAGGCTGTGTTCCCGTTCCAAGTGAGCCTGAGATTGGGGCAACCAGCCGTGGCCTGATCAGACCACTAGGTGTGTCAGGCAGGCCGACGAGGGGAAGGCCCAGAGTTCAGGCTGCACCGGCTTGTTAGGATAGTAAGGCTGGCTCAGCTACCAGGCCAAGCCATTACAATATATATATATATATATATATATATATATTAATCTGTGTCTAAGTGTAGTCCTGTTATAGCAATGATAATAATTACCATCTAGCTTCAGGGCTCATAGCCTCACTAGCTGAATGCCTGGCATTGCAGGGGTAATAAAACAACTTATAAACAGTTGCAGATAATGTACTGTAATTGTAATGTAGTAGGTAATGTAGTGTTTATAAGCAGTTCTATTACCCTTGCAACGCAGGGCATTCACCTAGTAATAAATGAAGCGTTGTGCATGTCTTGACAATGTTCTAATGAACTGGAATGTTTTGCAGGGATAAATTAATCATATTAGCAATGAGCATATTAGTATTTTTAGCAATGAACAAGATGAATGTTTGAAATATGTGACATATTATCTGAAAACCTACCTCAAAGAAGAATAATGGCTAATTTTGTGAATACTTTTTACAGAAGCAGCGGACCATTTTAACCTTAGCTCAAGTGTTGTTTTTGTTGGCCCAAATTTATTTTGGCTTAGTTTAACTTTAACTTAAGTGACCTCATAACACCTTTCAGAGGTACATGTATATGGTTTCATTTGATACCATGCCTTCAAAGTTTGCTCCATAATTGAATTAAGGGCAAGTCAGTTAATGTCAACTCATGCATACCTCAGATGTTTAGATTTGTCACTCTGTAGCTTTTAAATGAAATAGACGTATTGAAAGTGATTGTGAAGTATCCCTACCATAACTTTGCTAGTAGATGAACTAGGAAGCCTCATACTAAGTCATACACTGTGAAAAGAAGAAAAGCGATGAGACATGATCAAAGTCAACTAGCATTTGCAATGATTGGTGAAACATGTTTATTCATATAGAAGAGCAATAAAGGTGAAAAATTCAAACAGCAAGCAATAAGCGCTGTAAAATAGTCAGCTTGTCTGAGGTTGGGTGAACAAAATCCTCCATAACATGACAAAAGCAATCACAAAGATTCTGTTATAAATTCTGCTGATGTTCCAAGTTTTAGCTGCGGGTAACAACATCTGTAAGGGCAAAAGCTTACAAAGATGTTTGATGTCAAAGATAGTCAATGACTCCGTCCAATGCACTCGCGCAACTGCATCAAGCTTCAAAAATATAAATTCTAACTGTTTACATGTTTCAAAAAACAAATAAGTCTGGTAAATCTAAAATTTTACTGTGCAATCATCGGTGGAGTTGTAGGAAGTTGCAGCTATGTGATTGCAGCCAATTTCATGTGCAACTAAAATTGATAGTAGTTGCTGCAGTGTAAACACACCGTAAGACATTTCCACTGTAAGCCTATTGAGTGATGTCATAGCGAAGAGGCAAACTGGTAAACATGACTAAAATAGTAAACTTTTGATTGATTACTGTTCATGCAGTCATAGAGCTTACTCCATGAATAATACCTACTTTGGGACAGCCATAGCATTGCTCAATGAGCGAATGATGGAGATGCGATGCACATGAGACTGGTGGGTTTAAATATACTATAGTCATCTATTTTGGCAGCACAACTAAATGTCTGGCCAGGTGTTTAGTTGTTAAAGGTTGACTTGCAACAAAATTCACATTACCGTTATTTGATATGAAAATATTCACTATGTCTTACTCTGTTGTGTTGTAGGTGCAAAATATGTGGAAATGTGATTACAAGCTCTTAAAAGCTCAAAAACGAACATAAAATCGCAGCCCCACGAGACCGCCGTAGTTTGGATTCCCTTTCCAAAACGGCTCAAACGTGATGTAGTTGTGAGAGATGGATTCTGTTTACACTTTCATGCAATCTTATTCGTCAAAATGTTTTCGCAAATATACTTCACACATTCAATCAAACTATGTCTATTGTTCTTACGCGTCAGTTTTATCGTCATTGTAATGCTGTCACTTTTAGCACTGATATCTTATAACTTATCGCAAAAGTTCATTAAATATTTTAACCTTACCCCGAAGGAGTACATATCATTGTCTGATAATCATGACGAGCCTGTTGGTCACCTTTGATGATCGAAAAGTGCTGCAAAATTTATTTGCGAAGTGTTGGGTCACATTATCAGATTATGACTTGCCAATTAGACCAGGCCGAAGCAAAACTGTAAAGTAGTGAGCATCTATATTTGATATGCGGTCTTTGGTAAAACCCAAAGTGTTTGTCATAAACTAATACTACGATAAGTTTTATATTGAGCTTTGTATTGGCCTTTCAATTCGCGTGAGAACATTCGTGACAAGACAATAACCAAACTTCGTGGTTACGTCATCGAAATAAAGAGATTCTAAGCTATGGCGGCTTTTCGTTTTTGAGCTTTTAAGAGCTTGTAATTCCTTTTCACATATTTTGCACCTACAACATAACAGAGTAAGACTTGGTGAATCTTTTAATACCAAATAACTGTAATGTGAATTTTATTGCAAGCCAACCTTTGACACAGCTGCAACTATAATGGAAGACAGCTTCAAAACAGTGCCATTATATGTTGTAGCCACATAAGTATCAAAATGATTAATAAAAATTTGTGTGTATTTCTATTTTCAGAATGGCTGTAACATATATGCAACATTCCAAAACATTATGGTTAGGATGATGTACATAGCAAAATGCTTAATTATTCATATTCTCTGATTGTAACGCGCAGTCACTCGTACTAATTCCTCATTGAAGTTGAGAGCACTTTTGCAGGATTTTATTACATTCAATTTACTCTTTTCTACATTTCAAGTGAACTTAGGTACAATACACCAACATTTTACTCAATCGAGGCCTGCATTTGTTTCACCTATGTTGTCATTTAAGTTCCTTCTATTTTATTGTTTGCATGCAAAACTTTAGCACAGAATAGAAAACCATTTTAATATTTAACAAGGCTCTTTAAAACACAAACAAAATTATTATTAATGAAGTATCCTTATTCAGCTTTAGTCTTGCTTCATGCAATGAAAACAACTTCTCTATAAGATATCACTGTTTTTCTGCAACAATGCTTTATTCAGTTGCAGAATTTAAAAAAAACTTTAGATAGGTTATTTTAAAATCTAAGCAAAAATCTTTAGCTGTTTTATGGTTATAAAATACCTGCAAATTTTCCAAATGTATAAAAGGAAACCTTATTGCAAATATCGTTCACAATAAACGAGCTGCTCTGTTTAAAGATCGGTCTATTGTTATGGCAATGTTAAAAGGACTATAACTATGTTTCCATGGTGCGCAGTACTGCGATGCAGCCCCCTCCGAAGTCGAAGGGATTGTACATTACCATGCTGCGCAGTGGTTTTCAGCAAATTAGCCAGAGAAGAGACATTGTATAAATCGAATCGCCTGATGGAGAAATTGAATCGATCATGGATACCGAACGTCAGAAAAGGTCTTTTTATGCTTCTGTCATCATTATACTTTTATTTACAATACACAATCACAATGTTTTACAAAACTTAACACAATTTTTACAAAGTAATATATTTTTAATAAGAATTTTTTAAGCAATATATTATTTAAACGTTATTTAGGACGTGCCTCCTGTTTTTCGAAAAGTGTTGGCATCGATAACAAAGTCTGGGAAAGTAATCACCTCATCCTTGTGGGCGCAGACCATAATTAAATATAGGTGAAAGAAAATCAGATTAGAAAAAAACAAGATTAGCAGGATAGCTTTTGTACTATTTCATGGCCCTCGAAGAATCCGTTTTCATGGCATGGGAGATATGTGCAGCCACTGCGCAGTTGCTGTTTCCTTGTTGCAAATTTGCACAGACTTCGCACTGATCAGTGCGCAGTGATTTCAGTGCAAAGACGCCGTTTCCATGATTCGGAAAGGGCGCAACTCCGAAGCACTGCGCATCATGGGAAAATAGTGTATGTCAAAAACCCTCCTAAGAAGGTTGAACTGGCTAATTTTGAGCACGTAATATTACTGCTGCAATATTTGGGTAGCCCTTTTGCTAGATTAATTAAACGCTCATGCTCTAATATTGTTCGATTCATTTTGGTTCAGTAAATGTTTGTTCCAGCTGTCTCAAGCCATTTTTAGTCCTAATAGTCAAAATAGTCCTATAAAACCACGGGTACCCTGTTAGCCTCATAAGGACACAACAGAGAGCATTTAAATCCAAATTGCTGATTACAGCTGATGTCTGATCAGAACTTTGCAGGATAAAAATAAACTAACTTGAATTGCATAAAATTTGCAAAGTTCTCACTATTGTATTCACATAGTTAAACAGCTGCAAAATGGCTGAAGACTGTTTTGCCATAGATATGTTGGAGATTATATTCATGACCAGGGGAGTGTCCTACTACATGACTGACCCTGACACTATATTGAACTCATGAGTGATGTTACCACTTATACCCCATACAGAGTGAAGTAGCAGGGATAGCTCAATATGTATGTGTGCCTGTGTGTGTTGGTCTGCGTACTGCTACATGTTTAATTCTCAGCTTGACCTTTGGTGTATTTTAAATGCCAATGCGCTGGCTGAAGCTCACTACCCTTTCTTGAAGGTGACATTTACGAGCCTATTAGCTATAGGAGACTGGGCAATACAAAGCAGTGGTGTCCTACATAAATAGCCGCATGCTTTGTGACAGAAGGGCAATGCTTTGTTCACTTGCAGCTGGTCAGGCAAGTGAGTCATCATTGTTTACACTGAAAGAATCAAGAGACATTTTTGTTGCTACATGTAATTTGATATAACTACTAAAGCACACAAGATATTTGTTTCAAATTTTAGATACAACGCTTATACACTATGTATTTCCTACCCTGCAAATTTATAAACATAAAGTTGAATATTTCATATAAAAAGTGCGAGTAAAAGTGTATATTGATGCACATGTATTCCAAAAGATATTGCAAAATTATCAATGTTGCCATATGCTATGGGCTAACATGTCAGATAGCTAGGTGTACAAACTGATTTCAAATGCATACACACTGGTACATCGTACGCTGATTGCAGTCTGCCATGAATATAAATGTTGGGTCTTGGGTGTTATGCAAACAGCATCAGCAAACTCGTAGAAAACAACCGACAAATGGTACACTTTTCTAGACATACTGTGAAAGGCTACACATGACTAAAGACGACCAGTCGGCTGAGCCTTGATCTGAGATTCCCTTGTTAGCTGCTACCTTTGTAGCCTCCTGATGAATTATAATCCTGAAATATCTGGAGGTGATATTTTAACTAACGTTGCGCTGTGCAGTGGAACGAGCATGGAAATCCCTGATGCAAATTGCTTTGTAAAACCGATGAAAGAGTTTTAGTGACCACCAGCTTGTGTATGTCTGCAGTGATTCCTTGTAAGTCGACACACTGCCGTATGCTCAGTTCTTAGCCTAGACATATCTTTGTGATGACAGGATGAGGTGGAAACAGACCACCTCTATCTTTTACACTGATTAGTATCGCATAATCCCCTGATGCGTAAACCTGGACAGGAGGCTATAAAGCTGGTGCAGTCATTGCAGTTGAGTTTTAAGCTCTGTACCTCATAACCTGCTAAATAAATATCATATGCTAATATTATTATAAAAAGCATATGTATCAACCATAAAATAAATTTACCTACATTTCACTGATCTGCTGCAGTGTTATTTCAAGTCACTCTGCTTTCTGTATATCTGCTTTATACACTAACAATAAGTGAAAGTAGCTAATACCAAAATACATTTATATACCCAAATTATGCACCACAATATGAGCAGCCATGCAGTTTAGCATATGCAGCAAGGCTGCAATGTGTGCCAGATATTTTGTTTTGTAGAAAACCTGGATATATTGGTCATATTTACCTACCGATGCACTCCACTATGTCCGAGCCAGACCTTGACAGTTTGATTTCCAGCTGTTCGCTTGATTCCAAATCATCATGGAAGTCATCGTCACCTTCTACATGACTCTTTCTTGGTTTAGATGAGAGAAGTAGGGGCAGGAGCCATCTGTGTCATTAAAATCAAGTTTTAATTGCATAACACAATTGCAAAGAATGCTATTTTTAATAAATTTCGGTAGGTCTCAGGATCTTTTCATGAGTGACATCGGAATACTGTGCCAAAATTTATCCAAAGTTTCCAAACCAGCCATTGTACCTACCACTTAGATTTAATAGCAATTACTTATAAAAATATTATTAAACCATAACTGTCACGAACAACTTTTATTGTATTAACTAGGTAAATCAGACACGCTGATTCCGATTTTGTACTCAAAATAAAGATTAGTCCACTAACCTTCAAAGTCATTTAGGCTTTTTTAAAGCGTTTCAATATCCGTTTCAAAAACAACACAATCGGCATTACAAGCTCCGCCCATAAATATGTGACGAAACCTAGCTTTTTCAGAAACGGAAGTTCGGAATGTTTAGTCCGATTTAGAATAATAGAGATGGGTGTCTTAAAACCCATTATTATCTAAATCCAGCCTGTAAAATAATTTCAGTTTTTTATGAAAGGGATATAAACTATTTAAAATTGCTCGCAGCTTGTTAATGACGTTTAAATGGGCTGGACGCCGAGAAAAACAAGCTCAAAAAGCGCGGTTTTATCATGAGCTAGCGTTGTTATCGCGCTTTTTAAATATGCAATGCTAAATAGCTTATCTACCTTTCAGAAAAGACTGATATTATTTTTAAAGCTGGATTTAGATATTAATAGATTTTAAAACACCCATCTCTATTATTCTAAATCGGTCTAAACATCTCTACGTAATTTCTGTTCCTAAAAAGCTAGGTTACGTCAAGTATTTATGGGCGGAGCTTGTTATGCCGATCGTGTTGTTTTCGAGACCGATATTAAAACGCTATAAAAAATCCTTTATTACTCTGAAAGTTAGTGGCCTAATCTTTATTTTGATTACAAAATCGGAATCAGCATGTCTGATTTACCTAGTAAATACGATAAAAGTTGTTCGTGGCAGTTATGGTTTAAATTCACATAAAAGCTTTGCATCCATAAAGCTGGTTGCCGTATGACATTAAATAATACTCAGCATTTAAGTGGCTGAATGGCATGTAGTAGAGTCGCAAGTGGTGATAAGTGAGCATGCTAGTCACAGTAAATGCAATAAACATGGGCTAGTTAAGTTGAATCAAAAAGCACTAGAAACAGTATTGCTGTTTTTCTAGCAAAAAAGCCATTTTAAAGCTGATCCAAAAAATAGGTGCGAGCTTAGCAACAAGGGTAGTTACCATTTTTAGAACACATTCTCCTATTCTGTAATATATTTGATTGTTAATGTGTTTGCTTGCAGATTTCGATGCCATCTACCAAGTCCAGCATACTAATAAGTTAAGACGAAGAATCATAGTGCTATACTTTTAAAATTATAAAATAAAATACCTTTGTCTACCTTTGGGTTGTTATGTATAGAGTTCCATTATAACATGTTTTATAGAGAAAACAAATAAAGCAATTGAGGATTTCAGGCCTATGCCAACAATAATAAGTCTGACAAAGATACTAATGCTCAGCAAACCAAGCCAATCAATGATTAACCAGATTTTTGAGAATACAATAGAAACACTCATGAAGAGATCTGCCATCTTACAATATTCAGTTATGAGATACACAGTTTTACAAGCAACTTGTGTGGAGTATAGTATGGAAGTTAGTGATGTACTTGCGGTTATTATACAATGTATATAGTTAAAATCAATACACTCAGATTTTCAACAGCTTTGCTGGAAACAATTTGCTGTTAGAAAGTTGCTGGCAGCAAAATCACAAACTACTATCTACAACCACCACAAACATGCTGCTTCAGTAATGAACTTGTCAATTGAATAGTTGACTGATGACATAGAAATTGTAATGACCCTCTGTTTAAAGGATTATTAACTATAAGTGCTGGATTGGTGGTTCAAGTAGTTGGTTTATGATTTGCAAATTTATAAAGGACTGTATTTTAGGTGTAGATTTAATGTCAAGAATTAGACTGGTTTGTTTTAGTTAAAAAACTTTAAAACAGAATATATTTATTAAAAATTCAAACTTTCAATTGCAAAAACATAAAATATATGAAGGCTAATCAAGTCAATGGCCGATGCTCATTGCGCAAGTCTAAAAATATAAAGAGTGATACAAGAGCAGAGTGATACGTAGAGCGTGAGTAAAATATGGAGTTCGAATTGTTTCTGATCTACACAGGCTTATATATGTTTGCCTAATCAGTCAGGCAATCGTCACATCCGTAGATCACAGACGATTGGGCGCTGCAAAGCTTCCTAGGCAGTAAGCGAGTAAGTACAAGGAAGCAGATAACATTTATGCTAAGCAGTAAAATAGCAGGTGCTAGGAAGTTGGAATAATAAATCTGCGTGTCAGGCTAGCAAGTAGCCTGAGCATGGCTCTCGTGGGGATTGGGAGAGAGAGCCTGGGACACATCGCAACACGCGGGGAAGACAACTCTAAAAGCCGACTTCTGAAGTCGCTAATATCACAATCGTTATTTCCGAAGGAGTATCATGTGACGGTCTTATTTATGATCTACGCGAGTATTATGTATTATTTTTAATCTGAATTGGCAGCAAACAAACGCTGGTTAGTAAGTATGAAATGTTGGTTGCATAATAAATCAATCACGACAGTTATATTATTTCATATGTTCAATTCATTATGTTTTGATTTAATTATAATAAAAAATTGAATCAATTGAATAAAAAAAATTCACAATAACAATACAAACATAGCAAACGAATAGCAATAGAACAACAAAAATGAATTGCACGCTGCTAGTAAAGAAAAGTTTATCTAGTAAAAAGTAATCTCAGTTTTATTTTACTCGATGAGTATTATTATTCGCGACAGTTATTATGAACAACTCGGACCTACCACTGCAAAACGGTGCCATCTGAAAGCAAATACTCTTTCCGAAGCCAGTAGGAAGAACTATAAATTGGTCAAGACCTGCGATAATATGTTGTAAAGCTTGAAACTGTTCTGGTCTCAGTGCGACTATGCCTAGCTTTGATAGTAATTTTTGAATGGCTCCATTTTTATCAGTATAGGAAATGAAACTGCTAACGTGAAAACGCAAGAGAATAGTAGCCTATGGTTTCTATCGTTTTATTATCAAACGAGGTATTTCGTAACCACCCAGCCTATCAAAAAAATAGCGCTTTTTACTAGATCAAGTCACGTTACCGTGACAATAGGCTTTTAAACGCGCCACATCTAATACATCGTGAGATACGAATCTAACGACACGCTTCCATTAGTATCAGTCTGAGCGTCATATGTAACATATGTCGCTCGTTTTGCAGAAGTTATCTTACCTTTTTTTCGCTGTGTCCCAGGCTCTCTCTCCATATCCACCACGAGAGCCATGCCCAGGCTAGCTAGCAAGAGTCCAGAAAGCTGTTTCCTAATCACATCAGAAATGGTTAAATAAAAGGGGATGAGTGGTTATGTAAGAGGTGTATAATACTCTTAAGACAGGATGCATAAATACTAATATAGAAGTTGAATAACATGATGAGTTCCTTTGTTTCACAATGACAGGTATTAGTGGGGTGTGTAACTAAAGATTACAAATGCTGGTCGCTTCACAAAATGGCACCACAATGCACGATTATATTAGCTCAAAATTCAAAGGCAGACACTACCACTGAAGCTGCAATAAATTAGAACTGGAAACAATTGCCAAAAATGAACTAAAGTCAGATATATGCTTCTACTGAGAATACCCTCTAGAGAAGAAAAAAAAACATCAGTTTCTATTAAGCCCCTACAACAAACTAATAAGCATTAAACCTGACACCACTGCCCTACTAGAGCAGATACACGATGTGACCAACCAACAATATTCGTTATAATAGCTTTTGCATAACATAAGTTTCCTCCTAAAAGCAGAAAGCTAAATCTAACAGACTAAAGCTGCAGTCACAGCAGCCGATTTTGGGTCAATTCTCTGACCAATTTTTCTACTGACCGAGAATCGTATCGTGTGAACAGCGCAAACAAGCCTGATACCGATATAGTCCAAAAAGAAAATTTTTTTTCAAAGCCGATATTCTATTTGAGTAGCCAATGACATCTTTTTTACCGTGAGTCATAGTGTCATTAAAGCCTGGTTTCCATATGACAGCACAATGATCGTGCGCAGCCCAGTGATCGTGCACAATGCATTTCATGGGCCGCGATGCGGTGTTTCCATATCGCGCGTAGGCACCACGCTTGCATTGGACAGAGTGGATAATTTCCTTACTTTTTCGTAGGAGAGACAGATTTCTTCGGAAAACAGCCCTCCGTTTGAATTATGGGATGGGTTGACAAGGTCTAGCGGTGTATTGTGGGATACATAATCGTGCGCACCCATCGCAAGGACCCATTCTGTTGGATCCTTGCGATTAGCGTACGCACGTCGCGCTATCGTCGTGTGTTGAAGTTTCCATATCACAGCTGGCCTACGCACGCAGGACGTCGCGGCCTTGTGCTGTCATATGGAAACCAGGCTTTAATATGAACACCATATTTGTCTTCACACCTGTGTATGCTATTGTCATAGCTTCACTCATGAGTAACAGCAACCCGGAAAACTGCTGTGGAATTGTTGCTCAGGTTCAATTATCATAGCAACCACATGCTAATTGAAGTATCTGCTGTTATTATAATAGTTGAAGCACATTATGTTAGCAAAAGATCGTCCTCCTTATGGTTATCCATTATTAGCGATGAGCAGTGCAAAATAATCAGGCAGCTTGCTAAAAAAGTTCACTAAAAACATTGTAGGAAACAGTCAGCAAAGTTCAAGGAGTGACTCACTAAAATATATCAGCTAAAGTTATCTGACCCTGCAAATAAAAAACGGACAAAATCACCCACTCTCAGATCAAACTTGGCCTCTGCACAATGGCTGATCTGAACGCAGCTTAATACTAAAGCCTGGCTCACATATCGATTGCGAAACTCTGGCGGTAACTTGCGCAGCAAAACGCTTGCGGCACTAGGCTCGGTGGCATATGTTCACATATAAGCTACATCGCTAAACATAATCGAGGAATCACATAAAATGTTCGCTCGCCATGCCGTTTCTATAATGGTGACCTTCACCTGTACGAGCATTACATGAAGGTTTTGCCTGCGGCCTTTTGCGACATTTGAACAGCCCTAAACTATTGCGAGGCCGTCTGCAACTATCGGCGGTCCTTGGCTGTACCCGGCGCATAGGTTCCCATTTCACCGCTAATAGCATGCGGTGCTGTCGCCAGTACTTTGCGACGTGTATGGGAACAGGCGAGTGACCAGAGCACACATACACACACACAAACAAACTGCTTATGAATCATTCAATAAACTAGTGGACAACCAAAGCGACACAAATGATTGTCCATACTGGTTAGCTTATTAAACTATTGAGGCACTCTGCTTGCGCAAACTCTAGTGCGTTCTATACAAGAGGTCAGAGGCTTTTCTGCTCCTTCCAACCTCGGACAAACAGCACAAATAAGCCTAATTGCCAAAGAAATAAGTATAACATCATAATTCATGTAGTAATTGGACAAGCACTGATCATTTTTAGTACCAAAGATGGCTGTGATTCTTTGTAAAGTGCTTAACCTCATCCTATTCTGATATTCGATATTCTAGAGCACTTGCACTATTTAATTGAAAAAATAAAATAAAAATCATGACTAGGCTGAATTATTAATAACAGTGACTATATACATGTAGAAACGTGTGTATACAAAGGTTACTGCTGCAGCAGAAGCTACTTTGAAAAAGTATTGAAAAAGTTTTTATGGACGATACCAGTACAAATGTATAGCAATGAAGCGCACTACGGTACTTTGTAGATTTAGCGATTGCTTTATAAGAAACCGAAAATAGGAGTGTAGCAGGACATCTGAAATTGAAACGTCACATTAAAAGATAGGTCATGGATTTTAAAATGACTTTATAAAAATGAAACAAATGGTAATATTAGTTAATAGTAAAAATTACATAAACATTTAGTTAGTAACCTACAATTGCAATACGGATACTGAAAAAAAGATGACCGAAAATCACAATCTTGTGGTTAGTTATGCGTGTTTGCAAACTTGCGATTACAATCTTCGCAAGTTTAAATCCTCTGCGAAGCGAATTTTTTATTACTAAAACTATCCGTATACAACTGGACCGACCGACAAACGCTCACATTTATATATAGATTGAATGTCATCCGCTGCTAACAGTATTGCATTGTAACATATTGCCACAATTTATTTTACCATTGCTTTAACTTATTGAATAATTATATTAATTACACTAACTATCATGGTTGTTTTACTTTAATTTTGGTCAGCTGCCAATGCCATCTTCGATAACAGAACGACTTTGGAGAGACCTCTGCAAAAGGCTATGTAATATTGTATAGCCCTTCGGACCTCTATAGAACCTCTCAGCTATGTATGCATGTATGGACCACGTGATGTAATGGAAGGTGCACCAGTAATAGATTGGCTTACTTGAAACACAGCCTTTTAGTAATGTTGCAAAGGTGACACGCTAAAGCCGTGGTCACGCGATGACCGAACTGACTTAGGTTTGGAGGTTAGTTTACTTCGGGTCGGCTAAGCCACATGTCACATGGCATCCGAAGTCAGTTCGCCTCCTAGATACCATACGCATGGAGACAGGACACTGTTTCATTGGTAGTTTTTATGTATTTAAACTAAATATTTCTATTGTAAACAAAAAACTTTGAGGAACAATTATTATTTATTATTACACAGCAGACTTATCAGAAGATCGTTCAGCTGCTCAGAATAAATCACTCGATAGAAATATTTTGCCAAACCTTCCATCAACAAAATTATACTTTTTGTTAATATATGAATGTTTTTCTATGCTGAGTACATAACAAACAAAAACAGTCTTCATCATAGTACTGTGGTTTTACATAAATAAAACAGGCAACGATTATTCATCATGATGAGTATGACACATTACTTATATTCTACAGGAAATAAAACCACAACCATTCTTTAACATGTATGCAAAACTCAAGCACAACATCTTACATTCATGCAACACAATCACAAGTCCGGGAGAGCCTTGTCATAAATTGTTTGATGTTGTTTATTTAACCAAATAAAAAGATCATCCCATTTCTATTTACCTTTGCTCACACGCACGTAAATAGAAATGTGACGAGTGCTCGGTAGAATTTTAACCAGCCAATAAACGCAAGGGTTCGACCACAAAATTTCGAGCAGGATCGAAATGGTTCATTTCAGCCAGAAATGTCTTAGGCTGAACAGTTTACAACTGACAGCGACGTTGTTTTGTGTCGTTTAGTTCGTTTCGGCTCTCACGTGACCACTGAGCACCCTTAAAGAGTATTGATGAGTAAGAAATTTGTAAGCTGCGAGCCTAAGATACACCGGTAACTGCTCAGTTGAGCGATAATCCCATTGAAATACAATTCTTGGATAATACTGTGATAGTGTGGCATCATGCGGATCGATCACCCATAGACTCCCCTTCAATCTATTGCATGTGCGTTTCTATTAATAAGACAAAACTGTCACCATAGAGCTATAAGCTGGGCTGACTAATACTTTTTAACGAATGCCATAGCTGTTTAGTAGTTAAAAGTTACCAGATAAGTGGAATTGTCTGCTCCAAGGAGAGATAGCTTTATCGTTGCAACAGTATGTGTAGACGTGAACAGAGCCGTATAGCACACATGTGAGCTCTACGACTCTGAGAGTGAATTTTAAAAAGCTGAAGTTTTTGTTGTTGATGAAAAGCAGCTTAGCCTCCAAAGCTTTAGTTTTAGTCTTAAAGGTTGACTTGCGACAAAATTCACATTACAGTTATTTGGTATCAAAAGATTCGCCATGTCTTACATTGTTGTGTTGTAGGTGCCAAATATGTGGAAATGTGATTACAAGCTCTTGAAAGCTCAAAAACGAAAAGCCGCCGTAAATTGGAATCTGTTTATTTCTCTGACGTAGTTCTGACAGTTTGGTTATTGTCTTGTTACGTGATGTTCTCATGTGAATTGAAAGGCCAATAAAAAGCTCCATATAAAACTTATCGTAGCACTAGTTTATGACAAACACTTCGGGTTTTACCGAAGACCCCATATCAAATATAGATGCGCGCTACTTTCAACTTTGTTTTGGCTTGATCTAATCGTCAAGTCGTAATCTGATCATGTGACCCAATACTTCGCAAATAATTTTTGCAGCAATTTTCGAATATCACATGTGACCAACAGGCTCGTCATGATTATCAGACAATGATATGTACGCCTTCGAACTAAGGATAGAAAGTTTAACGACTTTTTACGGTAAGTTATAATATATCAGAGCTAAAAGTGACAGCATTACAATGACGATAAAATAGACGCGTAAGAACAATAGACCTGGTTTTATTGAATGTGTGAAATATATTTGTGAAAATATTTCGACGAATGAGGTTGCATGAAAGTGTAAACAGAAACCATCCTGTAACAACTACGTCCCATTTGAGCCGCTTTGGAAAGAGAATTCAAACTATGGCGGTCTCATGTGGCTGCGATTAACTGTTGGTTTTTTTAGCTTTTAAAAGCTTTTGATCACATTCCCATATAATTTGCACCTACAACACAACAGAATAAGACATGGTGAATCTTTTGATATCAAATAACTGTAATGTGAATTTTGTTGCAAGTCAACCTTTAACAATAGGTCATATATAACAATCTTATTTTTTGTTCATGAAATGACGAGAACACCTATTGTAGGTTTTCGTAAACAGTGTTAAATAATACAGTGTGATATTCACTGTTCTTTTGAAACCTTTGGCTCAGTTTTTGTTGTTGCTTGTCACAGTAGATATTACAAATAATTAACAAAACAATGAAGTGTTCAGTTATTGTTATTAGCTTGCTTATATGACATTGTCAATTTACTAAACAAATCTTCCTTTTGCAATTACAAAATAGTTTGCGCCCATCTGGGGCATTGGTCAGTAATGACACAAGAAACAACCATCGTAACCGAGCCTGTCAACTTGCAGAAAATTCTCACATAGATGATTTATACAGCTTGCAGGCAATTACGCGGCTATATCAAACAGTCAGTTCACATACCCGTTGAAATGATTGTTGTATTGTCAGATTTGGTCTTTACAAAATAAGAAAAAGGGGGATGCACCTTCAAAAAAATTTCCAAACCTTTATGCAATCTTGTTGTTGAATTTAACTTGAAGAGAGATTATCTCATTTATATCAAATTGTAAAAATCACAATTAGATAAATTACAGAAATTAAAAATTACAGTTACTACATGGTCATGTCATAATAATTAGTCTACATGTATTTGCTAAAATAGACCATGGATCCGCATAACGTTACTTCCACTTGGCAATGCTTAAATAATTTTGGCAAAGGTAAATTTTCTTAGAATTGTGTAACATATTAGCAGACAAATCACTGAAAATTATGTTTTTTTGCAAGGAATGTTAGAAGTGAAAAGGTTGCTTTGCTTGTTGTCTGATGGATTATTTTTGGACTCAACAAAGTTTCATGCTGTAAATAAAAAATGATTATTGAGTCTTGACTGACAACTTGCAACTTCGTTTTTCTTTTCAGTCAGTACAATAAATAGTTGTGTAACATAAACATGATGTACTGCTCACAAAAAAATCACCTCAAAATCTCTTTCTCATAAAATGTCTTCAACTTATTCACTACGTAATTCATTTTAGGTTGAACATAATTAATTTGTATCAACAAAAGCCATTCAAACAGCTGCTCACAAAATGGGTCAGGCCAAACAAGACAAGTCTTCGTCAGATGCAATGAAATTCGTATGCTCTCTACGAGCGCGTTTCAGAGCTTTTGTGCTTATAGATGTTGGGAATCATCCGCAGTTAACGTTTCACATGAAATGAATACAAATGCTATATATATATATAATACTTATAAGAATCCTTTACTGTCAGTTTCACATGAGCACACACTACAATAGTCTCCATACTAAGCATTTGAACCAAGAAAATCTGAATCCATTCACTTGTAGCTACAAAAAGAGAACCAAACCACATAATATAAAAAAGCTCCAGTGAGGGGCTTCCGTCTGATTTAAATTGTCTGTAAGCCCCACAGAGGGGCTTATAGTAGTGCATGAGTTAAATCGGTCACCACAAGGCAAATATGGTATTCATTATTCGATATCAAGTTGATTTCAACCATTCGGGCACCATTTTCGCAGGTCTGCGAGTGTGCAGTGGCTTTGTGTAAGGCAGTTTTGTAACTGATCAACAATTTGAGGTTTCTTACCAAATAGCGTCAAATCACGTCCATTAGTAGTGAATAAATCACTCGGCGATATTTATTCAGAACTCTTTTACCAGTTTTAACACAACATCATGAGTATAGGCAGCGGTAATCACATCGGTAGTTTCAGAAAAAATCACCAACTTGTCGGCGTTTTTTCTTAAGAAAGTCTTTTTAGCAGCTGACGTTTCGGGCGCGAAATTCAGTAAACTCCCGCCTGATGACGCTATATTTCCCGCTACGGTGGCTTCCATATTGTATTTGTATGAATACAACCTTACCGTTCGGTGCTGATCTCTGAACATACTGACCGCATTTAGCTGTTATATCTGTCATTCTACCCTGTGAGTTATCTAATACACGTGGCTATTTCATGCTTTTATTTGGCTTTTTTGTTATCAAACATAGGTAGGCCTACAGGTATTCTTGCAGTGAATGAAGTGCGCCATGTCCACAAAGCAACAGCTCATGTTTGCTGATAGCCTCTCAGACGCCCTATCACTCATCAAGGCACATGAAATAGAATATATGGTGAAGTATATAAGTTTTGATGGAAAACTCAGCAAACTCAGGACTGAGTCTGAAAACAAACCTTTATCGTTACCAGGTCAGTATGATCTACGTGTATTTTATTGATAGTGATCACTGAGTGTTTTTCAGGTTATCTTTGCAATGTGTAGCGGCTGGACTGGATGTACGTGTAAGTGCACAGACTTGTTAATATATTTCAATCTCTCAGTTTGGAAACGCACTTTATTTCATCATTGCTCATTTTACGAATTCAATTGTAATGTGTCTGTTCGTGGGTGTAAAGGGACGTGTGTACTATCCGGAGTGTTAATCAATAGTGACATTTTACAAACGATGGATGAGCCTTTCGACATGCAGACTTCTTTGCACTGGAGTCCTCAATTATTGGGTGGAATCTATGATCAAAATACGTTCATCTACAATTACAAAAAGCAGCATTTTAATATCTTTAACTTTGTTTTTGTTTCGGCAATTGCACATGATTTTTGATTACTAGGCTTTCTAATAGCTTAACTTTTTTCTAGATGTCCAGAAACGGAGAGTGGTCGCCTATCAGGGAAAGGCTGTTATAAAGTTAGGATCAGTGACCCTAGCATGTCAGCATGGAGCAGACCATAATGCTGGAAAGAAATTAAAATTAGCTGTGAGTAAGCGTTATGTTTATACTAAGGTCTTTATGTTTCTTATTTTTTGCAAGTAAAATCTGTAATCGCCAGAGTATGTAACACAGCCAGAACATGTAACGAACATACAATCAAGGTTGTAATTCAACAAATCAGGAACAATCATATTCACACCCATAGTAGACATTCTGCCCGATTTAGGATGCTTTCAGACTAATAGACCATTGTCATACTGTTTTATTTAATTTGTTCCAGTGTTGGCATTGCAAGGCATCAATTTCTAAATGAGGAGTACAAAAACCCATAGAAATTACCTAATGCAAACACCCTCTGGTAAATTCATCAAAAGTTTGTATGCGTACTGTACATAATTAAATTCAGTAACAAGATAATATCGACAAATACTTGGCGAATAGCATATCGGCATCTGTGTTATTTCGACTTAATAAGCACACCAACTGCCAAATTTAATTTTAAGAACAATGTTTGCTGATATCGTATGCCAAAAAATGTTGTATGGCAAAGGCAGAAAAACGTCGCCTGCCTTCCACACCGTACGATGGTCAAATCGTATGACAGAGTCGTCATAACCCGAAGGCGCACTATACATGTTACAAAGAATCTGCTCAATTGCTATTGACTCACTATTGTTTTTGTTGGTGTAAACTCAGATTAAATAATTTCAGATATAATGCTCAAACATATAATCAATGCTAATCAGCATATTTCTGAGGTACAATATTCATGAGTATTGCAAATATGCGTTGTTGTCGCAACATAGTTTGCAAGGAGGTAACTTCCTGATGAAGTGTTCAATTTTGGATTTTTGTATTGTTAAATATCTTGTAGGCTGAGCAAACTCAGAATAAGGATCATGACTTCGAAAAGAAAAAAGTCTATATACAGGACTCATGGAAACTTAGCTGCCCTGCTAAAGCCCACATAGCTAGGCAAATAGTTATTACTGGATTTGAGGTAACTCATCAATAAGAAATTCATAATTCAGATGACCATCAAAATTTTTGAGCAGGTCCAATGTATTTTATCATTCCTTCGTGTCGCAGGCGCGTCCTTGCTCGATTACCAAGGACTATGTTCAACACTCTATTCTAAACTAAATGAATTGAATTAAATGGTTTGATTCCTACTGATACATTTCAGCTTGACCACATGTGTGGCAGCCAGAGAGATAGGCACTGGCAATTAATTGCCTCATCTACGCATGCGTTGAAGATGGGACAATGTTCTCTCAAGGAGAGATTCATAATTAGCATTTCTCATGCATCTGAGCACCAAGGTCATCCAATTGGTGAGGTAAGCAAAACAATGTTTAAAAATCATAATGGGAATGCATCACTGTGCAGAATATAATGCTAATCTATATATAAATCTCAATGTTTATCTTCCTTGCTTCTGTCTGTGCAGCTATAGCGTTAAAGTTTTAAGAACAAGAAACCCTCCTGTGAACTGGTTTTCAACTTTATCAATCGTTCATGGCTTCGGGTTAAACACTGCAGCTAGCAGTTTTATGTGTGAAATCATACCAGAAGAAAAAGTGTTTGAGAATTTCCAGACAAAAAATGCATGCCCATACATTATAAAAATGCTAAAACTCATATAGGCAACAAGACTGAGGTTGTGAAAATAAGTTCCCGTTTATCCTGTTCTTTTTTTCCTATGCTTACACAATGGCTTATATATTTATGACCTGGTGTTAGGAACACCCTAGCAACATCCTGAAGGGTGTTGCTAATCTATATGCCTGGTCTATTTTTATCTACCAATTTAAAACCCAATTTGCTCTCATTCATACATCAATATATAGAATATCATTCAATATGTGATTTTCTCTTTAGCATTCAGGATATCTCCCAATGGATAAGCGAGTACAAGACCGTGTGACATATATAGTCAACAAGCTGTATGTTACTCAAACTAAATTGGTTGCCAGGCATCTAGCCGACTTTGTAGAAACCAGTTTGTTTCACGGAAATCCGCCACCTAAATCTAATAGAAGGTTCTATCCATCAGCCAAAGAGCTAAAGAACTGTATAGATCGTGTCACAGCTGCTAACCAGTAAGTTATCCAATGCCTGATCAAAACCTTTTATATCCTTATCTAAGATTAAAGGCAAGATTTTCTAACGTGTAATGCCTATGCCATGAGCTCTTTAGCACGTGTCAAAATAACATAGTGAGATTTTACAATCCATCCATAGAGATTCAGTCGTGAAACAAAGTACTTTAATTTCATAAGGATGGCCAGATTGCTATCGATAAGCTTGACTTGGTTTCGGAGGGATGTAATTCTATAATATGCGGTTTTTATTTTTGTGTTATCTCAAAGATATTTGACTTTTCAGTACCCATTCTGATGACCAAGACAACGTTGCAGAGCTCCTCAGGCGCCTCGATCCAAACAATCGATGGAGTTTTCGAAAATCAACTGATACTGGAGAAAAGCTGATGCTTGTGCATCAGACCAGGGATCAGCAACAACTTCTGTACAAATATGGCAACGAGATATGTTTACTTGACGCTACACACAAAACTACACGCTATGGAATACCATTGTTCTTCATCGTGGTAAAAGCAAACGTTAATTATCAGATTATAGCTAGTTTTGTAGTCCTCGAAGAGACCGAGGAAGCTATCAAAGAGGCGATAGCTGTAGTCAAGTCCTGGAATCAGTCCTGGCAGCCAAAGTCGTGGATGGTAGACTGCTGCGCTGCTGAAATATCAGCCGTCAGCACTACATTTCCTGGTAATCACATTACAGATTTTGTTATTCCATACTGCATTGACTTAATGATCACATGCTATTGAAAATTTAAAAGGTGATGTGAGAAAGACATCTGAACAAGTAATGCTTAACATCATTTGTCCAAATGTTTGCTCAGTACAGATTAGCTGCCAACATCCCAGAGATAAATTGCTTAGTTTTCACATAATTTTGTCTAAAGCTATGATCTTGTAGATGAGATTAATTAATGAAGATTCAACCTGTTCGACATGTGATGACCTACCTGTTTCAAGGCGCAAATCATTGCTAAGATATCATTCAAATTCAGTGTTAGAAAGAGTTGACAGTTGAAAACATTTTACAGTGAAATCTTTTTCAGATTCTACTATACTTGTGTGCGATTTTCACCGTCTTCAAGCCTGGAATCGTTGGTTGGTAAAGGGTACCAACAACATCAATAAAGATGTCCAAAAAAATCTAAAGAAACTCCTTGGAGAAGTTGCTAAAAGCCAGACAGAGGGTAAGACAAAAAGCTCATCAATACTTCAATACATCACTATTGTCATTTTAAAAATGCCAGCCCTTCATACTTTTTTCATTCAAAAAAGCATTTACTTGACTGCAACGTGGCAGGCGGTATATTAAATTCACTTGAATTTTGATTGACATATATTTTAAAATGAGCATTATGTCGATACCAACTCTGGTATAAATGAGTTATACAAATGCAAACTATCTGTGATTTGAAATGCTTAAGTAGAACAAGTTCCTATATGCGTGTACACACACATTGTGCAAAGACTGTTGTCCAATGTGCATGCGCCTGCACATTTTGTGCACAAAGTAATTTGTGCTTAAAACCAAGCTACCATGTTCCCTCTCTATTATAGAAATATACCTTCAGAATATGACGGAGCTGCAAGGTAGCAAAGAATGGATGGACCACAAGAACGTCCAAGCGTACTTCAACCAAACATGGTTTAGCAATGGAATGCACAAGGTGAGGTTGTCAGTACACTGATTAGATGGGTTAAAGAAGATGTTTATATTTATTTATTATTTTTCCGAAGTATGATTTGAAATACTTTGAAAATTGATGTGAATTGTATTGTAAAATTACAGAGCTCTATTGTAAAGCATCTATATTTATTCAAAGTTTTTATTGACAGCAGCATAATTATGGAAAAAATTTACCTGCAAGTCCACAGTTGTTCTGGTTCAGATGAACTACACAGATGAAATATTTGCGGAGAATCATAGATTATAAATCCGAATTTAAAATGAATTAGATTGATCTGGTTTTTTCTTTTCAAATCAGAGATGGGTGAAATGTTTTCGCCTCACAAGAGAGCTGAGGGCTGTCAACACCAACAATGGCATTGAAGCTATAAATCGGGCAGCCAAAGTTGAAATAGCTGCAGGAGCACGGGCACAAACTCTGACGGCAATGATGGTGAAACTTATGCGTTGGCTTGCAGCTCATCACAAGAAGTAAGATTTGTAATCACCAGAAGTAAATCACACATAATAATGATTTTAATATCAAAGCTGATGCTGTGGTAAAAATAAGTACATATAAAAGCTATTAAAAAAGACAAGTGTGTCCAAGTTTTGCATTTGTAGCTACAGTAGGACTGCCCTGCGATGATAGTTTCCTGCAACTATTTTTAGGTATGTAGATAAAAATATAAGATTCAGCTCCATGTCAAGACGGTATGCCAAGGACATTCCAGCAGCTCTCCACAACAGACCACATGACTTTGTGAAACATGTGATTAAAAGGCTGGAAAGCGCAAGAGAACTTTTATGCTCTAACTCACCTGAACAATATATAGTTGATGCTAAAAGTTCAATGCCATCATGTTCATGTGAGGATTTCTCACGTCACTCTTTCCCTTGCAAACACATCATCAGACATTGGTTTGATGAGGATGGGCAGTTATGCATTCCAAGCAATCTTACAGTTACCCCATGGATCTGCCTTGATGTTTGTGATGGTAATAGAGAGGATAATGCATACACACCTCCCACAAAGTTGTCTACATATACAGAGGCTATTCCACAGTGCTTCCCAAATAAGTCTACTTCAGATGAAAGTACATTAGCAAAGTTACTTGGAAAAATCCGGGCGTTTGCGGATGACATCAAAAGCTGGACTTACAACTGTGTTGAGAAGGATGTCGCGAATACCGTCTTACAAAGATTAGAAGAAATGCAGCCTTTATGTGTTGGAACCAACATCAAAGCCAACCTAATCGTGCGACCTTCAACAAGTGGTAAACAACGTCGACTCACTCTCAGAGATGGGGGTTTGAAAAGGAGGCGCAGGATGCCACTTAAATACCGACGTCGTTTGGCTGGAATTACATCAGTTCCTCTTGCGGAAACACTGGACGACTGCTTTCCAACTAACCAGTATTCTGGTCCCGGATTGGAATTGGTTGGAAGGCAAGTTATAATTTTAAATGTTTTCCTTTTTTCCTGCAGATTTCATGGCAGCGACGCTTCTTCTTCAGAAAGCATCGTTACTTATTGCCAATACCCACGAAGAAACTGAAGAAATAGCAATGAAATCAATCCTTGCTCAAGAAAAGTCTTGAGAATTGAGTTATAAATTGGTTACTCACTTAACTTTTTTATATCTACCCATTTTTTTACTTGAAGAATACAGTGATAATGCTTGCTGTATTTATCACCTACAGTGAGAAGAAAAGGTACCCACAAGATCCGAACAGCAGCATTCAGATAAGCAGTGTGTGGCTGGCAGATGATGACATGGAGCTGGCAGTCAATCTCATCAGGTTCCAATGGCCTGATATAAAAACTCAAGCGCCGTGTTACATTCAACGTCCAGGAGGTTTTGATACTGCGAATCATTCTAAATATGTTCAGGTAATGCCCTGTTAATGAATGATGAAGCAGTCTGTTAATCTGGTTTGTGGGTGTGGTTACTGTAATCATTCCATGATAATGGTTCATTTAACAATTCATTTGATCATTTTCAATCATATGGCGAGAATTCAATGTACCAGATTTCTTAGCTTTCATTATCTTTGTTAAGTCAGGTATATGTATGACTATATTGTCAAGTGATGGGAAGTTCCAATTGTTTTACAGATCCTGCACACTAATGGGAACCATTGGCTGGCTTGCACCAACATTGGATCCAGTACATTTGTACGACTGTTTGATTCTCTTGCCTTTGACCTTGACGATCAAGCTCTGAAAGGGATTGCCAGTAAGGGTTTGTGCAAACCAGATAAAAAGCTTGCTCTTACTCGATTTGTTTAAAGGTGTTCGCTGTGATTGTACATCACATCACAAGATAGAGACTGATATTTAAACTTAAAAATGAGTTGTCTTGCCTAAATTCATAAATTTACATTTGACATTGAATCATAACTAGGCCGACTCACAGGAGATTGATCAATGACTTGACTACCAGATCATGCCCTAGATCTAAATTTCTGGTTCTCATGAATTCTTGGAGAGAAGTCACAAATGCTCGGATCAACACTTTGCATCTATAGCACAGGCAGATAAACATAGTGGTATTGTATTTTTATCAAGAAAAGTGTTACCTCACAGAGCTCTGAGCGTTTGCTAATTAAATACATTTATGTTATGCACCATCTGGATACATTAGTATTCATTCATTTTTTCAAAACTACAATTTGCACTTTGGTTTTACCTGCAGGTTTACACAAGACCCTAGCACCACATTTGCGGCTCCGATGGGAAAGTGTGCAGAGGCAAGATGGAGCCAATGACTGCGGGCTATTTGCAATTGCTTTCTTGGTAGAGACACTATTTGGGTTCAACCCGGCCAAGGTATAAGGTTATGTGGATTTAATTTATGACATTCCACTTTTGTTTTGATGAAAGGAAACATTGTTTTTTATATATTAACTTGTGGAATAGTCGTATCATTTCTTTCACATTTGCAGCAATTTGAGTTCAGAAATCAATTTTGTCCATCGTTCCCTATGCGTTCAACTATATGTACAATGACTAAATGACAATCTTTTGATGATATGTTTCTATGCTGACTTGCAGATAAAACCCAAGTAAGAAGGGTAAGAGCAATTACTGCTGTGCTACTGCACTTAAGAGTGGCTTGGTTTCAATATAACCCTTATGTGACCTTGCACTGTGCATAATCGGTCATTTACGTTTGCGAACACTGACTCGCTAATGATGTGTACCACGCTTATAACATAGTTTCTGATTAAGATTCCTAATATTAACCCAACCTAATAATCTGTTCTGTTAACAACCTGTGTGGTATTTATCTTCCTACTATTTCTAATTTTAAGTAGAGTAGACACTCTTACAAAGTAAGTAATCCATTCCAGCAGCGTTGACATTATAAGGAATTTACGTTATTCGAATAGTAAAATACATGTGAATTGCCTAATCTGTTCCAAGATATCTCTAAACTCACCCCTTTGGTCATACAGATTACTAAATCACATTTGTACTCAACAGGTGACTTTTGACCAGAGACTGTTGCGCATGCATTTGTTCAACTGTCTGAAAGAGGGAGAGTTTACACGGTTCCCCAAGTGCTTAGAGGAAAAAAGGCGGGTTCGCTCAAAATACGTGACAGTGAAGGTAAAAAAAACCTGTGCATCAGTTTCTGAATTATTGTTGAGGCAGAAAATATAAAGATAAGCAATGTTCAACATATCAACTTTTTCGTATAAATATGCATAATTTGAATATTTGTTTGGACTTTCAGGTTTACTGCAAGTGCAGATTGACATGGCGGAGAGATGGAGAGGAAGGGGTAGAATGTGACCAGTGTGGGGACTGGTATCATTCCCATTGTGTGGGACTACCTATCGGCTACACCATTGGGAAACATATCATTCCTTACAGATGTGACAGTTGTATTTAAAAGCGGATGCCATATCAAGCAAAAAGCAAAAGAATTACTTTGTACGTACAATATAGTAGTGCATCACAATGTGCATCTGGTACATCCATAATGAATGCAAATGTTGCAATACCAATGTAAGGGTTGTGAAAGATAACCTTTTACCAATCAAAAGATACATGAAATTTCTTTCGATAGAACTGCCCTTCAGTGTATGGTAAAATAATGTGCAGTCTTTTGGCTGTAATAATGAATCTGCATTGATTGCATATTTCATAGGTGTGTGCTTGGAAACTTAAGAGATATTTTATGGGTGTGGATATGCTATAATATGATTATAAATTCCTCGTAATAATTGTTGGATATATTCGTGCAAATAGGGGTTCTTGCCATTCCCAAGCTGAGCTCAGTGCAAATACTGTTTACTAATACCTAAATTTGTTTTAGATTTCCTCTCACGAATCAGTCTTGTCTCAATAAATGGCTCAAGGCCGTGTCCAGAAAAGACTCACTTTCACACACCACAGAATCTGTTCTGAAAATTTTCGATTCCACCACTGACCATTACATTGCATCAGGTGATAAATGGATGCCTAGTCTAAAAAGTGATGGTCGAAACCGCTGTTGCCGACAGACTGCAAGTTGAATTCACGGACTTAGTCACAATTAAAGAAAAGACTATTATATATACACTTCGCAAGAACCATTGTGTTGACATAAACTACCAATCTCGGCTTCCCATTTCTGTCACTGGTGATGTGTTTAGCGCATGGTCTTTGAAATTTTGTTTTGAGTTTTAGATCTTGACAATTACAAAGCATAATGTTCATATGCTATACTAGATTTTGTGTGAATATTCTGTGTATTTATAACCGAGTGTATATGATTATGAAATTGTAGCAGTACTTACGAAATCTAAAGAATTATCAGTACAAACTCTGGTCGAATTCTAACCAGCATCTTTCTGTTCATACATATTATATTATCATCGAAATATGAGTCAGCTTTATATAAAAATACAACAGTGTCAAAAGACTGAATGATATGTGAATAGCTTTACACAATATGCTATCTAACTTTTGCTATTTTTTTGTTAGTTACATCACCACCCCTTCATAGTTTCCTTATTTACCACAAACAATGTAAAAGCTCTATTGTGTTCATGTGAATTGTTATAAGCTTTTTAGGATTAACTCATCTTATTTTGAGACACAATTTTTAAAACAAGAAATTTTAAAGTAACTTTTGTGTGAGTTTGCTCTATACCGAGTTTGCTCTATGCGAATTGTTCTGTTTACTGAAGGGTTCTGAACTTCAAATAAAGATAGCATCTAGAATAGAAATGTATTTAGTAAATGGATGTCTATACTGCCCCAGCAAAAGCTTAAATATTTTGATATTGTATATGTGCGGTATGATTTATCAGTGATGTGCTGTCAACAGTTTTCAGCAGTGATAATACAATGATTTTCAATAAAAAAACAACAGAATTTACTTGAAGTTTTCTTTTGGAGAAACAACCCCTTGAAAAGATGACATCTGGTATTTTTGGAGGAGAAACAATTCTGTAAAAGTAGTTACAACCTCTGCAGCAAGCAGAGGTTGCATGCACTTGATTTTTGTGCGTATCTTGTAATGGAATCATAGCCTTATAAGCTAGGGAAGTCGCCAACTTAATCTTTCTCTCAGTTTGAAATACATGTATTTGCTATAATGTTCCTATATCAATGCTTACGTTAGTTTGTTATAGAATTTCCCGCCTGGTGACGACAATTACGATTTATCCTCTCGATTGAACAACCTGCCATGATTGGCCGGCGAACGGTAGCACTAATTTATATTAACTTTCCCGCCTCCATACGTCAGCTGCGAAAAAGACTTTCGATAAAAACACAGCTCCATGATTGGCCGGCGAACGTTAACACTAATTTATATTAACTTTCCCGCCTAAAAACGTCAGCTGCGAAAAAGCCTTTCGATCAAAACAGCCACATGATTGGCTGACGAACGGTAACGCTAATCATACTAAATTTCCCGCCTGAAAACGTCAGCTGCTAAAAAGCCTTTCTTAAGAAACGCCCACTTGTCGGAATCTCCAACAGGTATTCGGCGTTAAGTATGACTCGCTTGGTCTTCCATAACCGTGGTTTTACGACGTTTTGTCAGTTTACGTCTATTAAATCTTTACAAAGAGATTAAACGCTTTTTTTGTATTACTGTATACCTAATGAACCAAAATATCAACCGAGATTGTTTGTGGGCATATACATGGAATTTAGTTATAACTTTTCGGAATTTATGAAGTTCGATGCGCGGGAAAGCTAAAAATCCGCATCGTACTCCTTCGAAAGATTTCGAAGGTATGCATTTACATCGTATTATGCCTGAAAATATCGGACAAGGCAAAACTAGGAGGAGGAAATATCCGCCGTACTGATTTATTTTTCCGGTTGTTGTAGTTTAATTAATGATTTAACGATGCTTAACTCATCTGCAATACTTGCAATAAAATTCACAATATAGTAATAAATGATATTGACGCTCTTTGCGATCGTTATTGCAGGTGAGTAAAGTTTTTTGCATTGGTACAAATTCAAGTTTTTCTCCGTAAATAAAACCGAGTGTTAATTAAAGACTGTTTCTAAATAATTGCACTCCATGGTGGTAAACTGCAGTGGATTATCGTTCTTGGATGCGTTTGACGTTGGAAAACAGCTTGAAAAGCATTTGCGAGTCATAGAATGGATATCTTGGTCTTGGTCAATCGAACCCTAAGACCTCGATCCCCGAGGAAAAAATGGCCATCATGTACGTATCTAGATCTAGTTCAAATGTTTTCAATAAAAGTCAAGTAATATTCGAAGTAAGTAAAATTATGACTATAAAAAGTGCGTTAAAAATTTCCTCGTAGGTCGCGAGAGGTTCTCGGTAAAAAACTGTTATGATAAAATGTTTTGCTGGCTGGAACAGCCCTAGGTACGTCATTGGATACCGATCTGGTATGATGTGAGTGTGTGTCATTGTGTATATTGTTAAAATTATTGATTAAAGACTCATGCACACTGCTGGAGAGAATTTTTATAAGTAAAACCATTCGAGCCGACTTCCGTCTGTTCTTAAGCAATTCCAACCCTAATTTGTCTCTGGCCATAGTTACGCTCTCCACCCCTTTAAGATCCGCAATAAAACGCACAGCGCGCCTCTGGACATTTTCCAGTTGTGTTTCATGTTTTATGAGGTATGGATCCCATACCTCACAAGCCAATTCCAAAACGGGCCTGCACAGACTAAGATATGCAATTCTTTTGACGTTTCTGGGTGCTCCGTGTAATACTCTCCTCAACATCCCTAACCTTTGATATGCTCTAGAGGTAATGTCATCTATGTGTATGTCCCATTTAAAGTCATTAGAGACACTCACTCCCAAGTATTTAAAATATTCCACAATCTCCAAGTGTACGCCATAAAGGGTATACGATAAATTAACTTGGTTGATTGGTGGCTTCCAGCCAAACAAAACTACTTGGCATTTCTTAGCATTAAACTCCATTCTCCATGTGTTAGCCCATCGCTCAAGAGATAAAAGATCTTGCTGAAATAAAAGCGTATCACTAGGCGTTGTAATTGGACAGTATAAGAGAGCATCATCAGCAAAAAGGCTTATAGAAGAATGCTGAAGAGAACTTGTCTTTATATAATTTGTCTTTAAAATGTCACGCTTCTGTAAACAGGCATTCATTAAAAAGAGTAGGCCTATGGCACTAAAAGGGTTACATATTGCTTTCGTTCTTTAACTGTACCTCTGTGCTTTAAGAGAAGTACAACTTTTAATATGATTTTTTTCACGTATCACAGCGATGTTATCGAATGTCTTAATAACTGATAAAAACACTTTTGCTGGTTGAGCGAGCTTTTGCTAATATAATTGAAATGGCTTTGAAGCCATATATGCGTAGAAAAATGTGTAAAGCATGTTACTGAGTAGTAGCATGTGTCTTTTGATTTCATTACCTACTTCAGAGGCATTGTTGATAATAAATCTCATTGCGAGTGACTGTGTGTTGTGTACAAACGGAGTAATAGTGAATCATTAATAGTTCTTGACTGCCATAAAATAGAGAAGACAACTCTGATGTGACAAACTCTGATACAAGTTTGAACGCCATTTCCTAAACTTAATTTGAAGAATTCTTTCTTTGCCATTATTTTTGTCTCCAAAATTTCATAAAGATGAAGATCTATACGCATATATCAAATGAGTAAAGACATGTTTGTTAGTCACTGAGCTACTAAACTTGTTATTCAGTTGGAAAATGTTGAGCAATATTAGTAGTGACCAACCAGCAGTTTTTAGTGGCCAGATTTAGGGTTTGCAACTACAAGGTTATCGGTTCAATCTCAGTCCAAGTCCATAACCATTAGATTCTTACCATATAGATAGTTTATCGATTTGTTGTTTGCAAGATCTCTAATGTGGTTTGTTTGCGATTTTTTAGAATGAATCTCACAAGATCTGGCCATTATCCTTGCAACTAATCGTCTAATCGCTATCTAGTCAATCACCACTACTATGGTCAATTTGCCAACCATACACCGGTTCGGCTCAACAGTGAATTCTCCATAACCAATTGAATCGGTATCAATAAATGTGGGACAGGTGAGATCTAGACATATTTCTTGTATTTTTCCATCACTATTGCAAATTTTCCATGTCTGTGTTTTTATTATACATGTTGTAGGCTTACTAATATGTTATCAATATGCTTTAATTCAGCTACATGGAAAGTTAGTTTATTTGTGCCCTAAGCCCTTAATGTCATGACAACCATATCAAATTCGATAAACATACCATATAATATTCAGTACATAAGACCAGTCCTTCTAATGCAATGTCGCCTCGCGCACTGACCAGTGTGTTTTTATGCTACACCTACAAGCTTCCAGCTCGCTGCGCTGGAAGATGTTACCATAGAGCATTTGTGTTTGAATCCCAACAGTGACTTCGTTTCTTTCATGAATTTAAATAGTATTGCTGCGGTGTCTGCACAAAAATACGACGGTAATGTAATTCATGGCACGATTTCTAGTAAAATTCAACTTCAAAAAACCGTTGCAAATCAAAATTACATGATATCACATATAGGAATTTATTTATAAAATAGTGAAATACCAGTAATCCTACTCAATGTGAGCTGATTGGAACACCAGGTCCCCATTATTCACCATTCGAAATGTCATCATTAGGATTCTCTTCTGGAATTACGTGATATGTTTTGAATTTGATGTTGGTTTTTGTAGTATCTGCCTACAAGGCCACACTTCAGTAATCCATTTGACACATCCACTATTGGGCATTCACACCTTTTTCTTGTACATGAATCACGATTCCTGACAGAAATCTGTCTTGAGGCATTGCTACTCTGTTGAATACCTATTATCCGAGGTAGCGGTTTTGTTCTTGTATTGAGGTGAACCAGTACGTTGGTTAAGTGCTTGTTTTTTGTTCCCTGTGATCTTCACTATAACATGCTACTCTCAGTCTTTTGTTAATTGTAGTATTCCCTACGGCGCCAAAAATGGTGTCCTTACTGATGGTGTTTTGAATGCCATTTCCTCAGCTACGCATTGCCCGCCTCTGATCCCGATTGAACTATTAGCGAATAAAAGATTTGGGCCATGGAAGAGGTTACGGTATGTGCATGTCAAAACCAGGATTTTCGAACCAAACTTCAGATCTCGACTTGTACTCTGGAATTTACGATAGATCTATAATAGTTACTCTCCCTTTAACTGTGATTTTTGTTATTGAAAGTTGGAAAAATTAGTTTCAAATTTAGAAATGCTGTAGTACAAAACGTAGATTTTTTTGGCAGATTGGAAGCACATTTTAATACTAACTACCTAGCACATCAGAATTTTAAGCAGAGAAAATATGGAAATCTAAGAGTTGTGTGCACATGTACATAATTAAGAAAGCAACTCTTGAAAGTTTGCATTGTGTTAGATTATGTATAACTTGTGATAAGCATGATAGGTTGAGAATTGTGCTGCCTTTTACCAAAACGTCAACTTAGAGCTAGTAGTGCGATGTATTTTTTTTTCTCTTTTTATGACATGATTTTTAGCCATTTTATTGTGATATAAGATAGGTATGATTGAAGAATTTGACAATATGTAAGAGGCAACAATAGCCGATTGACTATGTATTTTTAAAAGAGTGTACGCGCTAATTCAAACAAGCTTATAAAGGAAATTGAAAAGGCAGGCTGCTCGCATACTTCTAGATCAACTAAAACTTACAAAATCTTATCGTTTAATTTTTCATTAAATATTTGCACGGCGTTTCTTAAAGCTTTGGAACAATCTGCAATAGCATTAGCAGTGCTTCTCATTTACCTGCGTATATAGCTGTTTGCACATATAGTGTCTCATCAGAAAGGTTTACTTTCTGATGGCTTCTGATACTTTCGTTAGCTTACAGTTTGTTATTATTTTTTAATGGATATGTCCAAGTTCGTGTTTTTTGCTACATGAGATTTACTAATTAATTTACCGCATTGCTATTCTACAACAACTCTTTTTTAAATTTCAAATTATTAAAATGATAATTCAGCATAAGAACAATGCGACTAGGACATTAGTTGCTTCTGAAGAAACTTACTATTAGCGCAACCCTAAATATGATATGCTTGTGCATTTTTCATAATATGCCAATATGAAGTTGCAGCCTTATAGGAAGCTCAGTTATGAAGCCATTAAATAAAAAGCTGATTAGGATGATTTTGAAAATATGGTGGTTGTGCACTCTTGTATCCACCTGTGCCTATTATGAGGAATCGCGATTCCAAAAACTTGAATGAGTGGACAATATTACCTTATTATAGAGTGCCCACAAATAGTGAAAAGAAAAGTATTGCTGGTACTATTTCATGTATCTAGCAAGTGACACTGTGATGTGGCAGATCAACCTCGATGTTCATAATTACTTTGTTAACATGTTGTTGCCATATTTAGTTTATACTCATATTTGCTTTGTTTGTATTCTGTACTTTTTAGCAGTTCTCATCTGCTAATATAAATGCTTCTTCACATTTCAGGGCTTAAAGGATTGTACTGTAATCTGAATTGTTGGATGAAAGAACAGCCTTCGCCACCACAATCCAAGGACGGACGAGCTGGAAAAACTTTAGTCTAATGTGGTAAAGCATTTGGTGGACTAGCATTATTCACAAATATGATCATAGCTTTGCTTGTTTGTCTCTGTGTATCATTGATATATAATTTATTCTGGTGTAAAGGTTGTGGTATTTTTCTGCCATGTTTTGATGATGACAATATATATAGAGTTTAGTCATTTTATAGCTATATTTTTATTGTGTTTCATATTATTTTTTGTTATTATATCATGCAACTGTTTGTACCAAAATATACAGCTTCGGAACCATGCCCTAACTATTGAGATGCTCACAAAGATTATTTTAAGAATAATCTAGTAAAAGTCTTCGTATATATCTAAGGTGCAATATTTGTTGAATGTCCGTCAGCCTTGAGAAGAGATGTTGTGTGAAGGTTAAGCATGGCACATTATAGAAAAATTAGGTTGCTTCGGAGACGTAATGTTGGTGGAATGTTGTATAGCTTAAGGAAAGAATATTGTCGACGGTTATGCTCGGTACATTATAGTAACATTGTACGCAATTCATTAGAGGAACATTCTGTGAAACATCAAAATGTTAGAAATTGTCTACACAGTTACACCCCACTAATGTTCTGCACGAAAACGTTCCTGGGATGTTAGCTAATATCTTTGAGGCAACATCATGAAAGGCATGCTTGTGGAATGTTCTGTAACATTCTCCCCATGTCGCAGGAATTTTGCACCAGATCATCTGCTGAATGTTCCATAATGGTGAAATGCCATACTGTTCCGAATATATTAGAAGACAATATTATGTGAATGTTTATACCCAGACATTTCAAAGTAGCAATCCTGTAACATTGCTGGGACATTCGATAACAATGTTTTGTAACAACGTTATAATAACGTTAGCAAACCTTTTCCTCGTTCTAACGTTCTAGCTAGTATGGTACAAAAACGCATGATTCATTTTTTGGAAGTTGTCCCCCTTTCATAACAAAAAATTATTTAAAATGAAGCAAATTAAAAATTTTATAGATTTTTCATTACAGATATAAAAACAAACAAAATAATGAAAAAGAATAATGATAAATTTGAATGATTTATGTAAATGAAATAAAAAGTCACTACAAATTTCAATTTTCGCACTTCATTAGACATATCGCAAAAATGACTAGGGTACATTAGGCTCTGACTATCCGTTAAACGGGTCAACGTAAGACGCAATAGTGTGAACACATCGCAACTGACCAGGTCGCCACATATAAATGTTGTGTCAGATGGTTGCTGATAGTCTATCTACCGATTGATTAACGCTACGTGTCGTCTGACAAGCCGACGCGTATGTAAATCATTTCGTTAGTAGAGCGAAGCCAATGACCATTAACTTGTATGCCCTTATAATTATATTTCGTTTTAGCTCAACGAGATTACCGCGGCAAGGAAAGCGATGCGCAGTAGCTAGGAATATTGTATATTAAAGATGGAAAATCCCTACGCATCAATGTCCCACCAATGTTCTATGCATAACCTTCCTGGGATGTTAGCTAATAGCCTTGAAACAATATTATGTAAGAAATGTTCGTGGAATATTACGCAATGTTCTCCCAATATTGTGGGAATGTTATGCAGGATCATTTGCTAACATTCCAGCAACGTAATTCCCACAACGTTGCTGGGACGTTGTGGGAAATACGTCCCAGCAACGTATTTCCCACAACGTTGTAGGGACATTATGGGAAATACGTTCCAGCAAAGTAATTCCCACAACATTGATGGAACGTTTTGAGAGTTACGTTCCAGCAATGTTTTTCCCACAACGTTGCTGGAACGTTGAAAATGTGTCTACAAATAATCTTGTGACAACGTTACGATGTAACGTTTCTGGGACTTTTCGGAACATCCCTGGAACGTTCTGGGAACGTAAAATTGTTAGTTGGGCAATTAATTCAAAGAATTTTATAATGGGAGCAAATGTGCATGTGTAGTTGGCATCAGATAACTGTAAATGTCAAATTATTATTTATGGACACGCCAATGTACTATGCATATTAGCTATATATTTAGTTATGATGATAAGGGAAATTTTTGGACGGAGGTGATGACAATGAGAGCGGTGTGTGTGAGTTGGATTGTGTCGAAGAATTTTGGTAGGTGTAATATGTCTGCAGTGGTGGTGGTGGCATATTCTGCTGTCCGAGTAATTTGGTATATCTCGTCAGCATATCTTGCTGAAACCTCAGCTAGTTTTCAACTGAGAGTTTGCTCATTTTTTGAACATCGACTTGAAAAAACTGGAATTGCCACACTCATCATTGTCAACCTGCTCTAGACTCCGTATTGCTAATATTAACTCTTTCGTTAGTAGGTCATAAGTATCATTCTAACAACAGCAATTAAAAATTAATTTCTGACAATTTATCAAAGCAAAACGCTGACAACCAATCAAATCAATAATGGAAAAGCATTATCATTCTACTATTGCATGGCGTAATTTTACCTTAGCTTTTTTAGTTTTCCTAAACTTTGTCAGAGAGGTCGATACACAGGTCTCAATGCCAGTAGCTGTCTCTTCTAAAACAGATAACTATGCCACTTAAAAAGCACAATCATTCTACCATGTACAAATATAATTTTTTCCTATATTCCCACAAAAAAACTGCTCCCACATTCATATTTTTCACACACCTATGGCGTCCTCGGTGAATGTGTTGGTAGAACAAAGAGGTGTTTCTATTAGAAGGTTGGTATGATTGTCATCAAAAGTTGTGCTAGATTTTTCTTCCATGTCAAGCTTTCTTTTTGTACATGCATATTGTCGTAGTTTGTTTGATATCCCATACTTTTGTCTGGATAAATGGAGCCAGCCATCGCATATGCTCGAGTTCAGAAGTAAATGTTACAGATGCTTTGCCAGAACCTGATGCTGGTTTATTTTTATTCAAATATCGGCTCAATTTAATCAGCAGCGTTCCATATCTGGTAATAGATACTTGAAATTCTAATCGATTCTTCCGCGCAATCTATCCACGCATTACCCTTTTTATGTCTATTTTTGAAACCTGAACTGCCTTCAATTTCCATCAATTACTCGTCGTTGATTTGATGTTCTTGGTTGATGTTGGCGCAGTCGGTTGGTTACATGTTTATTCGTTTAATTTATTGTCTATTTATTTACGAGTTTTAATTTCGCTCGAAAGAATCTCAACGGCAGACCCGAGTTTTAGCCAAATACTAGTCCCACAGCGACTATCATAAGCAGAAACCATACTATCAACGATTACGAATTGTCTTCGCCAAAATGGTTCACATTACACGTGTTGTCATCGATACTCTGCAAACTATCGGGAAAGTTTGACAGCCGCAAACCTTTTTGATGTTTCTCCGATGCTTCGTTGAAGCCATCAGTTCACGGTTCACATGAATGCCGAAAGGGAAATGTCGAGACACTGTGATATGGTGTGAACAGGCCTTTAGTAAAGGTGATATGCAGTCAACATTTGACCTTTGTTTGTTCAGACTAACACAGACTAGTCATGTCCGGACATGGAAAAATTGAGTACTGTACATTAGACGGGTATAATTAACCCATACATATCACTAGGGCACAATACTTGTGCAGTATGCATATACAGTATACACAAGAGAGTACACAATGATAATAGGGTACAGTATATTCCTAGACCTATTAACTATACTTGTATTTAAAATAGTATAGCATAGTATAGCTAGCATCTGGTGAATGAGCATATATTTATAAAATATCTAGAAAACCTGGTATATTCGCACTAGAAATATATTTAGACTGTCTATGTAGCTGTTTTAGACAGTTAAAGATGGCTTTGCATCAAATTTATGTTGATTTTAAACGAAAGTAAGTTTTCTTTGTCTATCAGTTGATGTTGTTTGTTGAGTTAGGCGACCTCATTGTCACGATATTTGAAGATAAAACTCGAAAAAATTTGATTGCGGTAAAAACACTCCGACTGAAAAACATGCCCAGACTTGCCCAAAGTGATGTAACACGTGATAAAACCTGTATTTAACTCTCGTAATCATTTTGGGTATTGTAATAAAAGTCTCGTCCTACCCGGCTCTATTGGCATAAATCTTATATTTGCTCATGTTGGCTAGAATAAACTTTTTAATCCATTTACAAATGCAATATTATGAATGTTTCAATGGCCTCAAATAACGAAAATTGAAAATTTGTATTACTCACTTTCTGCAAAGTATGTGTAAACATTTGAGTACCCACTACCAATTCTACCGGTCTACGGTAATTCTGTCAAGCAAACTACCCATGTAGAATAAGGTCTTTGTATCTGCACTTTGCTTTGTATCGTTCCTTTGCTAACCACACTAACAATATACAGCCTCCAAAAAGCCCCGCCCACATGATGTCTGTCGCATATCCTGGGAGTGGGGCTGTATATAATTATCCACACCCAAAACTAGTTTCTCACTACCTTAAGTCAAATAAGAAAGTTGCGTGTTTGAAAAGATTATGTGGTGAAACCACCTACATCCTTAAAAGTCATGTACATAGTATAGTCCACTGTCAACGTGTCATTATTGGCATCGATGTGTAGAAAAAAATTCACTGGTCACATTTGTTAGTTAACTCAACTACTAAACAAATAGTCGAGCTATACAAACGCGCCTGAACATGCAGCTCTGATTGCACCTCATAAATCCATCTATCAGAAAAGATTTCTGCACAGGTGTTAATGGGGCTATGATATATTCAATGTTCTGCAAATCACGTTTGGCATTACAAATCATGTTTTGCATTATCTTCAACGACATCAGTTTATGATGTAATTTTTACGAGCAAAAATTTTTCATCTCGGCATAATGCTTTTATTTAAAGTATCCATCAATTCAGGGCCACTCACATAGTTTCAGCTGATACAATAAAGCAAATTCATCTACTGCAGCAAATTCAAACAAAACATTAAAGGTTGACTTGCAACAAAATTCACATTACAGTTATTTGGTATCAAAAGATTCGCCATGTTTTACTCTATTGTGTTGTAGGTGCCAAATATGTGGGAATGTGATTAAAAGCTCGTAAAAGCTAAAAAACGAACAAAAAATCGCAGCCACACGAGACCGCCCTAGTTTGGATTCGTTTTCCAAAACGGCTAAAATGTGACGTATGTGTGCTAAAACGCCTAAAATGTGTGCGAGATAGTTTATGTTTACACTTTCATGCATCCTTATTCGTCGAACTATTTTCACAAATATACTTCACGCTTGCGATAAAAACCATGTCTATTGTTCTTATGCGTCTATTTTATCGGCATCGTAATGCTGCAACTTTGAGCACTGATATCTCAAAACATAGCATAAAAATATGTTTAATTTTTTAAGCTTAGTTTGAACGATTGCATATCATCCTCTGATAAAAATGATGAGCCTTTTGGTCCGCTATGATGGTTGAAAAATGCTGTAGAAATTTTTCGCGCCATATAGCGGGAATTGTAAGTCACGTGACCAGATAATGTTAGTTTCAGTTCAAGTTTGATCTATCGCAAATAGCAAACACGCTTTCTCATATTCAACTTGTTTATTTCAATTCGTCATAATGTCTAACGCGTCACATAGTGTTTGTGCAGCTGCCAAGCTTAGAAGCACCTTTTTTTTGGCCAAGAGCTGAGAAAAGACCAGACCTCCACCGGGCGTGGAGCAACTGGGTGAAGCTGGATGTGACAAACTTTATTTATTCGCCTGCTTACTCTTACCTTTGTTTTCGCCAGTTCAAAGACGACATGTTTTCTAACCTGTTTGCATACTCCACATGTCACCAAAGCACGTGAGTAATTTAATTTATGAACTACTTGTATTAGTAGTTGTAACTCGGGTTATTTTCTAGTATTCTCCTAATAGTACTGTATTAATCTCTATTTAATATAACAATATTAATGTCATTTAATTGTAATATTATATTATTAGTATTTTATCTTTTTAATTACGTGTATTATTCTTATTATAATAACAAAACTAATTCATACTGCATATCTATCTGTAAAACGTAATATATTAATATATAATTGATAAAATAATGTTGTTTCACGATTAATTTCGCCAAATTTTTTAACCTCACTCACTTATAGATATGTTATATAAAATAGTTATTGTCATTTTCTGGTATCATCGTTAATAGCATATTAATATTATTAGTTGATTATTATTAGTATTAGATGAAGAATTTGTGCCAATCACTGAAGACTGGGAAGAGTTTGAGCGCTATGTTGGCCAGCGTCAAACACTCTCCAATTACATGTAAGATAGAGCTGAACTAAACCAAACTTGACAAAATATAAAAAATATCCATAGAGTTATTACTCACATTTTATGTTTACAATATCATGGATTCTGATAAGGTTTTGTAAAATCTGTGTCATGATTGCATGGCTATATATTTATTCTTTTTCTGATCAAGCAAATATGATATAATAACAGGAAATGATGTTGTACAAATCTTATTGCAAGTCAACTATTGTGTTGTGATTTCAGACCCGAATCCTCCTTCAAAGAGGAGAAAATAATAGTAAGTGTGACACCAGCGACTATTTCACTGTCACACCTGTGCCCTCCCCTGCTCATTCACGATGGTGCGAGAAGGCGGATGGGTAGAGTTCAAGGTTACATGTGCCTCCTGTCACCGATCGTACACTTGGGAAACAACTGCCAGGGTGAACAGGGCTCACGTCATCAACCCCCTGCTGGCAGCTACATCACTCTTTTCTGGCGGATGCCTTACGCAGAACCTCCATTTTCTGTCGCTCCTGAACATCGCAATACCAAGCCACAGCGTTTGCCTCTACCAACAAAGAGAATACTTACATGGTGTGAGTGTTAATATTCACTCATAAACTTGGAAATTGTGAGTAAAAGCTAGGCACACTAATTGAATAACGACATTTAGAAACAATTTTTTTCTTGAAATGAAAATATGTCATCCTTCATGCAAAATATATTATAATTCAAAATTCTGATTTTTCATCATAATATAGCACAAAAAGGGGGAAGAGGATTCTACATTCTTAGACTAATGATAATGATACAAATTAATCTTGTATAATGAAGTTTTACAATATTTTACAGTGTATTGCTGAGCAGTACACCCTGCATAACGAGGGATTGATGGCAGCAATCGATTGGGAGCTTGATTTGGCAGGTGACGGTAGATGCGATAGTCCGGGGCATTGCGCACTATACAGAGCCTACACTATGATGGATCAGAGCTGCGGTTTAATAGTCAGCAGCCATCTTGTCAAGGTAAAACTTTGACAGTTTTTACTTCACAGCCTGACAAAAACCCAAATTTTTTAGTAGTTATCAATACATAAACATGAAGTTGCTCATCTAGCTAAATAGTTCATTCAAATAATGTGAAAGTAATTGTTGGTCGTAACTTTCTTTACTTTGCAGTCAACAGAGACCACCAGCTCTAACACCATGGAGCTGGAAGGCTTCAAGCGATGCCAGTCCGATCTAATTTCCCACGGCCTGAGAGTGAGGTCCATTACAACGGATGTTGTTACAAAGGTTGTGTGCATACTGCAAGCTTGTGTTTTGGCTTATGCCGCAAATTTGTCGCCGTGAGCGACGGCCTCTACCTGCCTGCTTGGTGTCTAAGATTCGGGCTCTTTTCCCACCAACGGATGATGAAGAAGAGTTTGCAGACTTGCAAACAAGATTTGCGGCATAAACCAAAACACAAGATTGCGGTATGCACACAACCTTTTCCGAGCATTTGGCGATGGCTCTCCAAATGGGAATAGATTATCTACCAAAACAATTATTGAAAAACAATAATTGCTGATCATCAAAATAATCTCGATCTTTACATAATAAAATCATAAAACTAATACACTCTCTACTGTAGTAAGTGTACAAGCCAAATATACCAGTTCTCCTTGTGTTCCACGAGTTCAGAATATGTGTGTTCAACTGATGCATTAAATGTGTAACACAAGAATTTTAGATAATGCTTAACACATTAGCATAGCCTTGGTGTTGTTGGCATTAAATGAATACCCAACTCACTATGATATCGTAGGTAATTATTCCACCTCAACTCAAGGGGTGCAGACGCCACAAATTCGTTTACACCAGGATGCATACACAGGCATTCATGCTCCCCTCGGTCAAGGAGACAATGCGCAAACTCAGCATAATGGCAGCACAAACATTCAGGAAGAGATGGCATGTCTTGACAACGCTTGCAGGCACACCACTCTGTAGCCGGTGGTATTAGCTCCTAAAGAAATGAACAGATATGTCTATGCAACCATAGCTAATACATCAGGTCGATGTTATCCAACAGTATATCAGTGCAGCGCTAGATTTAAATATTAAAATTGTTAATGTTGTCATTCGAGAAAAATCTGTAATTATTTTTTCGCAATATTGAAGCGATAATTATCATCATTAAAATCATATATAATAATATTCGTTCTATCACTCTCAAGCTAAAACTATTACTACTAGCTAGCTTGGCACATAAGAGCTGGCTAGTGGCGATGCTTACTTGCTGGGAGGTTTGATTCTGTTGAGGATCTTCTTCAGATAGAGCGTCAGGCTCGAAACGCCAGGGTCTTAACTTTTCAGAATTTGACATTTTTTATGATCGCAACTCGGACATGAATAGTCGAACGGAATGGCCAAGCCGAAACTGTAAAGTAGCGAGCATCTATATTTGATACGGGGTCTTAGGTAAAACCCGAAGTGTTTATCATAAACTATTGCTACGGTAAGTTTGATATTGAGTTTTTTATTGGCCTTTCAATTCACGCGAGAACATCACGTGACAAGACAATAACCATACAGCGCGGATACGTCACCGAAATCAAGAGATTCCAATCTACGGCGGCTTTTTGTTTTTGAGCTTTTAAGAGCTTTCAATCACATTTCCACATATTTGGCACCTACTACACAACAGAGTAAGACATGGCGAATCTTTTGATACCAAATAACTGTAATGTGAATTTTGTTGCAAGTCAACCTTTAAGGTTTATGCAGCACACATTGAAGTCTCCCTTTCTCATCTATGACAGTTTTCACAATGACAAAGCTGTTTCAGCTGGTTATATCACATAAACATCCTGTAAACAGTAAAACAAATGCAATAAACTTATGTGATTTATAGATAGGTCATTTCAACGTGTATCTACTGAAAGCTTTCACATTGGGAGTTTGATAGATTGCGAGTGTAATTTTAAAAACAAATAAATGTTTAACCACTACATAAGTACGCCAAGCCAACGATTCGAAGCATTGATCAATCGACTTTCTTCACTTTCTACAAGTGAGAAGTGGACATCTAAAGTGAAATCATAAATCTAATTTGCTAGACAAAACTGCTACAGAAAATTTGAAGCAAATATAGCTTGGTAAAACGATAAAAAATTATAAAACCATCCTTAGTGATAGCAAAAAGTTATAATTTTATTAATTAGTACATGTATTAATGAGTACAAAAATATTACTTTTTGTATGTTCATCAATCTAATCCATTGTATTGCTAGACGCTGTAGTTTAAAAAGAAGCCGTCAAGAACTAACTGTACATACATGTCTTGCATGCGCGGGAAACTACATTATAACCTCAAACAGGCAAATATAATCTGAATCTAAACTCAACAGTATGTCTATAGGAGACTCAAAGTAAAAGATAAATTTACCTCTATTTTCCTATTTTCCTTCGTAGCACTTTAACCACTTGATGCACAGAAAACTCGGAGTCACCTTCGCCGTAACTTGACAGAATTTTTTGCAATTCTGTTTTTCATCAATAAAACCTGTCGATAGAGTAGTTCATTAAAGTTGTGATGTTAATTAATTTAGTAAATATCGATGTCCATGCGAATTAATAATAGAGCAAAATCCCCAAATTTGAGATCACAGACAACACGTTTTACGAGTAATAACATGTATTACTACTTATATAAAACTTTCAGGCTGGTGATTAGCTAATAAAGTGACCTTCTATTTATCTTTTCTGATGGATCACTAGTTACATCACGAATGAGGCACCTGCTGGAACGTGAGCTTTTTAAAAGATGGCCTCATTCAAACGCGTATGTCTCTGGACAGGATTGGTCTATAAAGACAAAAATGACATCGATTTGTGGCTGTGGTTTTAGCCTTTTATTGGTATTAATTTCATTAAATCGACCTATTTTGACGCAACCACATCTTTAAGACTAGTATTCAAAGTTGATCTGAAGCCACTTGTTTCTATAAACAAAACTTTTGTTTTTGTTTGGTGATTTATATCTAATGTTCTTACAATAGTGCCTATTAGGTTAAATTCAACACTTTTTTTACAGGAGCACCCATTGTCTTTGATTTTTAGTAAGTTCTGCTATTGATAATCATATTTTGAATGATAAAAATTTATTTGTTAGTCGTTCTTACGCTTTTCAGAGCTCAACTTTCGGTTTGTTTTATATTCATACTGTGTAAAATAACTCTGCATTAAGTATTCTAGCTTTTTAAATTTTTTTCACATTATCTTAACACTCACAGCAACAAAATAAAATGGCTAGCATTTATTCAATACAAACCAGAGTTCAAAAGGCCGTATTTTTGCATCAACAACCAATTTTTTTTGTATATGGCATCATCTGGTCTGCTATGAGGTCACCCAAGAAAGGTATTATTGGTCATATTATGTTGTTGTAAAGTTGTATTTTTGCTTCAGCAAATCAGCTTATTGTATTAGGCATCATCTGGTCTGCTATGAAATCACCCAAGAAAGGTACTATTGGTCATATTATGTTGGTGTAAGAGTTCTAATGAGACATTAATGAATTGGGCTAGATAGTCCAAGTAATAACAGAGCAATTGCTATAACTAAATGCTTTGTTTTTGGTTGAAAAAATGCAGCCCATATGTACAGTACTGTATAGAGTTCTTACTTTCAGCACAGACGTTGTAGGTTAATAGCGTTGTGACAGAGGTGTGATGGCAACATGCTCACTACTCTTTACAATTTTGTGAAGTATCGTAGTCTAACGGAAGCATTAAATTTAAGCCTAACTGAAATTACCTTAGCTTATTATTTACACATATAGAAATAAGTTTAAATCTTACATGACTCAAAATTTAATTCTAAGTTTGCATTCATTTTCAGGTTTTTTTATTTTTCATATTCCGACTTGGCTGTTTTTGCCTCGTTTTGTGACTCACATTTACCTTCACTTTTAGCCGGCATTTCTAAAACTTCTACCAATCAATCTGATGAAAAAAACCGAGCGTTGCTGTTCTCGAAATACACCTAGCTTTTTTACTCGGCCATTTAGCTGCCACATCAGGAGCCATATCATAGCTCATAAAGGTATCTTTTTTCAAAGCAAAAAATTGCTGGAGAGGAGGAGAAACTTCCAAAATCAGTTTGTGTTTCGAAGTAATAATACCAAACAAAAATTATAGTCCAACACTCACTCAAGTAAGCGCGTAGTTCGCCGCCTCGAGCGTATATCGCTCAAAGTTGTTTTTTTTCAGACAGACACGGTCACACGTCACACAGACTATGTCTGGACAGTTGAAAGTTTGAGAAAGTTAGGCCCACAAAATTGGAGGTCGATTGACAGTTGATTGTACATAATCACAAAGTTATGTATAAGTCTAATGAAGAAATTTTGAACTTAGCAAGTTCGACGATATCATGTGCTAAATGTATATCGTTGAGAGCTGAGCAAATATGAGTCATTTTGAATAAATTGTGACTTTCGACTGCGATAGGTACACTGAGTTTATAGTCACATATGACTTCTATAAAAAACTTTTACAAAATATATTCGTACAAATCAGATCATTCGAATCATCTACAAATTTATGTCCTTTTTATTGTAGAGATTGAACTTAATCTAGAACCAGAGCGTGGTTCAGTCAGCACACACTGTAATAAAGGTAAATATGATATTAGTCTAATGGATTTAATAACGAGTCAATATTTTGTTTTCAACATGACTTCAAACACCCCTTTGGTAGAACACTAGTGACCCTGAGACATATTAAGAGCTTTGTTATCGCCATGTGGCTCTCAGGTTAGTCCCGGGATTGGTTTACTTTTTTCAACTTTTGCCTAATGACAAAAGTTCTAAGATATTCATCATTTGGCTCAGTTATCTAGGTCAGAGTTTAATTGGTTATATACTCTTAAATGCCGTGAAGGCTTTATTTGAGTGTGTTGTCTCAAATAAGTTTCAATCATATTTTCAATAAGGGTTGGAAGGCGCTGCAGTTTTTATGCTCTCCCTCATAGTGGTGTTCAATTAAAGAGTGACGTTCAATTTTTTGACTAGTTGATCAGAATTTCATAAAGATAAATTTAATTATTTTACTTCCGATGTTAATTTTGCCTATACTTTGTATCTGGTCTTGCAGAGCAAAATTAATGCTGTTGGGTTCAGCACTTTTTCTAAATAGTTTTTTTACCTGCTTTGAAGTATCAGATGGAGCTAAATAAGGAACTACTTTTAGCAAAACATATGGCTTGAAAGCAGTTGTTATTTATTTTGATGGAGGCGATTTCTAAGTTTTAAGAAAAAGGTTGCCAAAACGCTTTTGAGTTACAACACGATCCTAAATATGCTGTAACAATGGCAGCTTTTACATCCTACAGTGTTGTAATGATCCTCTGTTATAAGGATGATTAACTATAAGTGCTGGATCGGTGGTTCAAGTAGTTTGTTTATGTTTTGCGACTTTAGATGACTGTGTTTTAGGTGTACATCTAATGTCAAGAATTAGACTGGTTTGTTTTTGCTATAAAACTTTAAAACAGATTATGTTTATTAAAAATTCAAACTTTCAATGGCCAAAAACATAAAATATATAAAGGCTAATCAAGTCATTGGCTGATGCTAATTGCACAAGTCTAAAAGTATAAAGAGTGATACAAGAGCAGAGTAATAATTAAAGTGTGAGTAAGATATGGAATTCGAATTGTTTCTGATTTACGCATGCTTATATGTGTTTGCCTAGTCATTATGACATATGTCGAAACTTCCTAGGCTGTAAGCAATCAAGTAAAATTAAGCAATTAATATTTATGCTATGCAGTGAAATAAGAGGGACTAGAAAGTTAGAATAACAAACCGGCGTGTCAGGCTACCAAGTGTCCAAAACTCTCTTTCTTAATTATGTTAAAAAGGGTAATATAAAAAGGTATGACTGGTTCCGCATGAGGCGTATAATGCTCTTACGGCAGGATTCATAAACATTAATATAAAAGTGGAAACAAATTATGAGTTCCTTTGTCTCAGAATGACAGGTTTTTATGGGCTGTGTAATCAAGGTTAACAAAAACTGGGCACTCACGATGTTTCTGAGAAGAATCTTCATCGATCATCAAAGTCTTCAAATCAGTTTATAAACCCCTCATGAACGAATCTAAAAACCAAGAATTGGTTTTGGACTTTGGTGACTGCGAATTTAAGGCAGCTTTGATGATTAGCACAAGCCAAATTTTTACACGCTGCATTCAGCATGTTAAAATTATCCTCGGTAAATATAACCTTCAGTTCAAAAAGTGTGAACCGGTTTTGATATGCATTTCTTTCAAAGTCTTCGGGCGTTAGTCGTTATTTCTATGGCGTTGCTTGCTATGTTAGGTTTTACACAGAGGATGTTTGAGAAGTCCACTGTTGTACTTCACAAGGTGTATGTACAAGGCATTAGTGTTCTCCTGAAACCACTGCTGAAAACTTGATGTAGGATGTATAATAACAGCGCAAACCTTTTTGGGACATGTGGAATTTGTTTCGACCTTGCATTATATTAATTTGCCATTTTGGTAATCATAACGGTGTAGTGTGGCAACTAAATGGAACATTTTTAAAAGTTCCAGCCAACAGAAGACCTTTTGTATCACGTTCACACATTGACTAATCGCTGGCATTGGCATCATAGTTTACAAGTCTGTGTTTTGTCGTCAAAAGTGACTGCATCATGTCCCACATTTGGGCGTGTTTTTGTCTCGAACTTCGTTTTTGCTCTTCTAAAATCAATATCACTCATGCCCTAGCAGTCTAGTGTGTTTATTATGTCTAGTGTGCCATGAAAACTTTTCTGCTGTAGTATAACTACGTACTCGTAATCATTCCGAAATGCTGGAAGATAATCAATTGTACAGATGTTACAGTGGTAATCTAGCAGTGCATGCTGTGAATTCATTTCCATTGTGATGCATTTTTTTCATTCTCTTACCATTGATTTAGGCGGATGGAGACAATTATTGTTATAAAAATATTGTAGAGAAAATAAATATATGATTAAATTGGTATAAATAGCTGCAATTTAAAAAATGCTCTCAGTTCATCATTATGTCGCATGATTTTACACCATCATACTCATTCTGGGTCATTCACTCAACTTGCACGAGTAGACAAGAAGGAGATTATTAGTTGAACGTTTTACTAGTGTCAGTCAAAGCTAAACTTGCCATTATTTGTAGATAAAGTAAAAACTTTATTTGAACAGCCAATTTCATTTGAATGCTACCTCTAAAAGAACGCCATTGAAGAAAAATGGTGGAAAAATGCAGCGCTACCCTTTAATCGAACACCACGTCTATTTGACCAACACTTTAACATTCAGTGGTCTTCACGAACCCATATATAAAAAATGATCAGTAGAAAAGTGTTCGCACATTGTTACTAACAATTACTCAGTTAACTTGAGCTAAATTAATTTTGTTGTTGTCGCTGTATGTTGTTGCAGTGGATTTAGCAAGGGTGTACCTGAGAGGAACAATCGTTGCAATCACCGGAACTACACTCTGCTTCGAAGTCGCTAAGGTCCAACTTTCACACACTGTTTTCAGATTTATTCATAATGCGGTTTGCAATCTTATCTGAAGACTTTGAAGCGTTTTTGTGAACAATGGGAATACTCCTCAGAAACACCATACAACATAGTAGCAACAATTGTTATGGCATATTTGATTATGGTTTCTATCTTCAAAGCTTCAACATTTTTTCTTAGAAAGTTTGAAAGCGGTATCATAGAAATAATTAATAGTGGTATTTGTCTAATATTTTTAGCCAAAGTAGTTCCTTGTTTGACTTGCCAGATACAACGAAAAAACTGAAGGAGGTCAAGCAAAAATTTAGAGGCCGATGGCATTGACGTTGCTCCACCCAAAGAAGATTGGAAAGCATAGGCAAAATTCGCTTCACTCTTCAAAGGGTCAATTTTATTTTAAAAAATCTTGATGAGCTAGTCGAAAAATACAGCACTACTCTCTATTTAATCGCCACCTCTAATAAAATGTCATTATTGGGAGAGTTAAAAAATGCGTCACCATGACATTCAAATGTAGGTTTTATGGTATTTTTATAATGAAGATTAACAATCACTTATCGAATTTGTATTACGTTTCTCTCTTTCTTCCGTACCCATGTTTTTCTCAGTCATGCAATATATGACCATGTTCTCTGTACCCATTTCCTGTTTATTGATGTTCTTGATAGCCAGGCTAATATCTTTTGCCATTTCCTCTAATTCCAATTCTTCTTTAGTCTATATCGCTATAAACTTGCCAGCTATTGTTATTTTACAAGCATATCTATTGCTTCTCGTAGATACATGTATTGTATTGCCATCCCTGTTATAATTAGTTCTAATATAGCTATATTGTATCATAACTACATAATATTTTGTCATCATGCTTTTACCAGTCAGGTTAAAGCAAAAATTTTCTAGACTGGTCCTCATACGTAGTTGAACTATAACTTTGCCTGTAGTAATTTATCGATATTTTATATTGTAGATACTGAGGCTAAAATACAACCTGGTGATTTGTCAATAAACAATGACAGTTATGAAGGTAACTAATTATGTTGCAGTTATATTTTCATAGAATTTACCTCAACTTAGTAAATATACGTAAAAATTTTCATTGTCATGTTCTCTAGATGACCTCTCATATTTATTGTAGGAGTAGCAGAAGTGAGAATAGAACCAGGATTTTATGGTGGTGCTGATAACCTCAACCCGACTGGTTAGTTAAAGATTTATCAGATGATTATTTCAACTGCTGCTGATTAACTCTGTTGTCTGTTAGTCGAATGAATATAATAATTACCTTCCTCTAATGTCTCACAAACTGGTTTATTAGTAAAACTAAAATACTAAATCCTACTATAATATATTGTGTCATTCTCTATTAAGTCACAGACCTTTCCATAGATGTTATTTTTAGTACTAATTGTCAGATGATTTCAGTTTTATACAGCAAGTCCTTTTTGTTCCGTTTGCTATATCGACGTGTGCACCGCTGGTCTTAACACCGCTATATTGGTGCAACGTCTCAACGGTTTGTCGATGCAACGCTTGCAGTGGTCATACTCATTTTGAAATGTATTTGCTCATGGCTAAAATAGACAATAACATATTTTGTTTTGTATTCATATAATAATGGAGCCTTTTGCGTAACATTTTGGAATATCATTTTAAAAAGCTAATGACTGGAATAATTTTTATAAGCTGAGTTTGTCTCTTGGGCATGTTTAGGTCATGGTCTTCACAAACGGATGACCAAATAATAGATGACCTGATCATGACACTATCCGAAATTTAACTATTGGTTTCAGGAAAATATAAAACTGTGTATCTATCAGTTTGTCACATGATGGCACTTATCCTTCATGTTAGCTTTTAACTATATTCAGACTAAATTTGGATGAAACACTTTACGAGCTTCATTTTTTATATGTTTAAGCTTACTTCAGTATCTTTTTCTAGTCTTTGTATTAGAATTCATTGAGTACATGCTTACAACCGTCTAGGTTTGCTTAACAATATATTACCAATATGTACCAGCTGACTCCAAGTATGTACATTTCGAATAAAACTGTGGATTACAGTAAAACCTCTAATTGAACACCACCTCTATTTCAACGTCATTTCTGTTTAACTGTCACTATAATAGGAAGTTTGAAAATTAGAGCGCCACCTTCTATTTCAACACCACTTCTATTTGACCACCACTTTGCCAATCATTGATCGTTATGAAACCATTATATGGAGTGATTATAGTTGAAAGTTTCCACAAAATAATATTAATAATGTATTGTTTACGTCAATAACAATGAGTTTTGTTGTTGTCCAACTCCAAAGATTTCCACTTTTTTTATAAAACTTTGAAAGCAACACTATAAAAATAATCAGTAACTGTCCGTGCTAATAGTAGTTTCTTGTAAACGCTGTCTTGATATTTGGAAGTATAGCTATAGAAAAAATACGGTTTAGATTTAGGATGATAGACGAACGACTGGTTTTAGGCCAATGGTTACAATTAGTTAGCAAAACTTCTATTCGTTGCATTCAGCACAAATGCAGCGCGTAGAAGTTTTGCTTTGTCAAAAAAGTGTTTGGGCGCAAATTTCAACTAGTTTAGCATTGCAGAAGAATAGTTGAAGTTCAAAGACATTGTAGAATTTATTGGACAATCAAAAAATTCCTTTTTATCAAAAGCAACAATCAGAGCGCAGCGATGTGAGAAAAAGATGCCAAAATTTTAGTTTTAAAAGCTTATTATTTTTGTTTTTTTGCATGTAATAAAAGTAGAGTTCGTTTATATCTCTTGTTCATCAATATATTTTTGTAGTGGTTGATAAATTATCATTAAATCACTTTGAACTTGGAGATTTATAGCATATTATTTAATAGTATCATTGCAGTAGTCTGATCTTATAATTTATTGACACTCGTAACTCCCCTTCTATTGCACATAAAAAGCTACTTTTGGCTGTTGACTGTAGCAAACATATCAATGAGTGTAATGAGTTTTTATGAACCATTTGTGCATGAAGATCTAAAGTAAAGGGGTGTCTTCAAATTTAGAATGAAATCAAAATTGAAAGCTGCAACAAATTGTCAAACAGGACACATGCTATAATATTGCTGCAGGTTAATTTCGAGCAATATATATCAACTGGTAGTGATATTGCTCCGTTTCTCAATGCATATTTGTTTAAGGACTTTTAAAAAGTTGGAGGTAATTTAGCAGATATATTGCATCCAAAACATTCAATATTGCACCTTTGGAATGAGAGGGCAAACTATAGGCAACAATAACTACCCCCGTAAATGGCTAAATTTATCCGCTCACAGTTCTGACAAGCCGATTAAAAAATACAGTGCCAGCCTCTATTTGAACACCACTTTCAATCGTTTGCCACAAAAAGAAGGATTGAAAAATCAAGCGCCATGGCGTTCAGCTAGAGGTTTTACATTACATCAACTTATTCATAGAGGATAGATAGACTCGAGTGCCACACAAAAGTTTTTTTTTAATAAAAATTCATTTAGAAGCTGTTATCATTATTTGTCCATATCAATGATGTGGTTGTTGCAGCAGGAGGTAAGATACACACTGAGACAGGAACATATTTAAATTCAGTCATCTGAAAAAAAATATTTCCATACTATTTGCTTTACATCTAATGGCTGTTCCTTGACCTTATACCGTGTGTTTAAATTATTACATGCAGTATATTAGACATAGTTGCAATGAAAACTCCTGAATAGTTTTTTTATTTTACTTACAGGGTATGAGTGAGATTTTTATGATATAACAATTATTGAATGTACCATACTACTAATCTTGTGCCCAATAATCTATTAACTTGTCTTATAGGTAAAAGTTGTGGACAGAAATCTTTTGAAAGAGATCAAAATGATATATCTGGAAGATTGTTATACACTACCACTGTAAAGACAAAAATAAAAGGTCTCACTACAAGGAAACTCCTTCAGTGTGAGATATGCAGTGCTAGCTTTGCCTACCGCTGTCATCTAACAAGACATATGCAGAAACACACCGGAGAGAAACCATTCCAGTGCAAGATATGCAGTAGTCAATTTGCTTATCCCCTTTCTCTAACACGTCACATGAAGACACATACTGGCGAGAAGCCATTTCAATGTGAAATATGCAGTAGTCGGTTTGCTCAAAGCAGTAATCTAACAGGCCACATGAGGACTCACACTGGAGAGAAACCATTTCAGTGTAAGATATGCAGTAGGCAGTTTTCCCATCGCCATGATCTAACAACTCATGTGAGGACTCATACTGGTGAAAAACCATTTCAATGTAAGATATGCAGTAGTCAGTTTGCTCAAAGCGGTAATCTAACAGGTCATATGAGGACTCACACTGGAGAGAAACCTTTTCAGTGCAAGATATGCAGTAGTCGGTTTGCTCGTAGCCATCATTTAACAACTCACATGAAGATTCATACTGGAGAGAAGCCATTTCAGTGTGAGATATGCAGTAATGGCTTTGCTCTTCGCCAAACTTTAACAAGACACAGGAAGATTCATTCTGGAGAAAAACTGTTTCAATGTAAAATATGATTAGTAAATTTACTCAACGCTATCAATTCAGAACGCGCATGAAAACTCATACTTGATATGAGTCATTTAATTATAAGACATACAATTGTACATGTTCAAATGTATTTGGATACACTCATATACTTGGATTTGGTTGTATAAATATTATATTGTGAGTCGTCTTTTTGTTGTGTTATAACATTTGTGGTATAATGAGCTATGATTTAATTATTTATGTGTGATAAAATATACCGAGCTTTGTGTAAAAAAATACAAGTGTGTTTCTTAAAAACGGCAAATCTAGGTTCAGTTTGGTTGGACCGAATTGACCACGACTAACGACAGCAACTTTTTAGACATTGGTACATTGACTGATCCTCCTGACCAAACCTTCTGACATTGAAAACATGAAATCAATTACTTTTGTAATTAAATATTTGTAGCAAAGCTTTAATCTTTATAATGCATGAAGTTTCTTACATACCTGCTGAGCAATAGTTCATAAAACAGCTAGGGTTTTTGGTTACTTTTATTATTAAACTTTTTAGTCAAAATTCAGCTTCATTGTGTGTCTTGTTGGCCTGCTTAATAGTATTCACTGCTGCAGCTAACATTAAATATTATTGTTTCAAGGTTTGTTTAATTGTGAAAAATATTGTGTATAAGCCGCCAACATGTATACGCTACACATCGAGCTTTAAAGGTTTGCTTGCAACAAAATTCATATTATGGTTGTTTGATATCAAAAGGTTCACCTTATCTTACTCTGCTGTCTTGTACACTAGTTGCAAAATATGTGGAAATGTGATTACAAGCTCTTAACAGCTGAACAGTGAACAGTTTATAGCTGTCAACACAAAAATAGTGTAGGTTGGAATCAACTTATTTATCTGGCGTCCTCCAAAAATCTGGCTATTGTTTTGACATGTGTTATCACGTGAATTGAAAGGTCCATAATAGGCTAAATAAAAAACGTCTCGTAGCGCTAGTTCATCATAAACGTTTTGAGTTCTACCGAAAAGCCTGTATAAGATATAGATGCTCGCTACTTCACAGTATTGTTTGGGCTTGGTCTAGTCGTCTAGTCGTAATCTGATCATATAACCCGTATACATCCTGCCGAATAGGGCGAATAATTTCTGCAAAATTTTTCAACTACACTAATGACCAACATGCTCCTCGTGTTTATCAGATGATGATATGCCGTCATTTGAGCTAAGGTTTAAAAATTATGCATTCTTTCATGGTGGGTTCTGAGATATCAGTGCTCAAAACGACAGGATTGCAATAATGATGAAATAGACGCGCAAGTACCATAGACATGGCTTTATTGAAAGCGAGAAGTATATTTAAGAAATTATTTGACTACTGAGGTTGCATGATAGTGTACACAGAAGCAATCGTGTTCAGCTATGTCTCATTGGAGCCGTTTTGTTAAGAGGTTTCTATCATAGAGTTATCTCCCAGTAGAGTGATAACTGCGCCTTCAACAACACGAGCGTTTCCGGTGCCAACAAGGAGCGTTTAGGCCACGCCCCTTTTTTGTGCTAGTCAATCGTAGTGATTGACAGAACAATAACATCAGCCGTGAAAATGCGATTCCTATTTGATCAACATTCTTTGCTCTTTAGGAATCCAAAATAGCCATAATAGTAATCAGTCGGAAAGTTTGCGCAGAGAGTTGCTAATAATGAATCGGTTATATAATAATTAATTATATAACTGTATCTGTTCGTATAAACATTCGTTATCCAACTTTTAAGGTTTTTGTTTTTTCGTTAAGTTTTTGAAATCAACACTTTAGACATTATTAATAACTATATCAGGCTAACAGTAGTTCCTTTTTGGCTCTAACTTAATACTTTGACCTACATGTATGTGCAAATCAGTTTAAATTTTTGGTGATATAATTATAAATCACTACTTTTAGGCTAAAAGTTGTGCTTAGCGTTGCTGCTTAAAGTTCATTATTTGTGCGAAATGCAGCAACGGCAAAATAGCATGCATTTAATTGTGATACAATGAATTATTTTTAAATATTTATAATCACTTTCAAAACTTCATTACAACTTCCTTTATCCAAATCCCAACACACTATAAACCTCTATACATCTATGAAATTTTAAATAAATGTGAAATGTACTGCTATTGATAAGCATATTTTGAATGATACAAATATTATTATTACTCGATCTTAAGATTTCTAGATCTGAACTGTCAGTTTTATTTCATATTCATATTGTGTTATATAACTCTGCACTAATTTATTCTAACTTACCAATCTGCTTTCACATTATCTTAACACCCATAACAGCCAAATAAAATGGCTAGCATTGATACAATATCAACTAGAGCCAAGAAAGTTGTATTTCTATATCAACAAAAGAGCTTTTTTTGTATTTGGCATCATCTGGTCTGCCATGAAATCATCCAAAAAGGTACTATTGATCATATTCTGTTGTTGTAGGAGTTCTAATGAGACATTGATGAATTGGTCACGATAGTCTAAGTAGTAACATATCAAGAGTTAAAACTAAATGTTGTGTTTTTTAGTTGAAAAAAGGAACAGCGCCATAGCACTTGACAGCGAAAAGCAATGCAGTAGTCAACAGTTAAAGCATTTTTTATATACAGGCATACCTCAACCTATGAGCATAATGCATTTCGGTACTGAACTTTTATGTCTATTCTTTTTTACCCCAAATCAGCTTTTTTATAATATAATTAACTAGAACTTTCCCTGTCATACAGCCCACAACCAAAGTGATAATGGAAAAAAGTAAGGGTACTGCTGGTTGTTAAAAAAGTAGTTGTCTGGAAAAATTGACAGTATATAGTGTAAATGAGAGGTTCGAGATGATATAAAATAAATTTAAGAGTGAATGACTCCCAAAAGGTGCAATTTATTATGGAGGTAACGTTGGTTTAAAACCATGTACAGTCAAACATGGATAACTCGCCCTCGGATAGCTCAAACACATGGTTAACTCGAACAGTTTCTTTGGTTCGTTCCCACATACATGTAATTATAAATTGCTTTAGATAACTCGACCTCAACTTTGTAAACTCGAACAGTTTTTTGCCCAACGGCTACTGAAACGGTTGTTATCGCTTTAGAAAAGCGTGTTGAGGTTGAGGTTGAAAAAGTTGAGGTAAACCTCAACTTTTCGTAGTTCATAGGCATCGTTATTACCACCACCGGCAAAATATTTTGGTCAGCGACTTTTCTAAAGGTTCGGTGAAATTTGAGTTTTACCAAACATCTGCTTATCGATGGCTCTTCGGAATCAAAGAAAAGTGAGGTAACCTTCCCATAAACTTCAAGAAAAATCAGCAAAACTGATCTTGGTTAAAGCGCTCAAAAGAAAAATATGTCTTTTTTTCTGAGCAGTTCAACAACGATCAACTTTTGCCAATTTTAATCTAAAAAACTTCCTGGCAATAACATCACCTCAAACAACAAACCAATCTCAGGTGATAGAAAAATCTCTATACTTTTTGATAAAAAACTTTTAAACTCAACATTAAAAACATTTAATTTGAAGCGAGCCATTTATTCCTTTGATTTATATTATAGTTTGTGTATGTACATGTATCTACTAATAAATAAATAAATACATCGACTTGTGACAGTGCTCTGACAACTTGAACGCTCTGATAACTCGAACACTTTCGCTCGGTCGCGTGAAGTTTGAGTTATCCATGTTTGATTGGATATGAGTAATTGGTTAATTGTTGATATTAGAGTTGTATTTGGTAGTGTAATATAAACATATACCTATGAATGTGAAAAAATTCTATTTTAGATTTGTAAGTATAGAGAATTGTTAAATATGTTGTGAATGGAAAGTATACGGAGAATGTAAAGTTGTATATAAAGTAATAGAAATGGAATAATTATATATAATACAGAATAATGTTGTAAACAAATTTATATGTAGGCCTGTATATGTAAAGTATTTTGTATACAAACTAATAACAAAGGAAATATATAATAGTAGAAATATAGAAAAGGAGACATATGAAGTGTCTCGAAAAAATTCATATAGAAAGTAGTATAATTAAGTTTTGTTAGATAAGTTAGCATTCGACATATGTAGACAGTGAAATATAAACAGTGCTCTTAGATACATGTGCATAAATTTTGACTGTGGCTGTAAAAACGGATGGTTTTCACAATGTTGAATTTGTGTTTGTTGTTACATTGTTCACAGAATCTGTCCTTTTTGATCCTTGTTTTTTTCAATTTAAAGTAAAAGGGATGTTGATAAAATAGCTGTGTGTCAGTACATGTTAATTCTCATTTGTTAGTTAACACTTCTGTATACTTTCTGTTTGTAACATTTTCTTTTTGTTACTATTGTGGTTCTCTATAAGCGGACCTTCAATAGAATAGAACACTAAAATTCTAACAGTTACTAAACTACTCACAATCTAATTTTCATCCAAACCTTAACCAGAAATCATACCACAAACAATATTATCATCATTACCATCACTATAGAAGCTAACCCTTTTGCATTTTTTCATTTTATTATTTTAGGTGTGTTAGGTGTGAGACTTCCTCTTTGTACAGTCTGAATGGCATCTTACTGAGTATTTCCAAACAAAGTTTTGATATATTAAAACTTATTGAAAGAATACAGTGAACATTCTGAATATACATTGTAAGTGTTTTCAAACTTTCTAACTTCATCTCACATTTTATCCCCCAATCATAAAACGGATATGATTCCTGGATGAGGCACAAACACTTTTTTAATGGTTAACATCCGACCTTGTTAGTGAAACGCTACTAATTTATGATGTAGCAATAGTAAGGATTACAACGCTTTTGGGATTTGTAAAAATGTATAAAAACACAGCCTGGCTAATTGTCCTACTTATTTTTTTGATACACTTTGATGATAAAACTGAGCCTCTTGATGGTTGGATGCCAGCATTTGTGCCAAGAACTGTCTAGATACATTTAGGTCACAGCTGACTTGATTTGATCAAAAATTATTGTTTTTATATTGTTACCTATTAATACAACTGATGTGTTTCAAAAGTCACATGATGAAATACGGAGGTGTAAGTGAGTTGCAGCATGTAAAAATTCTGCACCTGTTGTATACCAGCAGTGCTATTCATCACTGTAAATAAATCCTTATTAGCTCAGCCAAGCCAAAGGCATTTTTATAGCTTACCACCCAGAGTGAGAGTATACATGTAAGTTAACTCCATGCAATGGTAGACACACAAAAACTGAGTTAATTTTTGTTTTTGACGTTGAGAAAAAAGAAGATCAGTTCCCAAATTTTAGTCTGCAGGGCCATTGCATTTTTTCTGTAAACAACTGCTCAATCATGAACTCAAGCTTGGAAGACAGACTATCAAATATAAACAAAGCTACTTATTTGTTTTGATCATAGCCGTATAGTTTCAGAGTTCCGCTATCAGCGGATGCGTATATAAGAGCTCGCTTGGTTCCAAACAAACAGTCTACGTCAACTATTTTATATACCGTAAGTTATAGTGTAGAACCCGCAACATTAAAAACAAAAATTACTATCATTGGCAGTTGCTTTGAAGTTGGTTGTTGTATCATACACCGTTTGAAAGAGAACAAAATGTCTCACAAGAAACTCCATTCTTTTCTAAAAATAAAGTAAAAGCAAAAGAGTGAGATGTTGAGCGTGAGGTAAGAATATTCCTATAGATATCAGTATGTCGATCGGGTTTGTTTGGACACAAGTGTTTGTGTTTCCGGTTTCGGATGCGCAACCCTGAAGCTATACAGTTCTGGTTTTGATAATGTCATATAACGCGGAACAATCGCGCTTCCTTGACTTCTCTCACCAGAGTTTTAGGGGTGCTAATTTCCTCTCGCGCACGGCTTTATGGGCGTTTTGTTAGCCGGTCTTAATTTTGATTCAAAAGGTTAGTCGTGTTTTAATGGCGATTTTAGGCCAAAATAATCTTTATAGCTATGTATCATTCAACCAGATGGGTAAGTTTTAGGATATTGTCGACAATTTTCAAAGACTTGGTAACATATTTATATAGGTGTATAGGTGTTTTGTATCCTAATTATACTTAAACGACTCAAAAGAAAGATGATTAAACTCTTTGATGAGATGTTGGTTCAAGGGTTTTGGTATGGCTGTTGGTGGATGCTTTTTAGGTGTTGTGTGCGCATATGCATTTATCATAAAACTCCCAAACACTCGCTTTGCTCGTGTTTGGTCGTGGGAGTACAAATTATTCTGTTTACACCAATGCAAAGAAAGGTACAAAAAAAACAAATATTGCATAAAAAAATAATTTGGTAAGTGTTCCAATTTGCCATTCATGCTCACAAAGTAACAAATATCTGTCTAGCGGTTATGATGTACAATAAAAAAGTACATTATGTAAAGTAAACTATAGTGTTTTTACCTTCTAGACAGACGGTAGAAGCTAACGATGTGTGGCAGAGATGTGACGGCAACATGCTCAGTACACACACATGTTCATTACACTGTAACCTTGTCAATTTTTGTCCTCAAGCTTGGCTGTTTTTGCTTTGGATTTTGGCTGACTCTCTTTTACCTTCACCACTACCTGGCCTTTTAAAAAAAGTTTTGGTCATAGTAGACTTATTTTTACACATTTGTGTTTAGTATATTTTGCTCTTTAGCCTGTCTTATATATAAGTTTTTTGCAAAGAGTAGAGCATTTTCAATACGTGAGAAATGTTAACCGATTAAATTTACTAATGTTCAATCAGCAACCTATCGAATTCTGATCTAGCAGAGTTGTGCAACTTTATAAAATTAAAGCCCATAAAATAAGCAAGGCAAATAGTCGACCAAATTGCTACAAATTATTCAATACAACATACAAACCCCCGTGAAGACATACATGAACAAACTTGCAAAACGATTTATCTGAAAATAATATATATCAGTTCATTTAAAATATATTTTAAAAAATGCTTTCATACCACTCCCGACCAAAATATTAGGTTTTACATATATGTGTGCAATTTGCCAGCATGTTGATAAGATGGTATTGTAAGGAGTTACAAAATTTATGTGATTAAATCATCATATTCAGCATTACTTGGTGTACATTAACCAAACAAAAAATATTTGTAAATATCATTATTGTTTATACTTCTAAGCTGCCCCACTTCATAGATTTATCAAGTCTATTCTGTTTATTATTATTTAATAAGTCAGCATATGAAGCAATTAAATGTAAAATATCAAACGCTGCAGTTTTCCAATTACCCTTCAAAAAGTTCCTTGTCAAGTAGGACTGAACTTACAAAGATTAAGTGGATCAAAATGTTTCTAAGCTCTTATTCGATACTGTAGTAGGGCAAAAAATGTAAATACTGTATACCCAGAATTGAAGTCTGCATGGCTATACAACCATATAATGTGTTCCTAACTTTTGCGAGCCCACAGAGAGCAGCAGGACTGTGATTGCCGCACCTAAACGTAAGTCAAACTACTAATTATTAACATAGTATTTTGTGCTCCTATTTCTTTAAATGCCATCAAATTTGAATAATAAACAGCAGAAATTATTTGCGTAAAATGTAGACCAGATATTTATATATGTTACCAGATATTCATATTATGTGAGAATACTGTTTTCATTACAGCATAGAATTTTTGATTGTTTATTTATGCTAGTTACGTGCTAGTATAAGAATAGATATATTTTGATGGACTTGGCAACCAGCAATCTAAACTTGTTTTGTAGTTCCAACAATTCCAAACTATCTTTTAAGAACTAAATATTTTGATAAGAAATTGTAAGCCAGGCATATGTTCATGTTGACCTGCTGTGCTGTTATGATTTTAAAATGTATAACTAATGGGAACTAAATGCAGGTGACCAAAAGAGGTCAGCAAATGACCAGACAGTGATGGCAGAGCTCCTTGAAAATGAGACACAATTAACATCCCTAGAAGAGAGATGACAATAAGGTAGGATACAATGAGCATTTCTGTGCACAACCATTCACACAGCTCGATCCAACCCCATTTATAGGTTTATATATCCTATTACTCAGCAATACCCAAATGATTGTCATTGAGATGTCAAAAGCAGTGACAGATATTTCTGCAGATGTGATGGACAAGTAGAATGAATAGGACAGCACATCCTGCGCTTACAGTATACAGTGCACCGTCTAGGTACGATTACCCTGATATACGATTTTTTCACCTTCGAAGTCAAACATTGTGATATCTTCACCTCGCTATACGAATTTCATTTCACCATACCAATTTGAGAAAAGTTTCGCCGAGTTAAAATTTGGCCGTCGGTGGGCTCATAACACACGTCGAAATAAAAAAGACACTGAAATATCGTTTGCAAAAACATTCTTAGAGCGTTTAGAAGAGACACGATGATCGACTTCTCTCATGTCCGCGTGGAAAATTTCGTGTAAAATACACAAGCGAGAGCAAATATTCATTTGTAGCGTTATTATAGCTTTTACTATAAACTTTTAAGTCAGCATACGCATATAACTACAATTATCTACATTTAATTCGTTGTCTATGGAATCTGAGACCGATAAAAACGTTACAAAACGAAGGAAAAACGATTTCTATGTCAAAAAAGTTGGGTGTCGTAAATAAGAAAAAGGGATTCGTATTAACATTGTCAAGGAATATGATCGCAACCAATCAGCATTTGCAATTATTATTAAAACAAGAACTCCATTAAAGCAAGCACAAGAAAGAGCTTCAGACTAAAGATTTGAATGAGCTAGGTCATGCACGCGATCAGCATTCAAAAGGAGCAACAATTTATTAAAGGCAAGGATGTAGAAGATACAGAAAATCCCACATTCGCAGAAATATTTCAAGGGTTTAATTTACTATGTGGAATGGTACATTAAAACAATGCATGTATAATATATATTATTCATCTCTTGTGTGGCATGTTTTTCATATTTTATTTGTTTCCTTTTGGTTTCATGTTATATTTTTTTGTTTAACCATGTCTTTGCATATGGGCTTGTTATCTTCTACGTGAATGCAATTCATCGTATGTATGTAACTCATATAACTAGCTACTCAAGATAGTTGACGCATCCACATTACTTTCTGAAACTTGCTGAAGCCCTGTCCCCCATAAAGTATAAATACGTACAAACTTTGTATGTATGGTTACATTGATTCTTGTGCACATTTCATACAAGACAAACTACTGTACCACATTCTCTGGATCCTTTTACAAGAGCTAGCTAACAATTTTTTGTATTGCACCATCAATTTTTTCGTAGAAAAATTGGACAGGAATGGACAACTTCTTTTAGTGTGCTAAAAAATTCCAATTCATTATGTTTTAAATTTATTTACAAGTGTACAGCACCATCATTAGCATTGATACGTTTTTGCCTCCTCTCTGCTTTACCCGCTACATGTACCAGCTAAAGCCACGTTACTCTAAAGGTATGTACGTCCAGTATAGAAAATTTAATTTAATTTTTTTTTCGGTAGCCATTAAACGGCCAAGTGTGCGAGAGGCCGCTTTCTATAACTGCATCGCTCGGCCTTATTGATTTAGGTTGAAAAAGGTTTCAACCAGATAGGCTAAATTTGATAGTGAAAGTGAAGATGGGAACTGCTGAAGGATAAAATTTTGTGATAAAAATTTGAAATTCAGTAAAATAGTTCAAAATACATACTAAAACTTACTTTTAAGTATAGGCTTAGCAAGCTAAACTTACTTGAAGTGAATTCAAAGTTTATGTTATGCGTACTTTTTGAAGGCAAGAACTCCTTACCGTACGTACTACATTTGGTACACACATTATAATTTTGTGTTTTATTGCAGATCATAACCATTAAAATACACTAAATACAATACAGTTACTGTAGGTAACTATAATTACTTAAGTTAAGATACTATTTTGTTGCTAATTGTCAATATGTAAACATTTTTATAAAAAAAATTGACGGTTTTTACCAGGGGGGTGTTTGCATTGTATAATTAAAATGGTCTCTATACCCCGATATACGCTTTTTTCACCATACAATGCCAACCCTGGAACAAATTAACATCGTATCTCGAGGGTGCACTGTAATTGGAATCAGTTACGAATATGCTTTGATGTGATTGATTGACAATTATTAAAAGAGCCCTATACAGCATATGCCGACGCTTGTGTTTGCAATAGTTATCTTGTCTACAAAGCAAAACCTACCCCTTTTTTGTTAATCACTTACTTAATAAACCTATTTGGAATATCCTACAGGACAATATAATTCGCGGCGTTGAATTTCGCAAGAGTTGTCTTTTTATGCATACTCGCAGGCTATATTGTTTGCGGAAAAAACACTTGCGAATAAGTTAACTCAAGAATCGAGCAAGCCAAAGAGTTCAAAACCTTCACATGCGTATAGCATGTGTTGAACTTTACATATGACTTGAATTATAGATGTAATCATTTTTGCAAATAAATCATATACATACCATCATGTTTAAATCAAAATCCTCATGGTCAATTTTATCAATTTCAGCATTAGTAGGTGTTGGAGGTTATTTTGCAGTGAAAAACTACAAAGGGACATCGCTTAATTCTAAAAAAAATTGCGACAGCCTAGAGTAATTTTGCAAACAATTGCGATACGTCGGCAATGGGAACACTTTAAACCTTCGGTGAGAGTTACAAAAAAGTTTTAAACTCAGCTGTGTTTACTGATTACGACTGGCAACTAGGTTTTAATTTTAATTATTGTCACCTCTTCTTGTAACAAAAAATCCGACAACAATTATTCGCAGATTTCAATAATTCACGGATTGAATCATTAACTGTACTGAATTGACTGTACGCGAATTCGCAAATTTTTAAATCCATCTAATTATTTTGTCCTGTAGGGTATACACTTTTGACAACAATTTTATTGCTGGCTCACAATTTTACACAAAATTTAATCACATGGCTAATAAATTTGAACACTTTTTACGGCCTCACGGCTGTTTGTAGAAGTGGCGACAATGCTCAAACAGATGAGAGATGATATTACCACACTGTTGGCTAGGAACGGACAAGCAGCTGCGATCTTTGCTCCTTCTCACAAACTTTTCAGTGAGCCTTTGAAGAGACGGAACAGCTACAAACTTTTGATGCCAGCCTCAGGCAGAACAAAGACTTCTAAATGAGTGTAGTAAGTAAAGAGATATTTTATACTATGGCTGTTTTATTATTACCAATCCCACTAAACGTATCAATATTTATACTAGGGTTTATTTTTTGTCATGCATATGCATGATAGTGCTGCAAATATTGTTTTGCATCAGAATAATACAATTTTACATATGCAGTAGGAGTAGCACTAATTTGTGGTTAAATATGTAGGACAATATTCTAGCCGCAATGTAATTATTGCTTATTTACATTATTGATATGTGAACAGCCATCCCAGGAGAGCTTTGGGATATTGTAAGCACAAACGCTAAACGAATAGATCCAGGATAATTTGTATTCCACAAACTGACCACTTGAAACCTATGAAATGATATATTAATGATCTAAGGAAAGAAATGATGGAAAGAAATCCATGAAACACGCTGCACAAAGCGATCAGAGTTAAGTCAGAGCAGTGTTATGTCGGAAACCATTTTCCATTTTACACTCAGATGAAGTAACATTGGTATTTTGGCTATTTCTGAAGAACCAATAGTCTCGTCGACTGGAAAATGTGGGATTACAATTAAAGCTTATACCGCAAAAGTCACCAAAATTTTGTAATCTTTTGTAAACTACGAATCCGAGTTTACGTGCGCATAGAATCAGGCAAAAAAACATATTTTTGAGTCAAGTCAGGCCCAGCCTATAAAGGGTTAAATTAGATCAACAGAAAGCACATTACAAGACCTACTTTCTGTGATAAAAAATGAGAGTAAAAGTAGATTTAAATTAGATTATTTTGTTGTTAAAAATTATTAGCAGAAAATACAACTTTTAGATGACTCCTTCTTCAAGCCCTTTTATTATCATACATCTAAAAATTTGCTACTTTACAAAAACATTACTTTAGTAAAATTCAGGCAAGTCAGTAGATGGTTTTCATCGGTGTTACTGACCATTCACTTATGAATTTGGGTTCATCATTACATAAATGTTCTTGTACTGATGCTTCGAGGATGATTCCTAAAGATGACGGAAGTTTATTTAGAATAAAAATAAGTCAAACAATGACTTTATTACCAACTTTGAAGATTTTTTGTTTTATGTTGGATTGCCAAGCAAACAGTCACCATCTCATCAGCCGGAAAATACCAGCAAAAAAAAGTAAGCTATCACTTGCTGAAAACAACAACCTATGGATCTAAAGCGTTTGTATCTAAATTTTTTGCCTTCTAACAGTAACTTAATTATTAACTGATATTAATTTTTTACATTATTTCAAAGGCTTACACTCAATGATTGTGCGAAATGCTTTTACATGAATGTTTTCTCAAGAGTATATAGAATGTTTGAAATGTGGTTGCCATCAGTCAAACTTACGCTCATATTTTACATGCATAACACATCTGCGAAAAATGTTATTTTTAATTAATTTTGGTAAGTCTCAGTAACTTCTTCTGAGTGGCCTCAGAATAATCTTCCAAGATTTCTCAAAAGTTGCTAAATTAGCCTTAGTACCTACCGGTGAGATTTAATAGCAATAACTTTTTAAAGTGTTAATAATTTCAGGTAAAAGCTTTGCATCTATAAAGCTGGTTGATGTACGACTTTTAAAAATACTCAGTGTTTAGGTGACTTAATGGCATGTAGTAAAGTTGCAAATGGTGATAAGCGAGCAAGTTAGTCACAGTAAATGTGATAGACATGTGCTAGTTAAATTGAGCCAAAAAGTGCTAGAAATAGTTTTGCTGTTTGTCTAGCAAAATAGCCAATTTAAAGCTGATCCAGAACAATAGTTGAGAATTTGGCAACGGTGGTAGTTACTATTTGTAGAACACATTCTCCTATTTAAAGCGTTATTCTGCAATATATGGGTTTGCTTGCGTTTGTTGATATCATCAACCAAATCCAGCATGCTAATAAGTTCAGACGAAGAACCAATGATAGTGCTTTTACCTGTAAAGTTGCGAAATAAAGTTGTTTGTCTACCTTTGGGCTGTTATGTATAGAGTTCCATTCTAAAATATTTTATGGAGAAAAAAAATAAAGCAATTGAGTATCTTATTGCAACAGTAATAAATCTGACAAATATACTAATGGTCTGCAAGCCAAGCCAGTCATTGATTCACCAGATGTGTAAAGATGCAATAAAAATACTCATGAAAGAGATCTGCCATCGTACAATATTGATTTAAAGCTTTAGAAGGAACTTGGGTGGAGTATAGTATGAAGTTAGTGGTGTACTTGCGGTTATTGTACATTGTATATTGTTAAAACCAATGCACTCAGATTTTCAACAGTTCTGCTGGTAACAATTTGCTGTCAGAAGGTTGCTTGCAGTACAACCACAAACTCTAACCAGCGGCCACCACAAATATACTGCTTCAGTAATGAACTTGTCAATTGAATGGTTGACTGATGACATACAGTAGAAATGGCACTACACCGCATTATTATATTTGTCTCAAAATTCAAATGCAGGAACTCTACCACCGAAGCTTGCAAAAAATTGGAACTGGAAGCAATTGCCAAAAGATGATCTAAAATCAGATACATGCTTCTACCGAGAATACTCTCTGAAGGAAAAAAGCCATCAGTTTCTATTAAGCTCCTACAACAAACTAATAGCATTAAACCTGACACCACTGCCCTACTTGATTAGATACACAACGGGAGCAACCAACAATAGTGGCTTTCGCTTTTGCATACCACGAGTTTTTCCCTAAAATCAGAAAACTAAATTTAACAGACAAAAGCTGTGTTCACCCCAGCCGATTTTGAACCGATTCGTTCACAGATTTTTCTACTGACTGCGAATTATATCGTGTGAACAGAGCAAACAAACCCAAAACCGATATTTTTCAGAGAGAAATTTTATCGGGCAGTGCCCAATCAATGGCTGATTCTAGGTTGATATTCAGTTTCAGTAGCCAATAAAATCATTTTCACAGCAAGTCACACGTTGTTATTTAAAGTGAACACTATAGTTGTCTTTACATTCGTGTATGTTTTTTTCATAGCTTCACTGTGAGTAACAGCAATGTCTGGGAAAATGCTCGATAGCACCCCTGAAAGGGTGATATCAGCTGAATTGTTGGTCAGGTTCAATCATCATAGCAATTGCATGCTTATTGAAGCATCTGCTTCAATTAACATGCCATTGTTATAACAGTTGAAGCAAATTACATGTATGTTAGCAAAATATCATCCTCCTAATGGTTATCCATTGTTAGTGTTGGGCCAGGCAGTGCAAAATAATCAGTCAGTTTGCTAAAAAAGTCCGCTAAAAACATTGTTCATTCAGGCCGACATCACGAAGTAAACAAAAAACACGAAATTATTCAGCCGAAGTTCACAGAATGGTCTGAGCTGTGCAGCACACCAAATCGTCAGCGAACCATTTTAAGTGGCTAAACAAGTTATTAGTGAGCCCGATTCTTGCAGATATTAATATTTATAGTCCATCGCAATTTAGCATAGTGAATACAATTCAACTGACTTAATTGCAGCAAAGATGGCAGCAACATATTTTACAACGGAACTTTTGGTTTGTTTATGGAATGTTTTAGTTTTGGACTATGTAAATGGCAAAAGTTGCGACAATCGTGCTAGCTAATAATTTGTTTAGACAATTAAAATCCTTTTTTCGACGATTTGATGTGCATGCGCATCTCTGAGAATTCTATGAAATTCGGCCAAATAATTCTGTTTTTTGTTCATTCCGTGATTTTGGTCAAAATTAATGAAAAATGTGTTATGTTTGATCGTACCTTAACACTAATGAACCTGCTCAAGTGGCCAGCATGCACATGAACCTACACAGTAGGGCTGGGCTAATATGGAGTTATCCCCTTATACCGAACCGAAGGATTCTCGGTATCTGAGAAAACTCACTATTTTCGGTATTGCTACGTTATCCGTGGGGGGTTTTGCATTTTGGTATTTATCCGTTTTTTACCTTCGGTAAATAGTTTTTCGGTTTCTCGGCAGTCTATCAGTTACCCATAATGCTTTTTTGTGCCACTCGAGATCACACAATAATTCATCATTTACATTGACGCGTAAACGTTCAGTAGCGCGATTCGTCCATTGAACTGTATTGGAATAAATATGTCAATGTAGCTATACTGGTATAACAGTAACTTATTACTTTGCTCTTCAGACATTAATTCAACGCGCCAACGCTCATTCAACGCTCATTCCAACTTTTGCTATGTCACTATCTAAAGTGTGGGAGTTTTTCTACAAGGACGGCTCAAAGTTTAAGGACACAAACGAAGACTGCGTCACATGTCTCATTTGTGATAAAAAGATGAAGCAGGTTAAAGGGAGTACTAGCAACATGATGTGTCACATAAAAGTTCCTCATGCCAATCAACTGTATGCATCATCGTCATCATCACCCAACTCTAGTCAGGGGCCACTTAGTCGAGGTGAGACTTACAAATAAATCAATTTATAATGATAAATTCATATCAATTGAACCATAGTTTTAAATAATTTTAACTTTAATTTTAATTAGATAACTTACTGTACGATATAAATTGAATTCATTTAAAATTCAATTGATATAAATTCAATTCATGAAATCCGATTCGTAGAATATTCACTGAATAATACTGAACTAGAAATGTGAAGCTTGAAACTAATAAAATGATGGCTCTCTTGTTATAAATAAATGACAAGCTTTGCATGTATTGTTTGGTGGTACAAGAAAAAGTAGAAGTACATGTACATGCAACAACATTGATTGATTGATCTGAGGACTTAATTTCAAACAATGATAATTATTCTTGATGATGTTTCCTCATTCATGAAAAGTTCCGCTTGCTTTTAACTTCTAGATACCAAAACTGTCACAACTTGATCAATAATTATCATCTCTATTCTTTATGACATCAGCAAGACGATACATTGAAACCTTGGATGTGTAATATTTTTCTTTCTTTCTAGGGTTTAAACATACCAGACCTATATCTATAGCAACATCAACTCAAAAGAATTTGAATAGTTTTAGAGTGAATGATTTTGAGTCGAGTGATACTGAGAAAACCTTTGTATCACCGCTCTCTGATTCGCTATTATTACCATCTACCTCACAAGTGACCTCTATATCACATGGAACCACCCGCTCAAGAGCTCCCTCTAGTGATGATGAACAGGGTGAGTTTGATTGCAAATGCTCGTTGTTGTTGGTACAGGATGATTATCAATCTTAGTGTTACAATAGGAATAGATATTTTCTGAATGTGATGATTTTAACCAATGCAAGTCACTGTACAAATAAATTCAATTGTACATCAATCACCTGATATCTGATGGTAAAACATAATTGTATTACTGGTGAATATTCGTTATTTGTGTTCTTTTTTGTAGATGTAACTTGTATTGAGTCGGTTATTGCCTCAAAGCCTGTTAGAAAAACCCCCAAATTCTCTAAGGCTGAATCTATACACCAGCTGTTTAGAACACCCTATTCGGCCAACTCAGCGAACCATAAGAAACTGACAAAAGCTGTGGCGTCATTCATATTCAAGGAGGGTCTGCCCATCTACACAGTGAAAAAAACAGGGTTTAGGGAGATGCTGTCAACATTTGATCCACTATAAGTGTAATGTATGCTGGTTTTATTAAAGACATAGTATGGAGCTCTCTCTTCATTTTAGGCTCTCAGTAGGTTAAGAAGCTGGTGTTGCAATCAAAGAGTTGAAGTGCTATATGCGGATCATCTTGGAATGATCATCAATTTGTATCATTAATTTTTATCGTTCTCTGATTTAGGTACACACTTCCTAGTAGAAGCTACTTTAGCCGAATCCTGTTACCAGCTATGTATCAGGAAACTGTCGACATTGTCAAGAACGAGCTCAGTGGTGTTTCCTACTTCAGCGCTACCACGGATTATTGATCATCCATCACCAAAGATCCGTACATGGCCTACACTGTCCACTGGCCGACAGACGACTTTCAGCTGAATACACGGTCTTTGCAAGTGAGCTTCATAACCAACTACAGCTATGTGTTTTTATTACAACAGTGTTGATTAGAAAACATACATAATCAAAACTCAGATAAAGCTAACCTAGACTTCTGATATCCTGCTTCATTATGTTATAACAACAACTGGATCAACTTTTATTTTCTTCTTGCTACTTTTATTCCCCTGCCTTTTGACATCAGTAATTTCATTTTAGTGAATTTAGTCTAGTGAACTTATTTTCTACCGCTTAATATTTCATTGATATGTTTGTTTTTCTTGTGGTGTGTCAGTCTGTACCGTTTCAGTCTGTAGATAGATGCCAGTTTAACATTTTTTGTATCACACAAGGCTTAATGGTATGGCGGCTTCCAGCTTCTTTTATGCCTTGAACTATACTTCATTGGTGATGAGTGTTACAACCATAGATATAATAAATTTATAATAATTATTAATATTATATCTATGGCTACAACATATATATTTTGCCAGATGCATTTACTCCACATTTTCTGCTCTTTTTAAGGTGAATCACTGTCCAGAGAACCATATTACTGCAAATATCCAGGTGATGTTGGACCAAGTTTTGATGGATTGGGATCTTGAGGCATCTAAGCAAGTTGCTTTGACTACTGGTAATGCCTCCAACATCAGCATGGCAGTCACTTATCAAGGTAAACAGTCTCAATAATCAACTCTTGAGTTTGTTATGTTACAACTATAATATTTTATCTTATTGGTAAAAGATGGGGAAATATTGCAGTTCAGATCACAGACCTATTATAGCTTTCAATCCAGCTATTCTGTCTTTATTAGAAAAGTCCATAAATGACACGTGTTTTTCTTTTTGATTGTTACTTTCACTGTTATTTGTCACTGTTTTAGGCTGGTTAAGAGTGCAGTGTTTTGGACACCGTCTTAATCATGCTGTGGCCACTGCTCTGAATAGGTCCAAAGAGGAGATAGCCCCTGCTATGTTGGCGATGAAAAAGGTCGTCAGTCACTTTGCCCACTCTCACAAGAAGAAAAGGCTTTTGAAGGAGGCGCAGGTAACAATTTGGTTTGCTCACAATGAAGTTGTGCAACGAGCAATATCACATCAGATCGGACATTAATACCTGCGATGTTTACCCCTAAAGACCCCAGCACTCGCATAGGATCAAAAGCGGTTTTGTCTTGTTTTTAATTTAATGATGTCTTAGACAGTTTCATCCATAACAATAAAAGTTTATATTTTACACTACGCCATTGCTGCAGGTACATGCCATGTTGCATTTGTATAATTTTCTTTGTCACATAGAATAAACTCAGCATTGAGAACCATTTCCTCATCAATGAGTGCCCCACAAGGCGGGCGAGTACTTTTCAAGCGATAGAGGGGTTTTTAGAACAAGGGAGAGCCATCAGACTCATACTGTCAGCTGACTACTTGGCTACACATCTGCCACTCTTTAATGTTGAGTTGGAAATTTCACAAGCCATTCGCTATGCATTGAAGCCATATGCACAGCTTACTGATTTGTTATCAGGTTAGTTTATTATTTGTTTGAAAGTATTTCTTCAACGTTAGACGTACATTTAATTGGCTTGGTAGTGTTTAGGCATGAACCACGAGGGCTTTATTATCCCCCTTCTTCTTTCCCCTTCCCTCTTTTCCTCCTTCACTTGGCTCATATAGAATGGTTGGTTCAATTTTTTCACTTCCATATAGCCTATGTCCTCAGTTTCAAAAGCGTGGAGCAACTTCACACATTTGAAGTCTGAGATCTTAGACTAATTTGCATGATGTGTTGCTTTGATGGCCAGCTTCATCAATTGCTAGATTGTGATTCTCAAGCAAACTCATGTGACTGACTGATTCTCAAGCAAACTCATGTGGTTCCATTGTTACTAGGGGAGACAAATGTCACAGTAAGCAGTGTGTTACCGACGCTCATGCTCATCTAAACTACCATGGTGGCAGAGCCAGATGAGGCTGCTCTATTGTCAAAGCTCAAGAAGGCAGCCTGAAAATATGTGGACGACCACTTTAAGCCTATTCCAATCAAACAGCTGTACCAGAAAGTATCATTTCTGGACCCTAGATACAAGGGATGGTTCTCTCTGGGAATTGAAAGCAGCGTGAAGGAAGAGGCCAAGTCTCCGGTGCCTGAACGTGAAGGTTGGTAGACTTCATTTTAATAAAAGATTGTACAGCATTTTTTATTTCACTGGACCATCCCATAACCACACCCTAAATTTAAACATTTCTTATTGACCTCTAAGCCATCAACATTACTACAGTCTTTTGGTGTGCTAAAGTTTCATGATTGGCACATTTATGGAGAGGTTGTAAAATTTCTACAAGGTTTTTTCTCAACTCTTCTCGTCTAACACTCAATAAGTTTGAATAAGTTTTCATTTTCTTTATTTCAGATATATTAAGTGAACCTTCAGTGATTTCAACAGGCTCAAAGTCTGAGTCTACCCTGGCGGACTTGGTGGAAGAGCTCATGGAAGACAACAATCACAACGACGAAGACGACAATCATCTTACATCAAACACAGACAAGGAGATTTCTATTTATGCCTTCCTGCCGAGACTATCAATGAAGTCAGACCCACTAGTATGGTGGCGAAAACACAGGGAGACCTTCCCCTATTTGGCTCAGCTAACCCAGAAATACCTGAGCACCCAGGCTACGTCTGTTTCATCAAAAAGAGTAGTTAATGCGGCAGGAAACATCGTAACCAACCAACGTAATTGTTTAAAGCCAGCCTAAGTAAACATGCTGTGTTTTCTTGCTGCCAATCTCTAAAGTAACTCAGAATTTACAACTAACAATTTATTACTTACATTTTAAAGTCATTTTTTGTAGCTTTTGTAGACTGTCATGGTTTTTATCTTTAGGCTAGTTTCTGATCACTAAATATGTGCTGTGTGAGATATTCAGGGGGTCATATAGTCATGTATTTTCATATTTTTAGGCTTAATATTCCTGTCTCAGTCAGCTATTCAAATGTTTATCCAGTTTTTACTACCCATAGACAGAGATTACAATCATGCCACATCGTTCATAGTACAAGTATTAGTGAATATTATTACAGGTGTTTTTATTATGTAAAAAATATAACTTCCTTTTTCAATCAACATATATCATCTTCAATGAATTCCAGCTGACTTTCAGGATGTGACAAAGCCTGTGAAATAACATAATACAGCATTACTTGTATTAAACACCCCTTCTCTAACTACATAACAGGGGAAGATAATGGTTTATTTAATTAACTTTAGCTCATGCTTACACAACACATGTCATATATATCCATAATTTAGTGGACACTGGTAACGAAAAGTTGATAAATCTGTGATGGTTTCATGATTATATGAGATCAACACAGACCTCACAAGGGATGGGGAGAAGACTTTGGTTGGATGGGTGACCCTAGCATGACATGACCCAATGTATCCATTTCACAGCAAAACCTATCTATTGTTTTTTACGTCATCTTGCTAGCACACGCACTCGTCTACAAAAAAGCCGCAATCTTTGTAGAAAATGATCGCCATTCTTTTGATTAATAGTATTTTTGTGTTGTTTTGATACTAAAATAAAATTAGAAAACAAGAGTATTGTTTGCAATAATTAAATGCAGAAGCTTTGGCTTTTCAATGATAAAATTTGTCCATAAAGATGGGAGACAACGATAAAAAGACGTCACGAAAAAACCAAAGATTGATTACTCAAACAAATAGTACTAATAACGAATGAGTAATTGACCCTGGCCAGACCCACTTCCCCAGCGGCCACGCAAGGGTGGGCCTGCCCAAGTTTTCTTTTCTCCATAATATCTATGACAGGCACAGAGGCAATAGTATTTCTTTGAGACAGAAAAACCTTATACCGACTTTCGATACCGACAATACCGACCATCTCATACCGGAATAGGATACCGAAACCCGTAAAGACCGAGGATACCGATTCCGACGATACCGATCAAAAACCAGACGGATATCCTCTCTGACAATCAACTCCATACCGGCCAAGCCCTACTACACACACAAACATCACTGCTTACGAATCATTCAATAAACTAGTGGTCAACCAAAGCAACGCAAATTATTGTCCATACTAGATAGGTTATTGAATTATTGAGGCACTCTGTTTGCGCAAACTGTTGTGTGTTCTATACAATAAGAGGTCAGAAGCTTGTATGCTTCTTCCCACCTTGGACAGACTGCCCAAACAAGTTTAAATGCCTGGAGAAATTAGTATAACATCATCATTCATGTAGTAGTTGGTCAATCACTGATCTCATTTCGTACTAAAGACAGCTGTGATTTGCTGCAAAGTAATGAATATCATATCATTCTCCTGGCTTCAGGATAGTTTGCATACCCGCTAAAGCGCTTGTACTAGTTGTTTGAAAACAAATTAAAAATCATGACTAAGTTGAATTATTAATAACTGTGAATATTTAGATGTGTGTATTAAAAGGTAACTGCTGCAGCAGAAGCTCGTTGTATTCAAATTTTTTGCGGATCTTACTAGCTGGTACAAATGTATGGCAAAGAAGCACACCAGAGTATTTTGTATATTTAGCGATTGCCTTAAAAGAATGCGGCAATATAAGTGTAGCAGGAAATCTGAAATTGAAATGGCACACCAAAAGATAGGTAATGGAATTTGAAACTACTTCATAAGACAATAAAGAACAAAAGGTTAATAGTAAAAATTGCATATCCATTTAGCTTGTAACCTACAATTGTGATAAGGATACTGAAGAAAATATGGCTGAGAATCACACTCTTGTGGTTAGGTATGTGTGTTTTTAAATGTTACAATCTTCACGTATTTAAATCCTCTGCGAAGCAAATTTTTCTTTCCTAAAACTATCGGTATAATTGGACCGACCGGCAAACAATCACATTTCTATATAGAATAAATGTCATTCGTGGCTAACAGTTTGTGATACTGTAGTACATATTGCCACAACAATTTGTTTTACAATTGCTTTACCTTATTGAATAATTATATTAATTAAACTAAAACTATCATGGTTGTTTTACTTTAACCCTTTCCGATCCAATTATGAACGCATCAACTTTTCTGCTATGACTAATCAATTTTTCATGCCATTGCGATATCAAAACAACTGTGCATTAAAACTGTCATTGCTCACTCTAAGATGGTCAGATTTTATTCTAGTGTTTTGCATTAGAAAGCTGTTATATCTTTCAACCAGACTGTATTGCTTGTTGAGCAATAATTCTTTTTTAGCATTGTACAGAATTACAGATAGGGTAAGAGGCTTCTTACAGCGCTTCAAGTATGCCAACTTTGCAAGAATGATATGCATTTTAAAAGCGTTACATCACAGTAAAACTTTGTCAGATACTGCTTAGATATGTTATAAGCAGTACTGTATTGTCCTATTAAGAGACTCCGGAACCATCCGGAGCACTTTTCTTCTGTCAAAATCTCGGAAATTGCGAAATCGGCATAGCCACATCGTGGAAGTCATTACGTGACACTAAAATTCACAGGCCCGTATTCTCTGAGGCAGCTGGACAGCTGAGTAGCCCCAACCTTTTAGTGATCTTCGGAGGCTAATTAGTAAGAATTTCAGTCTAAGCTCATTTGCTTGGAATTTCCAACAACTAATTACCTAGCGCTCTAGCGCAACGTTGCGGGCTAGCAACTAGCAGTGAAGTGGAGAGGCTCACTAATCTAATATTGGTTTTACCTGCTACTAATGCAGTTGGCGAGAGATACTTTTCTGCATTGAAGGAGTCCAAAGATTAATGAGGAACACTATGAGGCAGGCTGTCTAAGTAATCATCTAATGTTACACATATATAAAGATGATGAAATAGATAAAGAATCAGTTGTAAAATATTTCTGCCATGGACACATTGACAGAAGAAGAGCTTTTTAAAAGACAAGTTTCAACCTACAACAATCAATCTTCTATGTACACATGTACATGTATGTTTGTGTTTGCAAGCCAAGTTTGTTGCTCATTATATTACTAGGTGGCCATAATTTAAACATAGTAAGTTTTAAGCAGGCCAAGTAATTTATTTGTTGTCTTTCCCTGGTGCATGTAATATATTATTTAAACTTATTTATGTAACTGAAACAGGTGCTCTTAAAGTTAAATTTTAAAAGACAAGTGTCAAGCTATAACAATTAATCATCTATGTACACACATACATGTTTGTATATTTAGGAATATAAATGTAAATATACATATATATGGTTACAACTCAAAACCATATAATTCTGTAGCTCGCTCTCTTAGCAAGACTTGAAATGACTCAACTTGGGAGGACCTGAATATCCACTTTAAAGGTGGACTTGCAACAAAATTCACATTACAGTTATTTGATATGCAAAGATTCACCAAGTCTTACTCTGTTGTGTTGTAGGTGCAAAATATGTGGAAATGTGATTAAAAGCTCTTAAAAGCTCAAAAACGAACAGTTAATCGCAGCCACACGAGATCGCAGTAGTTTGGATTCTCTTTCCAAAACGGCTCAAATGTGACGTAGTTGTGGTAGATGGTTTCTGTTTACACTTTCATGCAACCTTATTCGTTGAAATATTTTCAAAAATATACTTCACGCATTCAATATAACCATTTCTATTGTTCTTATGAATTTGTTTTATCGTCATTGTAATGCTGTCACTTTCAGCAGTGATATCTTATAACTTACCGTAAAAATTGGTTTAATTTTTTAGCCTTAGCTTGAAGGAGTACATATCATTATTTGATAATCAAGACAAGCCTGTTGGTCACTTGTGATCAGAGCTGTGCTTAAGTACCTTTTTTCAGTTCAAGTAGAGTAAGCGAGTACTCAAAGCAAAATTGAGTACAAGTACAAGTATACACATGTTTCTGCCTTCTGAGTACAAGTAGAGTATCACAACTTGGTTCCGAGTACAAGTAGAGTTATCTCTCAAATTTTAAGTTCAAGTAGAGTTTTCTTTCTGAATTTCAAGTACAAGTATAGAGTACATTAATCAAATATCAAGTACTTTTTATTAAATTAAAGTAAAACGAACAAACAAGTAAAACAGCCAAATTAACCAGTACAGGTAGGCCTATATAAATAATATGATAATGATTAGGGTATGATAATAATATGATAAAATAATATGATAATATAAAAGTATAATGTCCAACTATTCCCGAGTTCTAGTTTTCCTTATTTATACTAGTATGTTATGTAAACAAATGTAACAACTAACCTTATAGTCAGTATATCCAAATTGTATCATTGTAGGGGAAGACTTGGTATTCCTATCTGTTACTGGCTATATTACTGTCACTGGTCCTGCCCCTGCCATTGTTAAAATAAATCTCTCTTCACATTTTATTTTTCTGAATTCTCACAGACACTTAACTATCATACCATGTTACTCGCACAACATTTCAGTAGTCTATGTGACCTTGGATTGACATTTCAATAAAAAAAGCCTTTGTTCCAACATACATTACACACATACAGAGTACAAACAGAGAAATTGTGGTGCTGAACAAAGCAGGTAGTACACAATACAAATTGGATCACAGTCTAGGTAAAGTAAAGAGAAATATTGTGTCAACAGGGAGTTGACAACTCCCTGGTGCAAGTAAGCGTAGAGTATATCTAATGTAGAGTAAAGTAGAGTAGAGTATTTTGATGTAGAGTAAAGTAGAGTAAAGTGTTTAAGTTTGCAAGTAGATTCCGAGTACTTTCTTCCAAAGGGAGTACAAGTAGAGTATATTTATCCCATATTATGGCCCCTTCGAGTAGAGTAGAGAGTAGTTGAAATCGGTACTCGAGTAGTACTTGTACTCGAAATTGTACTCGAGTAGCACAGCATTGCTTGTGATAATCAAAAAGTACTACAAAAATTATTTGCGAAGTATTGGGTCACATGATCAGATTACGACTTGCCGATTAGACTAAACCGAAACCAAAATTGTAAAGTAGCGAGCATCTATATTTGATATGGGGTCTTCGATAAAACCCGAAATGTTTGTCATAAACTAGTTCTACAATAAGTTTTATATTGAGAATTTTATTGGCCTTTCAATTCACGTGAGAACATCACGTGACCAGACAATAACCAAATTTCATGACTACGCCAGAGAAATAAAGAGATTCCAATCTACGGCGGTTTTTAGTTTTTGAGCTTTTAAGAGCTTTTAATCACTTTTCCACATATTTGGAACCTACAACACAAGTGAGTCAGACATGGTGAATCTTTTGATACCAAATAACTGTAATGTGAATTTTGTCGCAATTAACCTTTAAATAATACAAGATACACTTTAAAATGCTCTAATTTTGCTTTTAATTCTCAAAATTTTATCGGGGGAGGGCCCCTGAACCCCCTTCTCTGGGAGGGTGCTTCTGCTCTACTCCTAGACCCTCCCCACACGGCCGAGTCGGTCTTCGGCAACTACTAAATGACAGTCTCCTGACCACTTTTTCTTTGGACTATACAGCCCTGGTTATAAGTAAGCTCACACAAAATCACAGCAAAATATATACTAGATGAAAAGATACAGCAAAATAAGTACAGAAATTTCAATTGGACAATTAGCAGAGTTATCATATCTTAGCAGACATTACTGACATTATTGAGAGCTGGATGGTCTTCCCTACCTCATAAAAACAATCACTGGAGCAACTTAATAGCCGAATATTCACATACATAAAATAAATCATCAAACTAACTGTAACTGAGTATAAATCTCACAATCTCTTTCACTTGATAGACAGCCGCGGCGTTGCTATGGAAACAATAAAATAAAAAGATTTTGATCAGCTAAATTATTTTTAATTACTAATAACTAAAAATTCCACTGTCATACAGCCCATGATCAAATTAATAATGAAAAAAAGAAAGGGTACTGTTAGTTGTTGAAAAAGTAGTTCTCAGCAGGAATTGACAGAGTATAATGTAAATGAGACTTGTTTGAGATGATATAAAATAAATTTGAGGGAGCACGACTCTAAAAAAGCGACGACGTAATGTTCTGGGAGGTTGTATGTCCATGGTAGTAGTCAAATAGTTTTGAAATGAAATTCAAAAGGTGAATTATGCAAAACAAAATGTTGTATAAAAATCAGACCTAATCTACTACTATCTCAAACTTATGTTTTACAACAATAAAATAAATATTAATTCAAGCTGTAGACCTAAACTACTGTAGGTAATTTAACTAACAACAGCAATAATGAAATATGTTTATTATATCTCTGAAATGCAATATTAAAAGTAAAATATATTGTAATATACAGTTTGAATGTTGGTTGTGTTGAATGCAGAAAGGTTTTGACGACGATATGTAACATAAATAAATATTAATAAAATAAATATTTAACTATCTCAAACTTATGTTTTACAATAATAAAATAAATATTAATTCAAGCTGTAGACCTAACCTACTGTACGTGATTTAACTAACAACCATAAAGATATATGTTTATTATATCTCTGAAATGCAATATTAAAAGTTAAACGGCAAGCTGATGTGTAATATACAGTTTGAAAGTTGGTTGTGTTGTGAATGTAGAATGGTTTTGCCAGCGATATGTAACAGAAAGCAAGCATTGGCGTTTATGCGTCTGGAAGTTTTATGCAAACTGGAGTGAAATAAAGAAATATTCTTGTCATAAAAGGGTGTTGTAGTAACGCCCTATCTTGTAGATAAGATGTAAAGAAATCTGGCTGATATTCTAGATAATTTGAAAAACCTTCGGTAATTGGACAAAAATGTAGGCTGATAAACTGTGTACCAAATTTTTGTACCTGTAAATCGGTCTACGCCTCAAACAGAACACAAACCTTCTTGGCAATTAAACAATGCCATAGACTGGTGAAATGAGCACATTTTTCTCGTGCTGAATTGCGCACTGCTAAATAGTTCTACTATCTGTTGCACAGCTTTATTGGCGTGTCGTAGGTCGGTCATAATTAATAATAAACCAAGCTGTTCAAGCGTTTTGTGGCGATTTTTGGCAGAAATAATCTGTCTATTTATGTATAATCCGATCAGATTGGTTAGTTTTAGGAATTTGCGGTAACCTTTCAAAGGCTTGGTAACATATTTAAATAGGTTTACGTGCGTTTTGTATTATTATTATACTTAAACGACTTTACTGAAAAATAGTTACATTTGTTGATAAGATTTCATTACAAGGGTTTGGTGACGGCCGTTAACGGATAATTTTTCAGGAGTTGTGTGCACACTTGCATTTACAATAAATCTCCCAATCAATCGATTCGCTCTTGTTTGGTCGTGGGATTACTGGGACTTGTAATCAAATTGTTCTTCTAAATGATAATCAAAAATTTCATCATATTCCCTATCATCTGAACAATATTTTTCTTCAGTGGTAATAGCAACGCTAGAGGCATTTAAAACTCGGCTTTTCATGACTAACGATCGCGAACAAAATGGTTGAAAACCGCTCATAGCATTTTGCTTTTTCAAATATGAATAAAAATGGCATAGTGCCTCTGAGGCACTTAGAATCAAAGGTAATCTACTCCTAAAATGTCTAAGCATTGATTGCAAGAATATTTTTTCTTATGACTTTACTGGACAGCCAGTATACTATGTCTAAACCACACCCACTTAGAACAGCGGTTATTCTGGAATCAGGGTAAAGAGAGCCTCAACTCCTACGCGAAATGTCCGTTATCAGATTTGAAAGGGTTAATATGGGTCATCGGTCAATGACATCTTTGATAACAGAACGAATTTGGAAAGACCTCTGCAAAGGGCTATGTAATATCGTATAGCCCTTCGAACCTCTATAGGACCTTTTAGCTAAGTATTATACTTGTATGAACCAAGTGATGCTATGACAGGTGCACCAGTAATAGATTTGCTTACTTGAAACAGCATTTTAGTAATGTTGCAAAAATGATGCTCTAGAAGTATAGAAAAGTAAGAACTTTGTTAGCTGTGAGTATAACGTTCTCCGGTAACTGCGCAGTTGAGCGATAATCCCATTGAAATACAATTATTGGTTAATACAATGATAGTGAGTCATTGTGCTGATCAATTACCCATAGACTCATATTCAATCCATTGAACATGCATTTTTATTAATAATCAAAATTGTCACCAAAAAGCTATAACCTATACTTTTTGGGCTTAACAAAGATTCACGCTGTAAAGCAAAATGATTATTGGCTCTTGACTGACAACTTGCAACTTCATTTTTCTATTCAGTCAGTACAATAAACATTTATGTAACATAAACACTATATATAGCTCGCAGACACAATTCACTTCAAAATCTCTTTCCCATAAAACGTTTTTAACTCATTTGCTACATAATTATTTTTTAAGCTGAAAATAATCAACTTGCATCAACAAAAGCCGTTCAAACAGCTGCTCACAAAATAATGCAAGAACTTTTTACTATCCACCCAATATGCATAATCACAACATGAAAATGACAAACAGACAAATTTTTCCAGAGGTATAAGTTGTGCATCAGTGCTCCTCTTACTACAAAAACTAAGCAAAAACAAACTTCACAACTAGAATTTTTACTTTGAAAATCAGAAAGCATATTTCAAGTTTACATTGAACTACACAATAAAAGTATATTAGAACGCATATACGATGGTTACAATTTTGTTTGCAAATTTACAACTAACACTCTGTCCAAAATTTATCTTGCGAGCTCATTTAGTTTAGGAAATATTCTCATTTGTAATAATAGTCATATCATGCTGGTAATTACTGAGCCGAAATTGGATTATTACTGAAACCAAAAACTGCACTTTGATGACAATATAAATGAATTTTTTATGTTCCTTGTTTATCACAGATCTTCCTCGGATGGTTTGGTAAGAGCTAAGTGTTTACAGTATAGTGTTGTACTGGTCAAAGCAATGATTTGGGTGCAGGTAGCAGACGTAGTGCTTGCATTTGTAAAAGCTAGACATTGGTTATCTGGAGTGTTGCACACTTTGCAGGTTTTATTCTCTGCAGGTCAGTGCTGATGATTTGAAATGCGTTCAACGACTGGGTTCAGTGGCCTTCCCCTTTTGCTTTTGAACTTTTTGGGTCACCACTAGTGACTGCTTCTAAGAAAAGTTGATCTATCACTATGAGTTTGAAGTTAAGAAGTGGCATCCCATGTAAGTGGCTCAGCACGTACAAGATGTGCCCATTCACTTGATATTTTTCCAACATCTACAGAAACTCCATCTTTGACCATTTTATAGCCTTATGCAAAAACTGAGAATTGCAACTCACGGCTTGATTTAGGCAGCTACAATTGTTCATATACTTGTTATATGTAGCAATCATGGGCGGTGTCGTCACTAGCTCTCATTTTTGCTGCACCTCTTCTAGTTTAGTGGTGCTGTATGTGCTGGTTACAGTACAGTGTTTTTTGTCTTGCCAGGCCAAACGTAGCAGGTCTTCACCAGATGTGATAAAAATTGTAAGCTCTCTACAAGCGCCTTCAGAGCTTTTTTTTTGGATAGACTTTGGGCATCATACACGGTTAAGGTTTTACATGATATGAATATAAATGCTCTATAATGCCTAAAAGCATCATTTACTGTCAGTTTCGAGGGAACACACGCTGCAGCAGTCTCCACACCAAGCATTTGAACAAAGAAAATCTGAATTTATTCAATTGTAGCTGCAAAAAACTATGTGAAAACCCACAACATGTAAAAGGCTCCAGCTGGGAGGTCTCTATCTGAATTATATTTTAGTAAGCTTCACAGAGGGGCTAACAGACAATCTAAGAGAGTTTGAGATCAAGTCGGTTTTAACCCTTCGGCTGCCATTTTCGCAGATCTGCAAATCTGCAATTGCTTGGTGTAAGGCAGTAGCGTAATTGATTAACAAGTTGAAGTTTTTCAACAAATAGCTTCAAATCGCGTTCATTCGTAGTTAATCAATCACTCGGCAAAGTTTATCCAAAACTATTTTAGCCATTTTAGCACAACAGCATGAGTATAGGCGGCAAGAATAACATTAGTAGTTTCAGAAAAAAATCACTGTTTTCTTCTCGTAATCTCCAACAGGCATTCGGCGCTAAGTGCGACTCACCTAGGCCTTCCACAATCATGGTTTTACGATGTTTTGTCAGTTTTAGTCTAATAAAACATTACAAAGTGAATCAATACTCGTTTGTATCATCATAAACGAAAATGTCTATGTGAAGTTGTTTATGGGCATAGACATTGAAATTAGTTATAATTCTTTGCAATCCATAAAGTTCAGCTTCTTGGAAAGCTGAAAACTCCTCTGCATCGCAAATCTTCGAATGTTTTTTTTCAATTTGCAATTACATCATATTAGGTCTTGAAAAATTGGACAGGGCAAAACTGTGGGGAAAATATCAGTCATCTCCACTCATTTTTTCTATTTTAATGGTTTAATTAATGATTTAATGGTGATTAATTCATTTAAAATACTTGTAATAAAAATTAATAAAATAGTAATAATTTATATTGACTCTTTTTTGTGACCGTTATTGCGTGTGGGCAAAGTTTTTTACATTGATACAAGTTAGGAGTTATTTCTGTAAGTAAAATGGGTTTTATAGATTTTTTTACTGAATACTTGCACTCCATTGTGGAGAACTGGAGTGATTTATCATTCTTGGATGTTTTTTAACGCTGGAAAACAGCGGGGAAAGCATGTGTGAGTTGTAGAAAAAGATATAATTTGTCTTTAAAATGTCATGCTTCTTGTAAGCAGGAATTCGTTGAAAAAAATATGGCAATAAAAATTTAACATAAAAAGTTTTGCTTTCGTTCTTTAACTCTACCTCTGTGCTTCAATAGAAAAACTAATTTAAATTTGTCTTTGGCTTTCTCACATATCACAGCGATGTTATTAAATGCCTTAACAAGTAAAAAAAAACTTTTGCTGGTTGATTGATCCTTTGCTAATAGAAGTGAAATGGATTTGAAGCAATATATGTATAGACAAAAGGTTGTAAGGTGTGTTACCACATAATAGCACGTGTCTTTTGGTTCCATTACCTATTTCAGCAACATCGTTGAAATAAATACCATTGCGAGAGACCGTGGATTGTGTACAATCGAAGAACTCGTGGATCATTAATAGTTTTTGACTGCTATAAAATAAAGAAGACAACTCTGATGTGAAAAACTGTAATACAAGTTTGAGCGCCATTTTCTAAACTTATTTTGAAAAAAAGTTTCTATGCCATGATTTTTGTTTTAAAAAGTTCATAAAGGTAAATATCTCTCTATACATATCAAATGAGTAAAGACACGCTTGTTAGTCAATAATGTACTAAACCTTTTATTCAGTTGAAAACGTTGAGCCATATTAGTATTGACCAACCACCTGTTTTCAGGGGTCAGATTTAAGATTTGCAACTACAGGGTCATCGGGTCAATACCAGCCTAAGTCAATCTGTTTCATTGCCGTATTAGGTAGTTTATCTATGCGCTGTGCGCAAGATCTATATTGTAGTTTCTTTGCGATTTTTAAGAATGAATTCTACAAGATCTGGCCATTCTCCTTTCAACTAATCATCTAATCACTATTCAGTCGAACACCACTACTATGGTGAATTTGCCAATCATACACATATTCAACTCAACAGTGAATTCTCCATAACCAGTTGAGTCGGTATCACAAAACATGAGACAGGTGGGATCTAGACATGTTTCTTGCACTGATCCATCATTATTGCAAATTTTCCATGTCTGTGTTTTTATAATACGCGTTGAAGGCTAGCTGTAATATGTTTTAATATGCTTTAATGCAGCTTATTGGAAGGTTTGTAACATATGTTTGTTTGTGTCCTATCGTAGGGTCAATCTTATCAAATCCAATAAACAGACCATATAATATGCACTACCGAGAACCAGTACCTCTAATGCAATGCTGCTTCGCACAGTGACCAGTGTGCTTTTCTGCTACATCTACAAGCTTCCAGTTTGCTGTACTAGAAAATATTACCATAGAGTGTTTGTACTTGAATCCCAACCAGGACTTCATTTCTTTCATGATCTTAAAATTCTCATAGCGCAAGGGTGCCTGCAAAAAATAAGGCGGTAATATTGTTTATGGCACAATTTCTAGGAAAGATCTACTTCACTAAAAAAGCTTTGCAAATCAAAACTACATGATATGGCACATATAAATTTATTTATAAAATATTAAAATGCTAGTAATCTTACTCAACATAATATGGATAAAACACCAGGTCCTCATTATTCACCACTCAAATAATCATCGATAATATTCTCTTCTAGAATAATGCGGTATCTTTCGAATTTATTGTTTTTTTTTGTAGTATCTGCCTACAACACCACACTTTGGTAAATCATTTCATGCACTCACTATTGTCCATCCACACCTTTTTCTTGTTCGTGAAACACAGTTCTTGACAGAAGTCTGTCTTGAAGCATTGCTACTCTGTTAAATACATATTATCAGAGATAGCAGTTTCATTCTTTTTAGTGAGGTGGACCAATACATTGGTGAAGTGCTGGTTTTGGTGCCTGTTGGTCTTCAAGAAAACTACTTCTATCATTTTTTGTTAATTGTATTCCCGACGACGCCAAAGAAGGCATTTTTACTGGTAACGTTTTTGAATGCCATTTTCTCAGCTCCACTACGCCCGCCTCTGATCCCGATTGAACTATTAGTGAAGAAAAGATTTGGGTCAAGGAAGAGATTACGGCATGTACATGTCAAGACCAAAGATTTAGAATCAAATTTACATCTCGACTTATACGCCGGGTCAACTGGGGGAATTTACGATAGATCTATAGCTATGCTCTATTTAACTGTGATCTTTGTTATTGGAAAAATTGGTTTCATGTTTAGAAATGCTGAAGTATGAAACAAAAATATTTTTGGCGAATTGGAAGCATATTTAAACTCTAACTACTTAGCGCATCATAATTTTGAACAAAGAGAGTACGCAAAATCAAAGAGCTGTGGGCAAATGTACATCATTAAGAAAGCAATTACCAATATTTTGCTTTATGTTGCATTATGTAGAACTTGTGATTAGCATTTTAGGCTGGGAATCGTGCTGGTTTTATACAAAAACTTCCACTTGGAGCTAGTAGTGCGCTGTAACTTCCTTTCTCTTTTATCATATAATTTTCGGCTATTTTATTGTCATATAAGATAGGTATGATTGAAGAATTCGACAATGTTTAATAGCTAACAGCTGTTTCCCTTCAACTTAATTCATGCTTCAACCCAACTTTGAATTGCCTTCCTTTGCATAAAAAATAATCAATTGTTCAACAGTGGCCAACTATATATTTTTTAAAAGAGTACGTGCGCTAATTCAAACAAGCATATATATTAAATTGAAAAAGCAGGCTGCTCTCATACTTCTAGATCAACTAAAACTTACATGATCTTCCTGCTTAATTTTCAGTGTTTCATTAGATATCTGCACTTTGCATTTCCAAAAGCTTTGGAACAATCTGCAATAGCATTAGCAGTGCTTCTCATTTACCTGCATAGCTGTTTGCACACATAACGTCTCATCAGAAATACGGAGTTATTAGCTTACAGTTTGTTGTTATTTTTCAATTGATATTTCCAAGTTACTGTTTCTGGCTATATGAAATTTACTAATTCACTTACCGCATTGCTATTGTGCAACTGTCACAGTGTGTGCTCACACTGAATGCTAATGACTCTACCAGCCCTACAGTAGCTGAGTCAGCTTATCCTATTATTATAAGATTAGTTATGCTAGCTATGTTTGGGCTAGCTATGTTTGCCAGTTGCTTACACACATCCTATGCATACAGTTCATTACAGTTCATTACAGTTCATACAATATAACATTATTAACTTACAATTCCTGGCTTTATGATGGCAACAAAAGTCTTTATTAAAAATAAAATTATTAAAATGCTAACTCAGCATGAGAACAATGCATCCAGAACACCAGTTGCTTCTGAAAAAATTTACTATTAGCGCAACCCTAAATATTATATGCTTGTGCATTTTTCTTAATATACCCATAAATTATGAGTTTGCAGCCTTATACAGAGCCCGGTTATGAAGCCATTAAATAAAAAGCTGATGATGAGGATTTTTAAAAGTATAGAGGTGTTGCACTCTTGTATCCAGCCGTGCCTATTCTGAGGAATCATGATTCCAAAATCTTGAATGAATGGTCAATATTACCTTAGTATATAGAGCGCTCACAAATAGCGATATGGAAAGAACATTATTGCAGTTACTATTTTATGTACATGTATCTAGTGAGTGACACTGTGATGTGGCAGATCAACTTCAAGATTCATATTTGCCTTGTTAACTGGTTATTGTCATTTTTACTCCATACTCATATTTGCTTTGTTTGTATTTTGCGCTCTTTAGCAGTTCTCGTATATGCTAATATAAATGCATCTTCACATTTCAGGTCTGGAATGATTGTACTTTAATCTGATTTGTTGGATGAAAGAACAGCCTTTGCCACTGCAATCAAAAAATGAGCTGGAACAAACTTAGTTTAATTTGGTAAAGCATTGGGTGGACTGTAGCAATATTCACAAATATGATCATAGCTTTGCTGGTTTGTCTCTGTGAATCATTGATATATAATTTTTTTCTGGTGCAAAGGTTAGTATTTTTTCTGTCATGTTTGATGATGATACTATACCTAGAGTTTACTCATTTTTATATTTGTGTTTTAATTGTGTTTTATATTATATTTTGTAATCATATCATGCGACTGTTTGTGGTAAAATACCATATTATATAGCTTCGGAATTTTAGCATAACTATTGAGTTAAACTCATAGATTATTTTAAGAATCATCTAGTAATAATCTTTGTATACACTGTATATCTAAGGTTCAATATTTTTGGAATGTCTGTCAGCCTTGAGAAGAGTTGACCTAGGAAGGTAATGCATGGTACATTATGGAAACATTGATTTGCTTTGCAAGTGTAACGTTGGTGGAACGTTGCATAACTTGAGGAAGAAATGTAGATGGTTATGCTTGGTACATTATAGCAACTTTGTACTCGATTCCCTAGATAAACTTTCTGTGAAAGATTATCAGAATGTTTGAAAGTGTTTACACAGTTACATCTGGCTAATTTTTTGCACGCAATGTTCCTGGAATGTTAGCCAATATTTTTGAAGCAACATCAAGGAAGGCGTGTTTGCGGAATATTCTGTAACTTTCTCCCATTACTGTGGGAATGTTGCACCAGATCATCTGCTGAATGTTCCATAATGGTGAAACACCATACTGTTCCAAATATATTAAAAGCCAATATTATGTGAATTCTTACACCAAAACATTCCAAAGTAGCAATTATGTAACATTGCTGGGACATTCAATTGAAAGTAAAAAGAATGTTTTGCCATAACATTCCAGTTACATTGCACGTCAATGCAATATGTACAAACATTCCAGAGTAAAATTCCTGAAACACTGCTGGTACATCCAAAAACAATATGTTCCCTAACAAAGTTATGATAACGTTGGCAAAGCTTATTCCTGTAACACGTTAGCTAGAATGTTTCAAGAACTCATGATTTAAATTTTTGAAGTTGTTGCCCTTTGATAATGACAAAATATTTAAAACAACGCAAACTAAAAGTTTGGTAGATTTTTAATCGCAGATATGAAAACAAACCAAATGATGTAGAAAATGTATGTTAATTTTGAATGATTCAATGAATTATGATTAAAGTCATAACAAATTTCAATTTTGGCTTTCCATAGGAAATATCGCAAAAATGACTAGGTTCCATTAGAACTTGCTGTGAATCAGGGCGTGTTTGTTATAACCAGAAGTGGGATAACTATTTCACAACTGATTAAATCGTCATATTTTCATTTTTTCCAAATATTGTGTGTTACTATATCATATGATATACTAATACTAAAAAATTATATAACAAGATGACTTATGAGTATGAAATTCAAAGTTAGTTGGTTGTATACAAACATAATATGCAGCCATATGTGCATTTACTTTTAAACTTCTAATGTTTATTATAGCTTAACTAAGATTAGTAGGGCAAGTTATGACCAGTGTGTAAGTCCAATGTTATGAATACACTTTAGGATTGTTTGAATATGTCTACGCATTTGCATCCCATCAATGTTCTAAGCGTAACCTTCTTGTGATGTTAACTAATAACTTTGAGACAACTTCTTGAATGAAATGGTCATGGAATATTATGCAATGTTTTCTCAATATTCTGGGAATGTTACGCAAAATCATTTGCTGAACATTCCAGCAACATAATTCTCGAAACATTACGGAAACTTTGTTGGAAATACATTTCAGCAACAAATTTCCCACTACTTTGCTAAAGATGTTATGAAAGATATATTCCTGGAACAATGTGGGAAATACGTTCCAGCAACACTTTTTCCACAACCTTGCTAGAACGTTGTGAGAGTTAAATTTCAGCAAGGTATTTCCCACAACGTTGCTAAAACGTTGAAAATGTGTCTTCAAAGAATCTTGTGACATTAATCTGGCATCATAATAGCTTTTAAAATTAACACAGACGGAGGCAAATTTAGTACCAGCATCTTTATCGCTGGTTAGTTAGACTATGTTATTAAACATTAACAAATTATGCCCTGAAAGACTGTCATATTGTCGTTTTTATCTGAATTAAATTTTATCTTGAACACATTCTCTCCTACATACACTGATGTGTAAGGGTGTGATACAACAGCTAAAATGCTTGGTCAGACGCAAATAATTAGGCCATAGTATGTATAGCAGAACAGAAGATATGCTAATCTAAAGTGGATTTTCACCAAAATACATGTCGATTTTTGATTATACATTATATAATGTTGCAATATTATTGTAATTAGAAGTTCATGGATTTGCCTTACAACAGATCCAACATAGCACAAAAGATCGATCATTGCCGCATTCCTGATTAATTATCTTTATACATGTAAAATGAATTAAGGATCATCAATGTTTAAAGCGTTCGTTTTTATATACATTTTTCTCCTTTGTTATTGTACTCTATATTTGTCATGGTTTCCACTTCTATAAGTGGTGCCGTTTTGCTATTGTTTCAGAGATATACAAGTTTTCTGCATTTCCCTTTGAGATGGCTGATCCACCATTGATGTTTAGAATACATCTGGTGAAAATTAAGTAATTGTAGCCAGTTGGCATATCAGGTAGGTTCTTAGAGTCACTTCATGGATATTCTGTCTCCTATGTAAAATCAATGCCTTCCATTTCATTTCCTTCCCATGTTAATAAACACTGCTGCTGATTTTCCAATGATATTTAAAGCATCTTTGGTTACACCTATAACTGTGAGGTCACTGGTTTGTAAATGTATACATGATTTGTGTGAAAGTTTTGTGTTGGTCAGGCTTATGGTAGCTCCAACCTTTGTGCTGCGCAGATAAATCAGTTGATTTTTACGTCTATGATAGCTCCTCCACAATTTTCACTGTATGCACTGATAACACTGTGTTAAATTGCTCTTGAAATCTTTGTGAATTTGGAATATACTGAGCTTGTGAAATAAATTTGAACATGCTTTTATGCTTTCTTGCCTTTCCACAGTAGCTTCTAGCTGTGAGTACTTATTTGCTTACAGTACATAAGGGATATAACTCTGATGATGGTTTTGTATGTAATTTTCTGGATGAACAAATATATCACTGTCACACTGGTTTGCAAATTCGTCTTTTCCTTCTGGCATATGTTTTCTAGTTTTACCATTGCTTCCGCACATAAAGCATTTACCATGGCACTATTTTTTACTTTATAATTTTAAAATAAATTTCTAATAGTTTCAGTAATAGCAAGTCTGCCACCAGTGTTAACATATTAACACAAGATAACAGTAGACAATATCGTAGGTGTAAGGATAATAATACAAGAAAATGTCCAATGTATGTAAATAAACTTCTAAACAAAAGGTTAAACATTGACAAGCCGAGTGTAGTTTTGTTTGCTTTCGATATACTGCCCTAAGCAAGCAAAATGCCCTATCTTTTTTTTCAAAATTCACTTTTTTGTGCTAATATGAAAATTAGGTTGAAATCTAACATGTCCCAAACTTTTATACTTCTGAGACCACCAAAAATATCACTTTTTACTATGCGCAAAACGCCCTATCCACATTTACCACACATCAAGTGAAAATCAAAACGCCCTATCTGCAAATAGGGCGTTTTGATTGGCCTGAACATAATCAAAGTTGGCATGATGAGCAGCATTATGTAATCTCGTAGTATATAAACAAATGAAAGCAAAACTGAAGCAGATATATTTGGTTGTTTCTAAGACAGCTTTAACAAGCTATTGCACTTCTAAGTGCTCAATCCTATTGCTATATTTCTTATCATAAAATGTTTATTATGACAAGACGATCTCTAAGAGACATAAATCGAGACTCAAAAATCTGACTCTGAGATTTGATGAGAAACTTGTTTTAATTACATGTTCATGGAAAGGTTTTGCTTTCTTAAAATACTGACATTATTGCACTCAATTGTTTATTTTAAATTGTTTTCAATAAAAGCGTTTGATCATATAAAACCACTATTTTACTTACTCCTTTCATTTCATAATATCAGGTTTAAATGAGGCTTTGATCTTTGATCTTTGATCATGTCAAAACATTTGAGTTGAAGGATGGCTATTACAATGCTTTAATCCTTGTGTTGGCTGGATGAGTAATAAGAATTGCAACATTTATTCTTTTGCTGACTAGTTGCGGATTAATATCATGATTGAAACTTGTAATCCTTTTTATTCCAGTCATAGCACATGGCCTTGTGGCAAGCTAACAATGAGAAACCAGTTCAATTAAGCAATCAAAACACACCTATCTGCGGTGATAGGGCGCTTTGATTGCCTAGTGCTAGCATAGTAAATTGTCAATTTAGGCGATCAAAATACCCTAAGTGAAATAACTCTTTTGATTTTAAAATTTCACAAAAAACTTTTCTAGCGAAGATTGTTTGACATATCACCGTAAGAAATCTGAAAAAATAATTGAAATGCTGCTAATACTGATGCTAGACTCTACCAAGACATGCTTGTGCTGAACAATTTACAACGATCAAGGTAGGGCGTTTTGCTGGGTCAGGGCAGTATTATAATAGTGTAGAGTGTTTGATATTGTAGTGAAAGATGTTTGATGCTGTATTGTTTTTGATATTGTAGAGTAGAGTGTTTGATGCTGTGAAGTGTTTGATATTGTAATGTAGAGTGTTTGATATTGAGAAATGTTTGGTATTGCAGCGTAGGGTGTTTGATATTGTAGACCGTTTAATATTGTAGTGTAGAGTGTTTGATGCTGTCGAGTTTTTGAAATTGTAGTGTAAAATTTTTGATGCTGTATAGTCTTTGCTATTGTAGTGTAGAGTGTTTGATGCTGTGGTGTAGCTTACTGTGTCAGTTTTTAATGATCATAATTAGATTATTGCACACGATTGTGTATGTCTAAGGTAGATGTAAGCTCATTCAGTTGACCATAATTTCATAACCAAGATCTTTTCAGCCTTGGTCTGTGTAGCCATTTTGTTAATAACGTTTTGTCAATAATCATGTTCTCTACAGCTATGTTGTTTTATGTATAATCATGATATCTATGTCTCTGCTCTCATCAGCCCTGTCATCTGTGGCTATACTCTCTATTGCTATGGTCTATATGACAAGGTCTTCTGTACCCATGTTCTCAACAACTAGGTTCTCCATAAACAGGTTCTTTATACAGTCAGACATGGATAATTCGCCGACAGATAGCTCGAACACAGGGTTAATTCAAACGGTTTCTTTGGTCCGTTCCCACGTAATGATAAATTGCTATAGATAACTCGAACTCAACACTGTTAACTCGAACTGTTTTTTTCCCAACGGCTACCGAAACGGTTGTTATCGCTTTAGAAAATCACTTTATTCCAAGCCATAAAGGTGAACCTCAACTTTTCGTAATTCATAAGCGTCGTTATTACCACTCATTATTGAGGTAAGTTATTTTCAATGATTAGTACCTTGTTCAGACCATGGCATACTAAAATAGGGTGTAGTCTTTTCAGCGTTCATCATTGAACCGGCATTCTCCATGGAATATGTGCACCAGGTATCAATAGCATTGATGAAGTAACATGGATAGGTCGAGATGTGAACACTATGTCACACAGTATTTACCAATGAAAACGCTGAAGTGGGGTGCAATAGCAAGACCATTTTTATCATCGATGTTCACCGAAGTGTTGTGACATCAACACCAAGATACAATGATATAGTGTGAACCAGCCACAACCAACCAGAATTTAAACAACTATCAACTGATTTTTCTATACTCATATAAATTATGGCTTGAAGCTTTCATTTTATATTAATCACATCACTATGTCCAGTTGGACTGCAAGTCCTGTTATCTAGAAGGACAATATAGACAATTGGTTAATAAAATATATGGTTCTAGACAATATAGATGGTTATAGAATTTGTAGGGGTAGTGGAGGGTGGAGTGGTCACACTTAACTAGCCAGGGTTTTTTAGGTTGGGAGAAAACTAGAGGAGAAAAGAAAGAGATTTTGACTCTCATGTGAAACCAATAATACAGCTCTTTTTCTATTGCTAGCTGAAATAGATTTACTCCCTTTCTATTATTAATATTATCATGACAATAGTCAGAGGAGCCAGCACAGTTATAGGTTGGGTGTTGTGGAATCTCTACCAGTTGATATCTAGTGCTTGCAATTAACTTGCAATGATACTATAGCTTGCATGCTGTTTTGCAATTTTTAGCTCTTTTTTCGTTCAAATTCTGACAACATTTGTTTTAATATTTACATGTATATTTAACAATTTTACATAAAAACTCGTCGCATTCACTGATATGTTTGGTACAGTTTGCAGCTCAGAATAGCTTTGTATTTGCAATGGAAAATGTGTTTGCAGCGTTGATTCGTTGTTAGATCAATTTGCCGCCACAAAATTACTGCAATCAAATAGTATGGTAAAAAGCTGCAAATTTATAAGGTGTATAACAATAATCTATAGAATAAAGTAGATGCTCATAAAACACAGTCCAAGAGGGGTACAAGAGAGAGTTCAAGAGGGGTACCGAGCGCCCTCTCGGTTGAAGGGGGTCCGGGGGTTCCTCCTGGAACAACCTTTAATATAACTAGTCAAAATGGTGCAAATCTAGCACATTTAGCTCCTGATGGAACAAATGTTCTAACAGCAAACTTAAATATAATCCAGTTTTCTAAATATAAAATTGAGATTGAGACTGATTATAATGTGAATGAGAGCTGCTAAAGGAATTGGCCACAGCTAGCATGAGGTAGAATTATTACCGGGTACAACGCTGAATGGTGTAGGAACGAGTAGTCTCCTATGAATTAATTTAATTAAATAATATTATGGATTTCAAAAGTAAAATTAGTAAAGCACCATGTTAAAAATAATGTACTTATACTATAGTCTATAATACTGAGCAAGTAGTAAGAGATTTAAGTTTGAGCTATCCATGTTACATGCATAGCTCAAACTTAAAATTGTTTCTATGAACAAAATCTTTTGTACATAAGCATTAATTTACATTTCTACTACTACAAAAAATGCAACCATGTACAATTGTCCCTGTATGAAATGCTTGGAAGCATTCCTTTCTGTACCGTCCAACACTATAACGTTGCCTTGTGAGCTACCATAACGATCGTTTTTCTCTGTATATTCAAAGTACAATAAATGTCTAAAAGGTTTACATCACTTCTATCATCTGAATTATTGTTATTCTAATCACACCAAAATTCACTTAAGATCGGAGGATCTAATAATATTTTAGTTAAGAGCAACACTCCGAGGCAGTTCAATTAGAAGTTTTACGAGGTTTTACGGTACATTGTATATCCCTCACGCTTTGTGAATGGATACTTATTGAATGTACACACGTATTCTGTGTTTAGGTCAAACGATGACTTTTTTTAGCTAAGACAACGCATATGTTTAATTGCAACAATTTTTAAGACGTTTTAAACATTCAGCATTTCGGCGTTGATTCAACCCGGAATCAACGTCGGAAAACTATTCATCGTTTGACCTAAACGCAGAATACATGTACCTTCAATAAATATCCATTCAAAAAGTGTGAGTGATAGAGTGATATACAATGTACCGTAAAGCCTCGTAAAACTTCTAATTGAACTATCTCGGAGTATTGCTTTTAACGAATACTACTTTCCTTGCTTCCGAAGGGCGATTGCTAAGCGGATGTTTGGTATAAATCAAATTTCACCAAACCTTTAGAAAAGTCGTTGACAAAAACATTTTGCCGATGGTGGTAATAACGATGCTTGTGAATTACAAAAAGGTAAGGTTTACCTCTATGGCTTGGAAAAAAGTGATTTTCTAAAGCGATAACAAACGTTTCGGTAGCCATTGAGCAAAAAACAGTTTGAGTTAACAGTGGTGAGTTCGAGTTATCTATAGCAATTTATCATTACGTGGGAACGGACCAAAGAAACCGTTAGAATTAACCATGTGTTAGAGCTATCCGTGGCGAGTTATCTATGTTTGACTGTGTTTCGCAAAAGATTGGAACACTAACTTATCATTTCTTACTATGTCAAAGAGCTTAAATCTATTTTGCTAGCATAAAGTACACGAAATGATTTTTGCAATACTCATACATATTGACATGGTATTTACAGTTTTTGTCATTATTGACGCTTTGTACATCTATAACACAATAATGCAATTTTTTTGCCTGAACCCCAAAAAAGATTTCCTGTTTTTTTGGGTAAAATTGGTTTGCTGTTACTATAACTGGTTTTATTATCGTGAGTTGTGTTGAAATTGTGTTTAGATTTACATTGTTTGGTTGGCCTTAAATAATAATGAAACTGTTGCTTAATTTATGTGCAGATTACTGCACAGGATGAATTTATTCGTGGAGTTATATTTCGCGAAGATTGCCATATCATGCATATTCGCGGACTAATTTATTTGTGGCCGAAAACTGGCACTTTTTATGCAGAGTGCAAAACTGGCACTACTCTATTGCGTTTTGCAATAGTGTTGAACTTACGCATGCATACATTGCGTGTTTCGGTGTGCGCATACACCGAAACGCGGTATACACCACAGCTTGCATCTACGAGTCTATCATTCTAAGCTATAATTTTTTAGCTGCGCTTGGAGGTTTTCACGAATATTCATCAATTTGGAGGCCTTTGATAAACCAACAATTTGTTGTAAGGAGTGAGTTTTTCACATTTGCTAAATTAGTTGAATTTTACTTTGGTTCTTCGGTAAAACGCAATATTTATTTTTCCATCCTACCGCTTCGTTATTTGTTTTAGTGTGAGAGAGATTTTTCACCATACACTGAGGCACCATGATTAGAAGGGTGGTAGATGTCGTTCTAAGAAGATCACCAATCATTCAGGAAGGTCTTGAAGTTAGAAGTGACTGCAACTGCTATAGAGAAGAATATATATGTTTTAAAAGATGAACAAAAACGCCTTTACGAGCACAAATTTTTGACCAACCGGCAGAACTTTGCGATAGTAAGCCACGAGGTAAGTTCTGATGATAACCTCCTTACCAGTCATGCAGTAGCGATAGAATTGCTTTAACATCTACCCAAGACAGTGACAGCGATATAGAGCAGCTATTACCAAAATAACTAGTCAGAGATCACCATTACATGCTAGTATTCTCTTATCAAGAATACCAGTTTAATTTTATTGCTAGACAACCGCCATATGGACTTAACTGTTTATATTTACTCCATCGTTTATAAAATTTCATTTGTATTTAAAATATTTTAATTGTACACACAAGTTTGTAATAAATTATAATATATCTATAAACGAAAAAAAAATATAATCATGTTTGTTGCAGCGATATCAAGGAGTTGTTGTCGATGAAGGGGTCTAAGTTGACTGGTTGCTTCTCTGCCAATATTCTTGCCTTGATTAATATTACTACTTGTCTCTATTTTTCGTAATAGGAGTAAGTTGTTTGATTCTCAATCTGCAGTAAACACAAAAAAGAAAGCATATTAATAAATGCAAAAACACGCTGTGGAGCAGAAGTGCAAAAACAATAGCTAAGTATTTAATGAAAGCGATCAGTTTTTAAACAAAAGAATTAACTAATGCAGTTAGTTATGGAAAAATGTATCTGCACTGCAAATCAAATACACACCATAATGTCCAGATCAGAATAATGAGTGTCCTCAACTTTGGTATTAGAGATTGATGGAGTTGATTTCGATGTAAAGAGACTAGGAAAGATTTTTTGCGATGACGAAGCCATGCCGAATAACTTGTGAAAACTTTGAATAATTTTGTAAAGTTTGATGCAATGGCAAAAAAACTTGAAGCACCGGCGATGATTTTAAAGAAATTTTGGAACTCGGCTACATTTAGTACTTCTGCCTAGCGGCTATTTTTGCGATGACGCCATTCTGCATATTTTGTGACAACCTTGAATAATTTTGTAAAGAAATGTGATGCATTGGCAATGGTGTTAGCTCAAAAGCCCAGGCAATGATTTTAAAAATGTTTTGGAACTCGACTACGTTTAGTATTTATGTTAAAAACTAGCCTAGCAGCTAGTTTTTAATTTGATGCAGTAGTTATTCTCCATTGTGATTCAAAATAGAACTAATTATTTACAGAATCTAATAATTCGCGGAATCGACTTTTCGCGAACTCGCGAATTTTTAGAACCAATGAATATTTTCATCCTGTAGGGTAATTACGTGTGTTAGCGTTTCATCCATTACATAGCAATGTATGTATCAGAAACTTGAAAATGCTGTCCAATGTTGTGTAGTGTTGCAGCAGTAATATTCCCGGCACACACTGTTTTTGTTTTTAGGCAAATTTTGCAAGAAGGTTGTTCTGCGTTGTTGTGGAAAATTTATTTTATGCATAACTAATCCGAATCTACGCACAACATCAGGGTTGAAATTGCTTGTCATATTATTTTATTTTGACTATGTTTAGTTTGTGCATTTTTTCTTACCTTGTGGGAACTAATTTAATTATTACTGGTTCAGATTCAAATGAAATGGTTAAGCTGTTGTATGAAATGCTGATATTTACCAGTAAATGTTACTTCTTTACTCTGTGAGTCAAACAATTAAAATACACAACTAACAAAATTCTAAAACAATAAAGTTAATTACAAAAGGTTGAAAGAGCTAATAAAAGTTACATCCTTACTCGCACGGCCGATTGTGTTTGCTTGGCTCGGTCCAACCAGCTGTATGTTTTGATAGTCAAATGAAAGTTATGACAGTCCTTATATGTAGAGTCTCCATAGTTAAGATAGTGGTGTAGAAGAGGCTCAGGTGATGAAAGAGAATGAGGTTTCATAGGCAGAGGAGAGAGAGGCTCCTCAGCAGGCAGAGGTCTTCAAGAAGAGAGAAGTATGGAGATAGAGTTGTGGACAAAGATGCTGAGTCATTGGAGCTGTTCTAATTTATAGATGTATGGCATGTGAGATTGTTAGCCTTTGGGTGTAGGATGAGTGTTAAGTTTGAATGCTTTCTTTTAGACGTATGAAGATATTTTGTTTGTGTAAGTCTTCAGCTGGTATATAGATATGTTTGACAGGGATGGCAGATCCGTATGTGACTCATTTGACTGGTCTCTAATGTTTCTCTGGTGGCTCTTTGATTATGGTGGTTGCTGGGTTTAATTGATTCCACTTCCTTTTAGCGGTTTCTACAGGCAGTGTTTACACAGTTTCCATGACTGCTTTCTACCCATTCTGAAATTTGTAATTTTCTTTTGACGTTTCCAATTGTTGGATCTTTTAATGTCTTTTAGGCATCTTACTGTTTGTAAGGTATTATATGCTTATCTTGTGGTCTGGCTGCATTCCTTGTTGGTATATTGTTTTCACAGTATATCCATACAACAGTTACAGGATTGCGTAGTATCTATGGTTTTAGTTTCTAATTGCCACAGTAACACTTATCATAATTGGCAGCGGCTCATCATTGATTTTGTCTTTACGATGCTTATTAAAACTGTAGGTACATTGGCAATACTCATCAATTTTTTGTTGCAAGTTAATATCATTGACATAATTTGGGCTATTTTAATCGAATTTCAACAAAATCTCCAGACATAAAAATGGAGAGGATTTTCTAATGCTATGAACAGAGTATCATGCTTTACAGATAGCTCAGCTTATAGTTAATCAGATATTTACAACGATACAGATATGCATTTGTGATCGAGCGGCACTAGGTTTCCTTCATGAGTATGACAAACATGAGTGAACTACCTCAAATGAAGACAACTTTTTATATTAACGTTTGTAAAATAACTTTGTTGATTGCTATTACGCCTTGTTCTAGACGAGTTTACAAGTGCATATTTTCTTTTTTATTATTAATAGAAATCAAATAAACATAATTCAATTTTAGGGAATATTTTAAGATTGATTATAAAAGTAGCAATAACTTGTTTAAGGTTTACTAGTTCACACTAAGTTAAAAGTAAAGGATTGTAAGTAAACTCCAGCAACAGCTCATCTTTCTGTTGTTTTTAGTTTGTGGTCATTCTGAGAGTGTTCATGGACTTCACTAGCTAATGGACAGTGTTAATATGCCCTAGACCCAATATCACATTATTCACACACTATACACTGAGGAAGAAAACTGAGACTACAACCCATCTATGTACAGTGGAAATAAATTTAATGCTTATTTGTCATTTTTAGTCTTTCAACCAAATGCTCAATTATAGTGCTAAAGTTTTAAGAATGAAAAAAACTACTTTGCCGGGTAATTAAGCTAGGAAACTCCAGTTCTACTGACAGGCGTTCTATTCACTACGCACAGTTTACTTATCATTACATAGAATAATTGTGCACATAATCAATACGCTTACCAATATCTAACAGCAGGTAGTTAAAATACTCATGCTTCAGCTAACTCACTTAAACTTCTACAAGAAAAGTATGTGCCCAGACTTCCCAGAAATGCTATAGGTATAAATATATGTCTATAACTTACCCTAATTAAACTTATAAAAAACATAAATAATAAAACACCTTCATTCAAAATTTGAATAATAAAGTTTGAATATGTTGATTGAATATATTTGTTGAAACAACATTCTTATTACTGTACAATGCCATACATGCAGCTAGTTTCATTATATACTTGAATATTTGACAACTCAAGATTTCGCACTTAGATAGCCAACAGTTTGGTTGGAACAGCATTATCAATGCCTGTCTAACGAGACAAAAGTGGAATATTTTCAACCTTAAACTAGGAATGTTCAGACTGTGGTTTTATTCTGATTACCTACCTGCGTATCTAATTTGAAACTTCTTTATACATGTTAGGTATTGCTAACAAGGATGGATTCATACATACAAGTGACAGGCATGGTAAACACTGGTCTGGTGTAAACTGGTTGTATAAACTAATGTACAGTAGAGGTTAGCGTCTAAGGGGGATCATGTTGGTTTCTGGGATTAAGTTTAGAGCATCCCTGTTCACATCATATAACATATACACCACGTTTGCACTGATCTTAAGTCATGTCGATCTTTTCTGTAGTGATTGCGCTATGCCTGTTTACTATTAAGTCCAGAAGTTATTCTCTCCTGTTGTATTCATAATTCAAATCTTACAGTTCTGAAGCAATCTAATTGGTGGTTGAGCAGCTTTATAGCTTACAATGCTTGACAACTGTTATAATGGTGTTCCCATTGTTTATCATGCATTGTAATGATTTTATCACTACTATATTTTTATTTTTTATAGCACAAAAAAGGTTAGTATAAGTCAGAAAGACTGGTAACTGTAATATTGGAGGTATAAAACACTGAGACTGCCCAGATATATCAAAACATGAACAATTTATATTGTCACAATGTTTGATGGCGTATTTAAAAGCTTCACTTTAACCACTCACCATCACTGATCCTCAAATCAAGATACTGTAAAACCTATAATTAAAAGCCAGGGCACGTTGTTTTCAACCTTTCCTTTATAGTGACAGCGTTCAAATAGAGGCTGGCGGTAAATTTTTCAAATTGCTCATCCAATTTTTCGGAAGATCAATTTCGCCCTACTATGGGCAAAACGAATACCACCTGTGTTTTGCTCACATTTTCTTGTTAAACGATATTAAATTTTTTGGATGCAATAAATCCGCTAACATACCTCTAACTTGTATCACACTTATGTTAAAGGCAGAAACAAAAATTAACATTTTTTAACCAAAATTTTTCTGGGATAGCTGCGCTGCTTTTGATGGAATGAACATCTTCCAGTTGTCCAATACCTTCCACAATGTCTTCTGGTCTCAACTTTTTTCTGCACTGCCTAATTTTTTCACTACCGCAAGCTGATGTATTGGCTCAGGTTATCTTATCTTTGTGGTCGGAGGCTGATACATAAGATTTTATACACTGCATTAGTTTATATATGATTGCTCAGCTTTCACTTCAGATAGACCAATAAAATTTGGTCCCCATAAAAACAAGCTTGTTGCTAACGATATACATGTAGACTGATCAGCAGGCTTTTCATTAGTGGCTCACTGATTATCTAACAGAAAGTTCACTGCAGAACAATCACAGACAAAAATATTATCGCGATTTTGTACAGCGGTAGAAGCTTGTAACATTGTTAGCTAATGGGTCTCTATTAATTTTGTATTGAGTGATTTTGACCTTTTTAGTGCATGTATTTTATGTAAAAAACTTTAATAGTAGCCAAAGATTTTGGGGACAGTCAAAATATGGCTATTGAAATTGCTGGAAAAATATTGTTGGTAAAGTTTATAAGATTTTGTCGTTTTAACGGAGTTCATTCATGGTTTTTATGTATTTCGTTTGTATTTCTTAATAAAGTGTCTTCTTTTCAACAACCCGTTTTTTAATTAAGCGGATATCTTCATTCTTTCTCAAGTTATCGCAAAGTTGATGACGCCATGTCAACATTTGTGTGAAAAGAAAAAATAATGCGGACCGAGCTAGAAACAAACTCGGTAGCAAAAGAGTCAACTAGCTGAAATTAGCGTCCAAAAGTTTTTTGGCAGAGCGAAACTTTCACACACTGCATTTAGCACAAATGCTATGCGTAAAAGTTTTACTCGGTAAACTTTTCCGCATTACATTTACCTTTGCCCAAAACTTGCAAACTGTTTTCATGCATGTTATTCAAAATATTGGGACAGCGTTAAACAATAAACTACCATTAGCTTGAGACAGTTAGTAATTAGTATGGCTTTGCTTTGAATTTTCATCTATCATTGTAAATATAAACAGTTTTTATATATGTAGACTTGGAAGTATTAATACCGCGTTAAACAAGGAACTACTATTAATATGAGACAGATATTAATTATTGATATGGTGTTGCTTTCAAAGTTTTAACAAAAGAAGCGAAAGGTTTTAAAGTTTGACAATGAGAAAATTGGTTGTTATCAATGCAAACAAGTCATTATTAACCCTTTGGCTGGGTTAAAGCCTTGCAAAAACACCCGAAAGTCGTGTAATTTATTTTTGAAAATTCAAAAAATTCGATGTTCTATGAACATGCATTATTCAAACTGAAGATTATTTCTTCTAACAAAATATTGTGTACATAAACATTCATGTACATATTGACCTGTACAAAGTGTTTGGAATCATTTCTTTCGGTAAAGTCCAACGCTACAGTGTAGCCATGCTAGCTGCCATAACGATCACTTTTCTCGGTATACTCAAAAGCTCTAAAAGTTTACATTACTTCTATCATCTGAATCATCTGACAAAAGATCATTAATAATCGCGGGATCACATAAATTCTCATTTTAATATTTTCAAAGTTGAGCGAATGTTTGCTGGTTTTTTCAACTTCCATTTTTTCTTAGTAGTCTCGATTTTTGTAGCTTTTAGCACAAGGCAACGCCTCTCAGAAAATCGTTTTATATTTTATCTTGTTGATGATATTTAAAACTTACTACTGTTCATATCCTTTGTTTGATGTTGCTGTTGTGGCAACCACTTCATAAACGTCGACCAAAAGCCACATAAATTTTGTTTTACCACGCATCCGAAAAATGATAATTTTGTCGCTTCCCCAGCCGAAGGGTGAATATGATTTTTTGGACACTTTTTTACTGATCATTTGGTGTTATGGGTTCATAAAGATCAAATATAGCCAAACAGGCGATCAAATGGAGGTAGTGTTCAAATAGAGGGTGGCCCTCTAGTTTTCTACCATTGTGATTATTATAGCATATCATTATCATCATAGGAAATGATCATTAAGAAATATTTTCAAAATCGTACTAATAATGACTTGGTTATATGGATAACAATTAATGCTTTCGTTGTTTCCGTTCATATCAAGGTTCGTTTTTGAACTTGTAAGCTTTTTGGTTTTTTGTTGTTAAAACTTGGTAAAAAATACCATAGAGATATTTAATACCTGTATCAGACTAATAGCAGTTCTTTGTTTAATGCAGTCTTGATACTTCAATATGTCAGAAAAACTGTTTTCATTTATAATGTTGTATGATTGATTAAAGTTGTCCTTAGCACTCATCCAGACGAAAGTTTATCGGTATCCGTGTCAAATGCAACGTTTAATGGTTTCGCTCTGTTAAAAAACTTTACGACACTGATATCGACTAGTTAAGCAGTGCTGAATATGAGTAGGGGTAAAATAATATAGTAGAAGGTAGTAAACAGCCAATAGATGTTCATTTCATCTAGTGGAACAATTACATTACAACTGCCTGAGCGAATAATGCAAATATTTTGGTTTTGAAATTTTTAATTTTTGTTTCTGCAGGTATTATATGTATCGGTCAATTTCTTTACTTGTTTTTAATTGTATATTTATAGCATTTGCTAGATTAATATTATTATATAACTTGTAAATCTGCAGATTTATAGCAAACTATTTGACAGGATCTTTTCAACTGCTTTAACTCGGCTTGCTATGAAGAGACCTTTTTCTATCGCTCATAAAAATCCAGTTTTGGCTGCAAGGGTTGCAAACACTTCAATGAGTGCAATGACCTTTCATACAGCATTGTTAAATGTCGACTTGCAACAAAATTCACATTACAGTTATTTGGTATCATAAGATTCACCATGTCTTACTTTGTTGTAAGAACCAAATATGTGGAAATGTGATTACAAGCTCTTAAAAGCTCAAAAATAAAAGTCGCCGTAGATTGGAATCTGTTTATTTCTCTGACGTTGCCATTACAGTTTGGTGATTGTCTTGTCACGTGATGTTCTCACTTGAATTAAAAGGCCAATAATAGGCTTGGGGTTTTACCGAAGACCCCATATCAAATATAGATGCTCGCTACTTTACAGCTTTGTTTCGGTTTAGTCTAATCGCAAGTCGTAATCTGATTATGTGACCCAATACTTCGCAAACAATTTATGCAGCACTTTTCGATTATCGCAGGTGACCAACAGGCTCTTCATGATTATCAGACAATGATATGTACTCCTTCGAGCTAAGGTTAAGAAATTAAATAATTTTTTACGGTAAGTTATAATATATCACTGCTAAAAGTGACAGCATTACAATGACGATTAAGCAGACACATAAAGCAGATAAATTACATAATTTCTTTATTATATATTTCAATAAATCAGAGTCTTGGCTTTTAAATGAGCCTTTATTCAATGCACAAAGAATAATAAAACTATGAAAAACAAGGTGTCAAAACTATGTCCTGTAAAAAAACCACTTGGTTAAGGTTCTCAAAATGTGATGTCACAATTATTATTTAGCCTTAGGTAGTCAATCCCTTTCACTGCCATTGAAGCTGCGCTTTTCTGTGACAATCTGTGCTGCTAAACCCAGAGATCGCTAATAATAAACTAGGATTCTAGATAATAAACAATACCCGGGATCGTTCTAACACCTGACCAATAATAACACATGTTCTTGGTTAATCAATTATGTTTCAGTAAATGTACTGTCGTTGATAAAGGTAATGAAATCACATCGATTAAATTGTGACCTGCGGTTGCATGGCTCTAGAACCATATGTCAACCACACTTTCGTGAGATCACGCAATGCTTGACACTAATTAGTGTCAGTCGCGACCCTCAACATCACAATAAATTGAGAGGGCTAGTGCATAATATCATCAGGAAAACACAGTATGGTGCTTGGAATCTGAGTTATTTATCATAGAAATAATCTGTACATGGAGAACTAATGACACTGATTTCTTTTTCCTATTTATTGGTTCTCTGGAGTTGTTCTATCTTCGCCTGACACTAGCGTCATTATCGTAGTTGATAAATATAAGCGGTAAGCAATAAAATAGGCGGTAAGAGCACACGACACCGCATATAAAAATTGACGTCACTATTTCCGAGCCTGCGCCAGTAAACATTTCTGCGATAGAGCTCTGGGGAAATCCTATAAACACCAACCGATGTCTGTCTCACCATGGCAAACAATAGCTCATTCGAAAGCCAAGACTTTGATGTATTGAAATATACAAAAAAAAATTATGTAATTTATGTGCTTTAAGAAAATAGACATGGTTTTATTGAATGAGTGAAGTATATTTGTAAAAAATGTTTCGACGAATGAGGTTGCATGATTGTGTAAACAGAAATAATCTACCACAACTACGTCACATTTGAGCAGTTTTGGAAAAAGAATCCAAACTATGACGGCCTCGTGTCGCTGCAGTTAACTGTTCGTTTTTTTAGCTTGTAAGAGTTTGTAATCACATGAAAAATTTACTCTCAAATTTAGAGAGAAATAAAAAAAATTAAGGTTTAAAAACTTGCAAAACATTGCACAGGCTCTAGTATCATCCAGTTTCTCTCGATGAATAGCGCAAATTGTCAACAGCAATTGCGATACCTGTAAAAAGGTTAATTTTACTTTCCCAAATACCGATGAGCTATTTGAAAATACAAAGCCAGCCTCTATTCGAACGCCACCTCCATTTGAGAGCTTCTATTGGGAGAGAGTTGAAAAAATGAGTGCCATGGCAGTAAAATATAAATTTCACGGTATCTTTTTGTAACAATAAGTTTCTACTTCGATGTTTACCATTATCTGATCAACTGCAAGGTGAATGTTTTTATTTTATTTGCAAACAGACTTCATTCATAAAAAGCTGGTTCTTCGAAATCGCTTGCATGGAAACATGGATGTTACCTAATCTAGCCTTACACTTTGGTCTTATGTAGATAAACTGATCTCTCCATATAATTGCGGCCATGAACACTGTGTTAGTAAAATCTGACCCAGAAGCAGAAGATTTGAGTGACAGTCTCTATCCAACAGGTTAGTTAGAGAGTTCTAATAAACTGTGTATATTGTAAAGATTATTGTTCTTAAGAATTTTTGCAATATGTATTCATGTTTTTCATACCCATTTCTTCCTTAGTCATGCTATATATAGCCATGTTGTCTGTGCCCATTTCCTATTTATCGATATTCTCTGTTGCCATGCTTGACTGATCATTTTGTCTATTTGTATTTCTTTAGCCATGTCCTTTTTAAGCCTGTCTTCTATCATTATTTTTATAGTCATGTCTAGTATAGCCATGTTCCCCGTAGACGTAACATAACACTTTTAAATGAACTTTAACCTCTATTGGAGTGTCACCTTTATTTGAACAGCACCTCCATTTGGCTGTTACTATAGGAGAAAGATTGAAAAGTCAAGTACCACCCTTAAATTCACCGCCACCCCTATTTGACCACCACTTTGACATTATTTGGTCTTTATAAGTCCACAATAGCAGGTTATCAGTGAAAAAGTCTCCTCAACCTCGCACTAATAATGACTGGGTTACATCAATAACAATTAATTTTTTTGTTTTTTCTGTTCATATCGACGTCCGTTTTTTAACTCTAAAGGTTCTCGTAGTTTTTTTTTCTTTAAAACTTTGAAAGCAACATCATAGAAATAGTTATTATCTGTATTAAACTAATAGTGGTTGCTCGTTCAATGTGGTCCTGATACTTCGACTTATGTGAAAACTGGTTTACATTCATGAGGGTACATGAATGACTAGTTTTAGGTGAATAGATGTGCTTTACAGTGCTGCTAAATGCTTATCGCTTGTGTGAAATGCAACGCGTAAAGGTTTTGCTCTGTTCAAACAATTGTTTGGATGCTAGTCAATTGTTCATGAATATGTATTTGAGTGTTTGATAAACTATAATTGTACAACCTATAAATTAGCAGGTTTTGGCTGCAAACTGTACCAAAAATATCCATGAGTGCAAAAAGGTTTTATGCAATATCATTAAATATAGTTTATGAATTGAAATTTTACTTTCAAATTTTGAATGCAATTATAGATTTAAAGCACCAGACAATTGCAAAATAATACCATCAAAGGTTCACTGTAAGCCATAGATCTCTACTGTTAGAGGTGTTTTTTGATTTCCATTGCATATTTATTTAGCGATATGTGACAAGCTATCAGATTCATTGCAATCAAATGGGTTATTTTCACAGTGAAAAGGAAAGTGTGCAATCTAGATCACATTCACTTTGCTTATAAAAGGGTTAAATTTGTCTTCCCTAAATGCTGATGAGCGTTTTGAAAAAAAACAACACCGGCCTATTTTCGACGCCAGTTCCAGTTGACCGCTACTATAAAAAAAGGGTTTAAAAATACAGTGGCATTGCGTGCAATGATAGGTTTTACGATATCTTATATTCCCATGTCTGCTATAACCTAGCCTCCTCAATCCATAGTGTATTTTAACTACATACTATTCTATCGTGATGCTGAAAACCAGCCAGCTAAAAGTACTGGTCGGGTTCGTCTTTTTGTGTAGCTCCACTAAATCAATCTTTGTAGGTAGTAAATTATAAATACATTATATTGTGGATATCGAGATTGAAGTGGAACCTGATGATTCATCAGTCAACACAGACAGTGATGGAGGTAATAATGTTGAAGATTTTTTCCATGAAATTGATGACATATTATTATATAAACGAAAAACTGCTCATTCTCCTTCTTTTATGATGAACTTTCATAATTATTGCAGTAGTTGCAGAAGTGAAAACAGAACCAAGATCCGATGCTTGTCCTGATAACCTCTGCCCAACTGGTAAGTCAAAGATTGATTAAATAATGGTGCTAACCACTGTTGATTAGCTCTGATGTCAGGTACTTGTGAGTTGAATAATTTAACTGATTTAATTTTAGTAAAGGTGATATACAGTCAACCTTTGACCTTTGTTTGTTCGGACTAACACAGACTAGTCATGCCCTACATTGATAATTGAGCAATGTATATTAAACAGACATGATTGTCTCATACATACCATTAGGGCACAATATGTGTACAGTATGCCTATACAGTATACATGAGAGAGTACAAAATGATTATACCCTCAATAGGGTGCAGTATAATAATAGACCTATCAACTATACTTGTAGGTAATATACATGTAGTATAACATATTATAGTTAATACGTCTATGAGTATGATATAGACCTTTTTGAAGGGCGTAGTGTGATTGATGTCACCAATATTTCGCACTCTCACACAGCAAGAGTGAAATGGTACTAATAGTGACTCGGTTACATCAATAACAAATAATTCTTGCGTCGTCTCTGTTCATATTGAAGGCCATTTTTTAACACCAAAGGTTTTTGTTGTTTTTTTCATTAAAATTTTTGAAAGCAACATCATAGAAATAATGAATATTGTTACAGACAAAGTGACTTGTATGTCAACAGCCGAGCACATTGCGGAGCCCAGTACAGAACTCTTTTAATCATGCCTAGTTGTCGCTTTGCAACTACTGTTTTTCAGAAATATGCTTGTCAAATCTTAGGTTAGATTGTAACTGGACACCAAGATAATGTGTGTTTTCCACATGGTCTAGAACTTGATCTCCAAGAGCGTATTTTGGTGTTGCTCAACTGTTGTTAAAGCCAATAACGTGACACTTAGTTGTATTGAAACTCATTTTCCATTTATCTGCCCACTGATGCATTGAATCAATGTCTTTTTGAAAACAATTTTTATCACTTGTGTTGTTGATCACTATGCAAAGTCAGAGTTTCAGCAGCAAATAGATTCACTGAGCAGGATCTATTTGCAGATGACATAGATGTACCATGAGTTAAACATGTCTTTGGACATGTTTGTCTCTCTAACATCCATTGTGAACATGAAGATCAGATGTAATACCTCGCCATCCAAAGATGAGATTAAGCTGACTGAATCCAACAGAATTTTATGGTTTTAACAGCTCAGAGATGGTGAGAAGTGCTGCAGGATTGAAGCACTCAGAAGAAAACTAAAGTTGAAGTAGGCTCTTCCCTCAACGTCAACAGGCCAAAGATCATACTAGACGAGCTGTTGAGGCTCCCGCCAAGAAAATCACGAACATGCTTCAGAGACCATCACGTCTATTTTTGGCTGACCCTCCCTGAAAAATTAGTTCAGTTTTTACAAACACAAAAAATCATTAGCCTATTCTAGGACAGCTAACCTAGAGTAGCTTATGTTAGTACATGGAACCTAGGGTAGCCGATACTAATACAGGTAACCTAGTGCTAGTAGAGCTAACCTTTGCTAGTATAACTAATCAATTCAGTTGAAAACACACCGTCAAAGGAAATAATTCTAACTATCTCAGATCTACCAGGTGGACAGAACACGGTTCTATTGCAGTCTGGGCAAACCTGATGAAGGGCAGATTGACGATCATCTGTAAAATTATATAAAAAATGAAAAACATAATCGCCTTTTATTATCTTCAGAATTTGTGATCTATATATTCGACATATTCTTGATCATCTCAGATAATGGAATAGCACAGCTATGCTCACCAACTCTCATTTTTTGCACTCGCATTCCATCTGCAAACAATCTCCCAATTTTCTCTCGGTGTAGATCCCAATTCCCTTCCTGGGTCTGGATGTAAGTCTTTTTACGGTGTCTCAATGACTTCAGTCTGGTCAAAATTGTTTCATCTACAATAATCTCATTAGATAGTACAACTAGTGTCATAGTTAAACATGAATAATAATAAATCATAAAATGTATGAAGAGACAAATATTCATTTTACAACTTTTCAGACTATGTAAAAGAAACAATCAGATTGCAGCAGGCTCATTATAGCGGCATATTCAAACTTGTTCAGTCAAATGACCTTAGGTCTAAAATTTTTGGCAATACAAACGACCAGCCGTGCACAAATGCCACCAAACCTAGCCAGCTTCATTGGCTATAAACCAATACTGTCCATACCAAGTCTTTTCTAGAGACAACATGTAGGATTCAAGATATTATATTTGAGCAGTAAGCAGCACTTGATTTGATTGAGCTTGACCAGTCCCGACATCATGTGAGTGCAATGATTCATTGGCACAGCCACCTTGTATAGGTTTTGCTAAATAGGTATAAGGGTATGGTTAATTGAGCCTGCAACCAATCGGTTCACTTGATTCTTATAATCCCCCATGGTAGGTGTGCTGGGTATTTATTACCTATGCAGCATGTGTTTGTTATGACATCACCTCCACTGCAATTACCAACTTCTATATCACAAGCTGATGGATCTATAATATGAAAATCAATATTGGTAATTAAAAAATACAAACAAGAATAGAAAGCACAAAACAGCACATAGATTTAATAATAGTATTTCCTTTGCTCCGGCTCTCACCTGTAAAAGTGGTTGCTGCTTTTCTACTGTTGTCAATTGTATTCTTCAATTTATGGAGACTCTCCTGGGCTTTTTTGTTCTTACTCTGCCTCTTCTCTTGAAACATACAATGCATGTTAACAACTAGGCAAGAATCATGATACCCACAGTAACACTACACATGGCATAATAATGAAACTGCATCACTGTCAAACTTTTCGACAGGGTGGTAGTTCATTATAAATGCTCAAAAAATATAAAACCAGCTCTGGGCCTTGCTGAACCAATGCGTAGTGTATCATTCACCAAAGGTTACCAAATAAAACCCCATCAATTTTTATTAGTCCAGGTTGAATAAACCAACTTTAACTACAAGAATATTTAGTTATTGTATGGAATATATTAGTTTTAGTAAATAATAACAGAAAAATAATGGTTTATGGTCAAATATAACAAATGGTACAGTACAGACCTTTTCTCATTCTGTTTCTCCTAACAGGACCAGACTCCACAAGTTCTTTGAGCGTTTCCATGAGCCAAAATCTATGGGACTTAGTAGTTTAGTTGACTCGCGTGGTGTTGTGTTCAAGTTATTAGTGCTGAAGAATTTTCAAGCAAAGTAATAAATATTTATCCCTTTGTAAACGGTGCTGTCCGATTATAACAGGGCACCTAAAAAACAATCTATGGCTCAGCATAGACATAGAGATAAAACACAACTTTCCATAGGCTGCAGAATCGTTAGGGACAATTTGACCGTATGCCTCATAGAACGCCCGTCGACGAGATCAGGCGACCATGAAGCATGACCGATTTTGTGGATAAGCTACATGCGTCTATCGACCGTTTTGAGCATATGAACTGTGGTATGGGTTGAAACTAATGTATTTATTATTATGGTGAGATACAGTGATTTGTGGTTTTCCTGCCCAGTTAGCATCTTTCATCATTTAGGTTGTCTGTGCTTTGTGGCTAAGATGAATAGGTCATGAAACTCCTTTCTGTGTGTATTGTCGCCATCATAGGTCATAGTAGTTTCTAGTTTCCTTAGCAAAATAGGTACTCCTGTTTTCTTCCAAAATTTATCTGACAGATGTATCCATAATTAATACTGAGCTGAAAGCCACTAAGGCTATGTAGATAGCAAGATATTCATTATCTTAACATGTATATAATCACACCTGGTAAGAAATACAATGTATTTGTTATATACTTTTTGATTACTAGTTAGTATTTGATTAAATAGTAACTAGTAAACTATTTGTGTTAACGCCAAACTTGTCTGACAAATATCCTTTGCAAATTTTTAAATGTGAATGTAGAACTTTTCTTTCAATCCAAGGCTCAATTACTATTTTTACAAGTTCACATAGATGCAAGTACTACTGCGTTTTGCAGCAGTATTTATGTATTTTAACATATATTATCAAATACAACCAAACTTTTCATGTTAAGCCACATGTAGAATTTTTATCACTAAGACTATTCATAGTACATGAGTGAGACAAGACACTAAGATACTACCAGCATAGCTTCTTCATCTACTCACTGAAATGATACAAAGTTGAGGTCAGCAAAGTGGTTTTTTGGATTTTCTAAAAGGTGACACAATATACATTAAAGATATACTCATGTATGCCTATAAAAATGTATAAATTTTTGAATGAGAACAACAAGCCTGGTTAAGGTAGGTCTATTGATTTTTACTGTCTTTCAACATGAGACCATTGCAAAAATACAGAATTTTAATATACAATCATATGTACTGAGTTATTAGTTCTTACTATAGTAGAGCTGTGTCTGACTGCCCTTGTGTAGCCACGAGTGGTTGTTGGGGAAAAAGTGTACTACAAAAGATTCCACCTCAGACAAAATAGCAGAACAGTCAAGCATGCTATCATTTACGGCTCTCACTACTTTGTAGAATAATCAATCAGTTATCAAAAAATGATTCCTGCCTGCTAAAAACTGATGGACAGACACTGCTCTTATGATAGGAAATGTATTTCTGTTCTACTTTAATGTATACATATAGGCCTATAAGGTTTTTATTTTTTATCTGCAGCTCGATAAAAATGAAAATTTTAAATTTATTGTGACTTTGAAGCTTTGTGTTTCCCTCAACTCACGTAAACTTACCGTAATCAACAACCCCATTGAATAGAAGTATTCGCAAAAGCAGATAGCGTAATGGAGAAATGACTAGGCAAGGTACCTACCCAATATTACAATAAACATTACACCTTTTATATTAGAGAACGAGCAATAAAGACAGTCAACAGAAACTCATATACAACCAGCTTGGAAACCTCTTGTGAAAGTAGCCCACGAAGAAAAGAACATTATTTGATATGCCAGAAAACCAATAAAAAATGGAGTTAATCATCATTTCCAATCATCACAATCCCATGACATACGTGAAACGAGTTCACTCGATTCCTTGCTCTTTACAACATAAAGAACCAAACCTGAGCTCCTAAACACTTTCTCACAAGCTAACGGAGACATATACTGTATAAAAGAAAACAGCTCCAATGACTCTCTCGATCATCTTCAGTTGATCTACCTATCTCTTTTTCCTGAAGGCTCTGCTGAGGCTCCTTCCGCCTGCTGAGGGACGTTTCTTTTCATCTGAAACTTTTTTTCTTTCCTCTAGAGCCTGTATCTCTTTCCCTACCTATGGAGCTTCCTTCTCCATCACTCTCCATCCTTCTCCATCCTCTATTCATTCTTTTCTATCATAACTACTGAGCTTCTATATAGAAGGACTGCCTTGACTCTCAACTGACTATCGAAACTCACAGCCACATGAACTGAGCAAGCAAACATGGATGACTTTTCAAGCAACGGTGTAACTTTTATTAGCTCTTTTACCTTTAGTCATTAACATTATTGTATAGAATTTTGTTAAATTGTTGATTTTAATTCTTGAACTTACAGAAAAAAAATTAAATTGAACTGATAAATATCAGTATTGCTTACAAAAGCCTAACACCTTCACTAGTAGCTGAACTAGCAATCACCAAATCAGTTCCCACATGACAGAGCAAAAGTACGCAAACTGAAGTTAGTCAAAATAGAATGCAATGACAAAGCAAATTCAACACTGATGTTTTGTGTGGGTTTGGATTAGCTATACATATCATAATTTCTCCTTATCCACCCATAACTACCCTAGATCAGGTGAAAGTGGTAAGAAATGTTGAAAAGTTGGTAATACAAACTAATAATACTACACTAGAAATTCCCCTGTCATACAGCCCACGACCTGATATTGGAATAAGTGGTAACGGAAAAAGAAATGGCAGTGCTGGTTGTTGAAAAAGTAGTTGTCAGCAAGAATTGGCAAAGGATAGTGTAAAAGAAAGTTGTTCGAAATGACATAAATAAAATTGAGGGAGCACGACTTCAAAAAGGTGCAAATAACAATTTCAACAAATATAGAAAAGTTAGATAAGTTCAACAATCTGTTAAAAGTCATGCAATCTAGTCTCCTCACTTTTACGTTGTAGGATTTGGTCATTAATAGCTAATCGAGTGAAGCGCTCTTTACCAAAGTTGTTAATTAATTAAAGCTGTAAGCCTAACCTACTGTAATATATGCAATTTAACAACAATCAGGAAATATGTTTATTATAACTTTAGAAAATTTTAAAACTCAAATCTTAAATCTTTAAAATAAAAGAATGTTCTTGTCATAAAGGGGCATTGTATTTCGGCCCTAGCTTGTACATAGGTTGTATAGAATTTCGGCTAACGTTTTAAATGATTTAATGAAACCTTCAGTGATTAGACAAAAAACATACACAGAGAGAAAAAATGATTGTAATTTGATTTAGCCAGGCTTAAGATTTAATATTATGTTAATAATGATCTAAAAATCACTGTTACCCATAACACATACCCATCCTGATTGAAAATTGATTTGATAATGATAATTAATGGCAAATTAATCAAGAGCTGGAGTAAATAGTAAGTCTATCCTACATTCAACTGACAACTCAAACTTCAATCACAACTGATCATTCTTAAATCAGTGATGCAAAATGAAAGAATCAATCATATGACACTGATGATTGATTTATTAATGATCACTAATTAATTGTTGACAGCTGGGACTATCAAAATTCAATCACATACTTCCTCATGAATCTGTTTTAAATCATTGTTGAAATGAATCAAATTTGAGACAGTTGCCATTTAATATTGATTCCACAATCCACAGCAGTTTAGACCAAGAATTGTTCCCACTTTAATCTGGTTACACATATCCCTACCACTACTTCTATTACTACTAGTACTACTACAAGTACTACAATGGTGCTGCCACTACTAGTACACACTGAAATTCTATACCCCAATAATAAATGAATTAATCATTCTCTGGTCCACCTCTCGTCAGTACTAATTTTGTTATGTGTCAGAGTTAGTCAGGGTCTTTGGGTGAGTGAGCCAGATCCTGGCCATGTCACAGAGATCCCCCACCACAGCTATGTTTCTGAATCTTTTGATTTGAATGCCAAATAGTCTGGTAGCCAAGACCCAGCCAAGCTACAGAAAGCTACAGCCAATATTTTGTACATAGCATTAATTTATCTATATACTACTGCAAAAAAATACAACCATGTTCAATTGTCTCTGTATGAAATGCTTAGAAGCATTCAATTTGCTAGAGTCCAACGCTATAAAGTTGCCGTGTGAGCTACCATAACAATTGTTTTTCTCTGTATATTGCAAGTATAATAAAAGTTCAAAAAGTTTACATCATTTCTATCATCTGGATTATTTTTTATTCTGATCTGACAAAAAATCACTAACGATCGCAGAATCAAATAACTTTTATTTTACCATTTTAAAATTCGAGCCTATGTTGACTAGGTTTTTCAATTTTTATTCTTTTCCAAGAAGGCACGATTTTTTTAGCTTTTAGCACAAAGCAACGTCTCTCAGATAATCGTTTCATATTGTAATTCATCGACTAATATCTTGTTGATGATATTTAAAACTTACTAGCATTCACATCTTTTGTTTACCGCTACTAGACGACAGCTTTATAAACGTCTACCGAAAGCGACATAAAGTTCGTTTCTCCATGACAATTCACCTGCAGTTTATCGTTTGTATAGCATGAAATCTCCATAACATAAACGTCCTTGTAATATATGGTGCAGAATCATTCCAAATAGTTGCAAACAACATACAAGTCAGTTTGAAATACGGAGTGACTAAATAAAAGTTTTATATTAGCAAAGGTTTTGACGTCAGAAACTGAGTTAGAGATAATAATGCTGAGTAATTTTCCTCTTAACGGAACAAAGGAATTGCCAAGAAACCAAAACAGTTTGTTTTAGAACTCCAAGTCAGCACTGATTGGTTTCTTAAATGATAATTATTGCAAACATGCTACAAAATATGTACAAAACAAACAGCTATTATTCTTAAATAAACAGTTATCAAAAAAATAATTTTTATTATTTACCAAAAACAACTTAAAATATATTGACCTTGGCAGGCTTGATTTTCTATAATCATTTAAAATTACAAAAGAATAATTTATAGACAGAGTGAATATCAGCAATGATATACATCCCATGGGGGCTGTATATCATTGATATCAGCAACATGATAAAGACATAATACTTTTGATGGGAGTTGTCCTTTTCATATACATCTCTGCAAGTGCAAGAAGCTGAGCCATGGTATCACTTTTCTAAGTTTTAAATGTTAACATTTAAAGGCTCAGACGTTTACAAGCAAAATATGGCTATCAGGCTATTCATTTTAGCTTTTTCATTGTTATGCAGTACATTTATTGCAAAAAAAGAGCAGCCTGTTTTTAGCGTGGCTTTACTTTTATAAAATTACTTTAATTATTTCACAAAAAAGACTTGAACTTTTATGCACCTAATTAAAATACTTCAGCTTTTAAAATTTTATACCATGGTACATAAACCTGAGTTTGTCTACTAGAAAGACTTGGCAAACATGAGATAATCTAATCCCTCATGCACAAGTGGTGAGAATTAGCTGAATAAAAAATCTCATATACACGGAGTTGTCTGCTTTGTTAATCTTCGAGTTATCCTCTCTGCTAAAGATAATAAAGAAAAATAAGCTCCGCCTTACGGTCGTAACGATCCAAACAATCACACATGCGATAATGTTGAAACTTGTAACCCGCGCTTTGAAACGCGTAATTGAGTTTAGAACAATTTTTCTCGGTAACTTAAAGTAAGCTATTTCGCATAAATTGGAATATTAACTCATCATTTCTTGTTTGACTATGTCAGAGAGCCTAACTATGTTTTATTAGCATAAAGTACACGGAATTGTTTTTGCAATAGTTTTTTGCACCTAGTGGCGCTTTGTATATATATTAAAAGGTAGTAGAACCTTTTCGTCGGAACCTCCAAAAAGGTTTATCTTTGCATTTTGGAAAACAATTGTTTGTTGGCAGTATAACGCTTTTTCTAATTTATATGCAGATTATGCGTAGGGCCTGTTAGCGTTTCATCCAATACATGACAGTCTATGTACCATAAATCTGAAAATGTGGTCTAATATCGCGTTGTATTGCAGCAGTAATATCTCCCGCATGCACTGTTTTTGAATTTTAGGCAAATTTTTCAAGACATTTGTTTTGTGTGATTGTGGAGAAATTATTTTATGCATGGCTAATCCGAATTCACACACACATCATTAGTGTTGAAATTTCTTGTGATATTATTTTATTTTGATTGTGTTTAGTTAACAAATTGGCTTTTGCTTATCTTGTCGGAACTAATTTAATTATCACTGTCAAATTGACGCAAATATAGAAACTCAATATATTATACTTGAGTACAGTATATAATGAATGAATACAAGTAGACTGTTCTTGACAACACTGGGATATTAACTGAAAACACGTTTCACACAGGATGATAAAAACAACATGATGAAATAGGATGTGATACACCACAACTAATGACCATAGTTAACCCACCAAATGACCATAGCTAAACAATGTTAGCTGACATCATATTATGACATCTCCTTTTTTCCAAAATAAGACTTGTGGTTGGTTGCGTTGTGAGAAAATTCAAAGCAATATTCATCCAATCCAAACAATATCTAAGCAACGGTGTCTGTAAGCTAAAGATAAAATGAAGCTAAAATAAGACATGAACTTATTCATGCTGCTTGCGATTTACTACATATATAATATATGATAGCAAACTCCATGCATAGTAGCAATAAGCCATATTAGCCATAAAATATGCTAAGCTAAAACATGAAATGATTCATGCTGCATGCATACTACCACCACAAGTATAATATATATAACAGAAAACTTCATGCATATGTAGCTAGACAAGTAATATCATATTTTGAAAATGTCACATGAAATTGTGCAGGATTTTTCAGGATTTACTGCATTTTTCAGAGCAAGTACCAGCTATTTAAAGTGAACAATTGTATCCTCATATTTGGATGGCAGCCTATGTTCACGCTGCGGTCGCGGAAAACAAAGGGGATCTCGGGCAGCTATATTTTCTGGTGGTACAACTGCTGGCATCTCTTTAGCACTTACCTCATCACCATCCATATTTACCTCACCTGCATCACTAAACACATCACTCTCACTTACCTTTCCAGCTTTACGAATATCTTTTCGATTCTTCCTATACTCTGTCCCACATGCCTTTCTGACCAGATATGAATGCTCGCTTACCTGACTACCTACTTTTCCTCTAACCCACGGTCCGTTGGCCATTTTAAAATAGCAATCTTGCCCCTTGTTTAACTGCATCTTTTCGTTTCCAGCCCGACTGTCAAAGTAAAACTTTTCTCGCTCTTTTTGCTCACCCAACTGCTCTCGTAGCTTCAGTAAGTCATATGGCTGCACTGCATATTGTTTAGCAGCAACTGGTATTTTATCCCGTAGCACCCTACCTTGCAAATACTGAACGGGTGATCGCAAGCCATTTGCTATGGGAGTGTTCCTAATAGCCAGCAACCCATCGACCCAATTGTCACCTGCACTCATGCACTTTTTCATCATTGCCTTGATTGTACCTATAGTGTGCTCAACTTGGCCATTACCAGATGCATGTAATGGAGAGCTGGTCCTGTGCATTACACAATATTGTGAGCAAAACTGTTGGAAATCTAAGCACATAAACTGACTGGCGTTATCACTTATTAATTTCTCTGGAGTACCCCAATCAGCGAAAATCTCTCTCAAAGCCTGTATCACACACCTACTAGATGTTGCCTGTCTCAGGGCCTTAACAATAGGCCATTTAGTCAAGTAGTCTACTGCCATAAGGTAACTGTTTCCATTTACATGGAACAAATCAACACCCAGCGCTTGGAATGGGTATTGTGGTATTTCCATTGGGATCAGTGGTTCTTTCTTACTTTCTCTAGCAGTGCTCAAACATGCATCACACGACATACACTTATCCTCCACATGTTTTCTCAAACCCCGCCAAAAAACACTACCCTGTGCCCTCTGCAACATCTTGGTTATCCCCTGATGAGACACATGCAATTTTTGCAACACTTCAGTTCTAAGGGATGCAGGAATGACAACTCTTGAACCATACATTACCAAGCCATTCACCTCTGACAGCTCATATCTATAATTGTAATACGGAAGCGCCAGACTGGAACAAGATTTAAGAGCATTTGGCCACCCTTGTTTAATGTATTTGAGCACTACAGAAAGCTCAATGTCGCACTGAGTAGCCCCAGTGTATTTCCTCATTGCATCATCGCTGCTAATTATCACCTGGCACACTTGTAACAATGGGTCCGCACCTAAATCATCATATGCATCAATGCCTTGTGGGCACGTGCAAGATAGCAAATCAGCTACTGTCATGTCTTTGCCTGGTGTGTACTTGAGCTCTAGTGTAACTGGATAGGTCAGTATTTCCAACCGCATTTGAGCTAACCTAGGAGACAGCTCACTGATAGGCTTAGCTAGCAATCCTAATAGAGGTTGATGATCAGTCTGAACAGTAACAGTGTCCCTACCCCATAAATAGTACTTGAATCGCTTGCATGCAAACACAATTGCTAAAAGTTCTTTCTCAATTTGAGAATATCTCTGTTGTGTCTCAGTGAGAGACTTGGCAGCATACTCAATAGGCCTACCCTCTTGCATCAGAACAGCCCCTAAGCTATGTGCGCTACTGTCGGCTGAAACCACAATTGGCTTGTTTGTGTCATAGTAGGATAGCATAGGTGCATGAGAAACAGCATTTTTTATTTGGTCAAATGCACCCTGCTGTGGCTTTTGTCACATGAATTGGACACCCTTTTTGCACAACTGTCTCAGAGGCATGGTCATTTCCGAAAGATTATTTATGAACTTAGCCAAATATCCCACAAATCCAAGAAAAGATTGAACAACCTGTTTGTTTTGTGGGACCATCATATTTTGTATAGTGTCTATTTTGTCCTTGTGTGCACAGATACCTTCCCCAGATAGTTCATAGCCCAGAAAAACAATCCTTTTTGACAAAAAACACTTTTTGCTTTGTTCAAAGTAATGCCAGCTTTTGCAAGGCGCTCCAGAACAGCTTCCTACCTTGCATCGTGTTCATCTAAAGTTTTAACATGAATCAGCACATCATCAATGTACACTTCTACACCGGCAATACCTTTCAGCAAGTCCACCATCAGTTGGTGAAATATTTCAGGTGCATTAGTGATGCCAATTGGCAATCTCAGGTATTTAAATTTTCTAAATGGTGTCAAAAAACATGTCAGCTTAGATGACTTTTTATCAGGAACGAGCTGGTGAAAACCTCGTTTTCCATCTAGACATGAAAAGTACTTAGACCCATGTATGCGGGAAAATATTTCTGATTGAGTGGATAAGCAGCACTGCATTCTTACCAGTTGTGAGTTCAAGTACTGAGGGTCTAAGCACAGCCGGATGGAGCCATCAGGCTTGTTCATTATTACTGATGGACTAAGCCATTCTGATGCATTGTTGTCTCGAACTATAATTTGTTCTGTTTCCATCCGTTTGAGTTCAGCTTCTAATTTGCTACGTACCTTGTCTGGCACCATTCTCGGTGGTGATGCTTTAGGAACTGCGCCCTCTTTGAGTTGAAGCGTAATAGGTTAGGGTATCTACCTAGACCATTGAACGCATGCTCATATTTATCAATCACACTCGCACCTGACTGAGCTTGAGTACCTACCTGGCCTATGTTGGCTATCAGCTGCATAGCATTTATTGCAGGCATTCCTAACAGTGTTTGGGAATTCTGCTCAACCACATAAAACACTTCCTTGCATTTTCTGAGTCTGCCAGCATGCACAACCGAAATGGCAATCTCTGCAGTGCCCAGAAGTGGAATTGATTTTCCAGCATAGCTTGTGACAACTGCAGTTGATTTTTTAACACGTGTTACGCCCAAACTCTTAGCAGTGGTACGAGACATCACCAAAACCTTTGCCCCGGTGTCAACCTTAGCCTCAAATGTCTGGTTATTTGCTCTGAGTTTAATCAACCACTTAGAATTACATTCAACAGCTTTTGTTTCATGTACAAAAAGACATAATGTATCTAGATTCAAATATTGAGCATTTGACTCAAGCTCTTCGTGCTCATTAGAAACATCTACAGCATGCATTTTTCTTGGATTTGACTGACAAACAGAATAGAAATGATTGAATCTCTTACAGTTTTTACAACTCTTACCGTATGCAGGACATCGTCTTATTGCATGAGACCCTCCACAGTATTTACAGTTTTTGATAAAGTCACTTTGCGTCAGCATCCTTGTGCATTCAGGCGCAGCACTGCTTCTGCTCTTGTCAGATTCACCCTTGCTGAGACCCCTACCCAGGGACTTTTGGGTAGTCGGGTGGCTTCGCCATTGGAGAGAAGCCACTGTTTTCTCTCCATCTAACTCCAATTGCTGATTTCGTAAAATAGTCTCTTTTGCTCTCATTTTTGCTTTAATTGTGTCCACAGTTACATCTGCATCAAGTTGTAACTCTCTCGAAAGAGCTTTATCCTCCATTCCAGCCAGTAATCTAATTTTTAGCATAATATTTTGTTGTTCTGGACTGAGTCCGCACTTACTGATTAACTCATAAAATTCACGGATGAATTGTTCATTCGTTTGTCCCATAACTTGCACACAGCTGCCAAAAATAATCTGATAATGAAGCGTATTGCTGGTTGGATTGAAGTACTCGTTGAACGCTTCAACTGTATTGTCATACAACCTACTTGGGTTGGCTGTTGCTTATTCTGTAGATGGTGTTAATAATGTCAGTTGCGCGAGAACCTTTTCTGCTTCGTCTCCCATTACATAGATTAAAGTGTCTACTTGTATACTGGCACTTTTTTCATTTAGTCCACTGGCTTGTCTGAATCTTTGGAATTGTTTGATCCAATCGCTCCAGCTTTCCTGAGCATTGGTGAAATCCAGCGGGTCAGGATGTCTCACTCCAGTCGTCATACTTGATATTTGACTTGAATATATCCTTGGTGATATTTTACTATTCTCTGAACAATGTTGTCTGTGGTACCCGTATCCTGCCTACGATGCCATGTCAAATTGATGCGTATATAGAAACTCAATGTATTATGCTTGAGTACGGTATATATTGAATGAATACAAGTAGACTCTTCTTGACAACACTGGGATTTTAAGTGAGGACACATTTCACACAGGAGGATAAAAACAACATGATGAAATAAGATGTGATACACCACAACTAATGACCATAGTTAACCCACCAAATGACCATAGTTAACCCACCAAATGACCATAGCTAAACAATGTTAGCTGACATCATATTATGACAATCACTAGTTCGGGTACAAGTGGAGGTATTGAACTGTTTTAAGAAATACTGATATTTGCCAGTAAAAGTTACTTCTTTATTCCGTGAGTCGAACAATTAAAATATTCAACTAACAAAATTCTAAAAGAATAAAATTAATGACAAAATGTTAAAAGAGCTATTAAAAGTTACATCCTTACTCAAACGGTCGTCGGTGTTTTCTTAACACGGTCCATGCGCCTGCGAGTTTCGATAGTCGGATAAGAGTCATGGCAGTCCTTTTATGTAGAGGCTCAGTAGTTGAGATAATAGTGTAGAAGAGGCTCAGCCGATGAAGTAGAATGAGGCTCCATAGGCAGCGCAGAGAGAGGTTCTTCAGCAGGCAGATGGGAGAGCTTCCAATGAGGCCCTCAGGAAGGGAGAGGGTTGAAGATAGAGATGCGGATATAGATGCTGAGTCATCGAAGCTGTTCTCTTTTATAGACGTCTGGCATGTGCGAAGGCTAGCCTGTGGGTGTAGGTTGAATGTTAAGGCTCAATACTTTCTGTCAGGCGTGTGAAGATGTCTTGTTTGCAAAAGTCTTCAGCTGGTGTATGTGATGTGGGCATGTAGAGTGGAGCTCATGACTTACTCCTGGTATCTAGGTCATATTTGCCAGGGGTTGCACATCTGTATGTGACTCATTTGACTCGTCTCTAATGTTTTATGGTGGTATTTTGACTGATCTTGACAGTTTCCAAAGGCGGTGTAGACACAGTTTCCATGACTGATTTCTTCCAATTCTGAAGTTTCTGATTTTTTTATTTGATGTTTCCAATTATTAGATCATTTGATGTCTTTTAGGCATTTTACAGTTTGTAGGTATTATACGCTTATCCTGTGGTCTGGCTACATTCCCTGTTGGTATCTTGTTTTCGCAGTATCTCCATACAACAGTTACATAATCGCATAGTATCTATTGTTTTAGTTTCTAAATGCCACAATAACTCAAAGTCAATGATTAGCAGCGGCTCATCATTGACTTTGTTTTGGCAATGAGCATTAAGACTGTAGGTAAATGGACAATATTCACCATGTGTTGGTTGCAAATTAATATCGATGACATAAGTTGGGCTATTTTTATCGAAATTCGACAAAATCACTAAATATAAAAATTATGACGATTTACCAAAGCTACGAACAGATTATCATTTTTCATAGATAGCTCATCTTATAGTTAATTAAATATTTATTACGCTACATATATACATTTGTGATTGAGCAGCACTAGTGTTCTTTCATGAGTATGACAAAAATGAGTGAACTACATTGAAGGAAAACTCCTCAAAGATGCCAGAATTCATGTGGCTTAAAACTTTGACAGAATATTTTGAGGGGTCAAGGCGTTTGTGACGGCATACTTGTTGAACTCACAGTAAAAATCCGTATGGTTTGGCCATGGTTATTGCGCATCAATCATCAGCTGCTTGGTTATAGTATGCTTTGAATGACCCATATATCAAAACGTCTACGGGTTAGATTCGAAGGCTTGTATGAGATGGTATTGTGAAGATTACTATCCCATTCTCTTTATCCTCTGAGATCGACTGAATGTTAACATGAGATGTGTGATTATTGAGAATTGAAAGCATTGACATATTGACCAAGTACTTAACTAATGATATAAATTGAGAATTATTTTGTAGCTAAGCAAGCTTTATGGTCACCACATAGGTAAAGAAGAGAGAGGCAAAGTGAATTTTTATTACTATAACATGTCAAGAGTCACTAACATATGATTGGCTAACAAGATGACAAGCAACACTAACAAACAGCTGCATGAAAAAAGGTCAAAAACTGAGCATCAGTAATTAAGAAAGAAGGCTGCTTCTAAATGCTAGACCACCAAGTATGATTTATAAAATAACAAACGAGTACAAACAAGAAACTCCAGTTCTACTGTCAGACATTCTATCCACTATGCAGAGCTTACTTACCATACTATAGAATAATTGTTCATGTAATTGTTACACTTACCAATTGGTAGTAGCAGGTAGTTAAAATACTCATGCTTCAGCTAACACTTGATTAAACTTCTACAAGAGCGATATGTGGCCAGACTTAGCAAAAATGTTATAGGTTTAAGTTCATGTCTATAACTAAACCTAATTAAACTTATAAAACACATAAATTATAAAAGACCTTCATTTAAAATTAGAATAACAAAGATATGTATGTTGTATATGAAGATTTGAAATACACTTTTTTTGTAAAAACATGTTTTATTACTGTACAATGCCGGAAATGCAACTAGGTTTATTATATATTTCATTATCCAACAAAAATAGATTTCTTACTTGGATAGCCAACTGTTTGATAAGAACATAATTTAACTTATTTAAAACTTGAAAACTTCATTTAAAATTTGAATAATAATCTTTGGATATGTTGATTGAATATATTTGTTGTAACAACATTGTTATTACTGTACAATGCCATACATGCAGCTAGTTTCATTATATACTTGAATATTCGACAACTCAAGATCTCAAGATACAACAACTTGAGATCCCATATTTGGATAGCCAACAGTTTGGTAGTAACAGCATTATCAATACCTGTCTAACAAGACAAAAGTGGAATATTATTAAACCTAATCTAGAAATGTTAAGACTTTGATTCTATTGTGATTACCTATTTGCCTTCTCAACTTGAAAGTACTCTATAAGGTATTGCTAACATTACTGGATTCATACATACACCTGACAGGCATGGAAAAAACTGTTCTGGTGTAAACTGGTTATATGAACTAATGTACAATAGACATTAGCATTTAAGGTGATCATGGTGATTTATTGTACTACGTTTAAAGCATGCATGTTCACAGCATTTAACATATACACCACGTTTGCATTGATCTCAAGTCAAGCTGATATTTTTGCAGTGACTGTGCTAAGCCTGCTTACTAATAGGGCTAAAAGTTGTTCTTTCCGGTTGTGTTCATATTTCAAAACCTACAGTTCTGAATCAATCCAATTGGTTGTTGAGCCGCTTTATAGCGAACAATGAACGACCGGTAACTGTAATTATTTCTGGTAACTATGATGCAAAAAGTATAAAACACTGAGGCCGCCAAGGTATATCAAACTTAATTAAGAAAGAAGGCTGCTTCTAAATGCTAGACCACCAAGTATGATTTATAAAATAACAAACAAGTACAAACAAGAAACTCCAGTTCTACTGTCAGTCATTCTATCCACTATGCACAGCTTACTTACCATACTATAGAATAATTGTTCATGTAATTGTTACACTTACCAATTGGTAGTAGCAGGTAGTTAAAATACTCATGCTTCAGCTAACACTTGATTAAACTTCTACAAGAACGAGATGTGGCTATACTTAGCAAAAATGTTATAGGTTTAAGTATATGTCTATAACTAAACCCAATTAAACTTATAAAACATAAATTATAAAAGACCTTCATTTAAAATTAGAATAATAAAGATATGTATGTTGTATATGAAGATTGGAAATACACTTTTTTTGTAAAACCATGTTTTATTACTGTACAATGCCGGAAATGCAACTAGGTTCATTATTTATTGGATTATCCAACAAAATTAGATTTCTTGCTTGGATAGCCAACAGTTTGATAAGAACAGAATTATTAGTGCCTGTATAATAATAACAACACAAAAATGTAATATTATTAAACCTAAACTAAGAATGTTTACACTGTGTTTCTATTCTGATTACCTATTTGCCTACTTAACTTGAAAGTACTCTATAAGGTATTACTAACATTACTGGATTCATACATGCAAGTGACAGGCATGGAAACAACTGTTCTGATGTAAACTGGTTATATAAACTAATGTACAATATAGATTAGCATCTAAGGTCATCATTGTGATTTCTTGTACTACGTTTAAAGCATGCTTGTTCACAGCATTTAACATTTACACCAAGTTTGCGTTGATCTCGAGTCAGGCCGACCTTTTTGCAGTGACTGTGCTAAGCCTGCTTACTATTAGGTCTAAAAGTGGTTCTTTCCGGTTGTGTTCATATTTCAAAACCTACAGTTCTGGATCAATCCGATTGGTTGTTGAGCCGCTTTATAGCTTACAATGAACGACCGGTAGCTGTAATAATTTCTGGTAACTGTGATGCTAAAAGTATAAAACACTGAGGCCACCAAGGTATATCAAACATGGACAATTTACTTCATCACAATGTTTGATAGGGTATTTAATTGGTTGACTTCAACCAATCACCCTCACCGATCCTCAAATCATTATATTGTAAAACCTCGAACTGAAAGCCATGGCGCACTATTTTTCAACCCTTCCTCTTTAGTGGCTGCCAATTAGCGGCGGCATTCAAGTAGAGGCTGGCGCTTTATTTTCCAAATGGCTCATCAGAACTTTCGGAAGATAAATTTTGCCCAATTACGAGCGAAGCGAATATCGCCCATATTTGCTGACCTTTTCTGGTGGAGTGAAAATTAAACCACTTGGATGCAATCAAATTACTAACTTACCTCTAACTTGTCAAAGATCTCTTAAAAAAATTGCATCAAGAAACCAATAATATTACTACCAGTTGATTTATATTGCTCACAATCGACCTGCGATGATATTATAGTCTGCGTTCTTCTTTGGAAATTTGTTGGCATTTTGAATTTTTATTTCATTTTAAATTTGAAGAAATGTTTTCATTTTACTTTTGTTTGAATAAAAGTTCATTGCACTCATAACTATGTTTGCTACAGTTTACAGCCATAACTAGCTTTTTATCCACAATATAAATGGAATTACTAGCATCGATCCATTGTAAGCCGTGTTAAAATAGCTGCAAGGATGCTATTAAATAACATGCTATAAATCTGCATATTTGTAAGTTTTATGATGATAATTTATCAAATGATACAAATATATATTTATAAACAAGTGACATAGACGAACCACACTTATATTACACGCAAAAACAAAACCAACGTTATTAAAGCAAAAATGATTCCATCGTTGGCGCGGATAGCTGCATTCTGATTGTTGCTTTTAATGGAACGAACATCTTCTAGTTGTCCAATGCCTTCCACAATATATTTTTGCCTCAAATTTTCTCCTGCACTGCTTAACTCCTTCGCTACCGCAAGCCAATGTCTCGACTCAGGTTTTCTTTTCTTTGCGGCTGGAAGCCGTTGCGTCAGCTTTTAGACAATGTGTTAGTTTACTTACAATTACTCAGATCTTACTTCTTGTAGACCAATAAATTTTGGTCTCAATAGAAACAAGCTTGTTGCTAATAATATAGACTGATCAGCATTCCTCTCACTAGCGGCTCACTGAGTATCTAACAAAAAGTTCCCCGCAGAAAAATGACAGACAAAAACTACCTCTGGTGGTGGTTTACAACTGTAGAAGCTTGTATCATTCTTAGCTATTTGGTCTCCAGTAACAATATATCAAGTGATTCTGACTCTTTTGTTTCATGTACTTCATTTAAAATTACTTTAAAGATGTTGTTGCGTCAGATGATTGAGTTGATTTTAAAACAAAGAATTTTATTTTGTCTATTATTTTATATTGTTTTTTGTTGTGTTAGGGGATCTCATTGTCAAGATATTTGAAGATTGAAGAAACCGAAAAAAGTTGGATTGCGGTTAAAACGCTTGGGCAAAAAACATGCATAGACTTGCCCAAAATAATGGAACACGTGATATAACCTGTCTCTATATCTAGTATTCAACATCGGCTAATATGATAAAAGTATAGTCCTACGTGGCTCTATTGGCATATATTTTATCTTGTATTTTCTGATGCTGGCTAGAATAAACTTTTAAATCCAGCTACTGATACATTATTATGAATGGTTCAAACGCCTTGAATAGGGGAAATTTAAGAGTTGTAATATCTACTTCTTTTGAATGCTGTGTGATAATTTGAATACCGACTACCGATTCTGCCGGTTTGCGGTAATTAGGTCGTTGAGTTAGCTTATTTCATCACGGCCTTTGTATCGGCTAAGTTCTCAGTTGCTACACACGCACTGGAAACTAGCTACTAAAAAAATAGGCATGCCGCCGTCTTTGGCAAAAATATGTTCGGCTATATGGCGGAACTAACTGCATCCCAAAAAGTCATGTATAGTCTACGTTATCTAGTCATTTAGTATCAATTTGTAGAAAATTGTACTGGTTCGTTCGATTAGTTAATTCCAGTACAAAACAAATTGTTTGATGAGTTGACCCAATTTGTGAATGCAAAACAACGTCAAGTTTGTCAAAATCAATTAACCCACAGCCTGCTGTTTTCACTTTGTAGGATGGAGCATAAAATCTTTTAAACATAATATTTGGTTTGTTAGAATTGAGTCGAGCTATTCAAACGTACCTGTCAATACAGCTTTTATTACGTTTCATAAATCCATCTATCAGAGAATATTTCAGCAATTCTAATTCTTTTCAACGACCTGTTTTTTTAAATTAAGTGGATATCTTCATCTTTTCTCAAGTTACCACAAAATTGGTGAAATTATGTCAACATTAGTGTGAATAGAAAAAGAATTTGGCAAAGCTAAAAATAAAGTCTGTAGCGAAAGAGTTAGCTAGTCGATATTAGCGCCCAAACAATTTTTTGGCTGAGAAACTTTTACTCCCCGCACTTAGCACAAATGCGTTGCGAAAAGTTTTGCTCAATAAACCTTTACGCATTGCATTTAGCTTCGCCCCAAAACTTGCCAACTGTTTTTTGTGCATGTTATTCAAAGTATTAAAATTGTGTTAAACAAAAAACTATTATTAGCGTGAGACAGTAATTATTTCTACGGGTTTGCTTTGAATGTTAATCTATCATCATAAATTTAAACCGTTTTTTTATATATGTAGGCTCTTTGAAAGTATCAAGACCATGTTAAATGAAGAACTACTATTAGCCTTAGACCGATGGTAGTTATTGCTATGGTGTTGCTTTCAAAGTTTTAATGAGAAAGAAACGAAAAGCATTGGAGTTAGACGTCAAGAAAATGGATTGCTAAAAATGTAAATAATCCATTATTAATACGATTGTTTTAGCTTTTTTTCTCTGATCATTTTATATTGTGGGTTCATAAAGATCCGAGATAAGCAAAGTGGCACTCAAATGGAAGTGGCATTCAAATAGAGAATGGCGCACTAATTTTCAACCCTTTTTTAGTAGTGGCAGTCAAATAGATGTGGCATGCAATTTGAGGTTTTACAGTAATTGTCAAGACTACCGACAAACCTTTAACTCAACCCCACCTTTATTTGAAGGTCACCCCTATTTGACCACCACAATAGGAGAAGGTTGAAAAATAGAGTGCCGCCCTTGAATTGAACACCACCTCGATTTGACCATCACTTTGACTCTCTTTGATTTATGTGATCTCATAGTAGCAAGTGATCATTAAAAAGTATCGGCAATATTGTACTAATAATGACTTAGTTAGATCAATAACAATTAAAGCTTTCGTTGTATCTGTTCAGATCGAACTCCGTTTTTGGACTTGAAAGCTCTTCGGTTTTTCCTTGAATTTTGTAAGAAGCACCATAGAAGTATTTAATAATGTTTCAAACTAATAGCAGTTTCTTGTTTTGTGCAGTCTTAATACTTCAGCTTTCAAGTAAAACGGTTTACATTTATAATGGTATAAAAACAATTAATATTAGGCTAAAAGTTGTCTTCAGCACCCATTCTGGCAAAAATTTGTCGTTATCCAATCGGATTGCAGCGTGTAAAGATTTCGCTTTGCTATTTTATGGCACTAATATCGACTAGTTGAGCAGTGCAGAAGAAGAGTAGAGGTCAGAAAATGTTGTGAAAAGTATTTAACAGCCAATAGGTGTTTGTTTCATCAAATGGAACAATCAGAACACAACTGCCTGAGCAAATAATGCAAATATTGTTGTTTCAACATTGTTAATTTTTGTTTGTGTATGTATTATAAGTATTGCTTGTTTTTTACTTGCTCCTAATACTATACTTATAGCATTTGATGACAATTATTATGTAACTTATTTAATTTGCAGATTTATAGAAGATGATTTGATAGGATGATTTCGCTAGCCTTAACTCGGTTTGCTATGAAATCACCTTTTTCTATTGCTCATTAAAACCAGCTTTGGCTCCAAGCTGTAGCAAACATCTCGATGAGTGCAATGATATTTTATGCACTGTTGTTAATTATAGTTATAAAGAGGAAAATAAGCCAAACAAACTTGGAATGAAATAAAAAAAATTCCATCTTTAACAATATGCAAAGCATCACACAGGCTATATCATTCAGTTCCTCCTGAACAAGAGTGCAAAATGTAGGCAACGTGTGCTATGCACTTAAAAGAGTTAATATTACCTTTCAAAATGCCAATGAACTTTTTAAAATTACAAAACCAGTCTCTATTTAAATGTAATCTCCATTTGACAGCTTTTATCCGGAGAGAGTAGAAAAATAAAGCATCATGGCGTTAATTTTCAGGTTTCACTGTATCTTTTTGTAATAATAAGTTTCTACTTCAATGTTTGCCATTGTCTGCCCAACTACAGGGTGAATGTTTTTAGTTTTATTTACGAGAAGACTTCATTAATAAAAAACTAGTTCTCTGAATTGCTTGCACGGAAACATGGATTTTACATAATCTAGTCTTACACCCTTTTCTTATTCAGATAATCTGATATCTCCATATAATGTCTGCCATGAAAACTGTGTTAGTAAAGCCAGACCTAGAAGCAAATGACTTGAGTGACATTCTCTACCCTACAGGTTAGTCAGAGAGTTCTACTAAACTATTTAAAATATAAAGATTATTGTCCTTAAGAATATTTGCAATATCTATTCATGTTTTTCCTACTCATTTATTCTTTACTCATGTCGTCTATGGCCATTTTATCTGTACCCATTTCTATTCATCCATGTCTTCTGTAGCTAAACTTTATTTATCATTTTCTCCATTTCCAATATTCCATATTCTGTTATTTTCATTTCTTTTATAGTCATTTCTAGTATAGCTGTTTTCCCTAGACATAACTGAACACTTCTAATTGAATGCCAACCTCTATTAGAATGCCGCCTTTGTTAGCACAATGAGTCCATTTGGCCGCCACTATAGAAGAGAAGTTTAAGAATCAAGCAACACCTTTACATTCACCGCCACCCCTATTTGATCACCACTTTGACATTATTTGATTTTAATGATTCCATAATAGCAAGTGATTAGTAGAAAACTGTTCTCAAGACCGTACTAACAGTGACTCGGTACACCAATAACAATTAATTATTTTGTTGTTTCTGTTCATAACGGAGTCCATTTTTTTAATTACAAAGGTTTTTGTTGTTTTTTTTTTCATTCAAACTTTAAAAACAACATTATAAAAATAATTACTATCTGTATTAAGCTAATAGTGGTTGCTCGTTTAATGTGGTCCTGATACTTCGAATTATGAGAAAACTGGGTTACATTTATGATGGTATATGAATGACTAGTTTGAGGCTAAAAGTTGTGCTTTGTGATGCTGCTAAAAGTTTATTGCTTGTGTAAGATCCAACACGTAAATGTTTTGCTCTGTTCAAAATATTGTTTGAACTCGCTTCAATTGTTAATGATTATGTTCTATATTACATAACAGGGGGCAAATAAAGCCCTGATGGCTCATGATTTGTGTGCAACATTTCATAGCTTTTGTAGTTTTAATCTATGGTGGTTATCAGATATTATTACATAATTGCTTTAGTTTACTGGATTATGCATCCAAGAAGGTTTTTATGTGAAAATAAGTCTGATTTTGTTACCTTTTCCTCATCAGCCCCATTGGTAACAACAGTGCATTCAAGCATTAGATGCAATTCAACGATGTAACGTCATACTATTTAAGTCTGAAAAGGCAACCAACTGTAATAGCTGTTATTGGCCAATCTAGGTTTATATATCTATGGTTGAAAAATAAAGTGCCATAGCATTCAAATAGAGGTTTTGCGATATCTTATGTTCCGATGTCTGCTCAATCCATAGTGTATTGTAACTACATATTATTGTATTCATATGCTTTAACCAGCCATTTTAATGTACTGTTTAGGTTTGTCTTTTTGTATAGCTTCACTAAATCAATGTTTGTATGTAGTAAATAATTGATGGATTATATTGTAGATATCGAGATTAAAGTAGAACCAGGTGATTCATCATTCAACGTGGATAGTAATGAAGGTAATTATAGTAAAATAATTTTTTTCATGAAATTTTAATATATACGCACAAAAAGCTGCTCACTATCATTTTTTATATATGACCTGTTATGAATATTGCAGTAGTTGCGGAAGTCAAAGCAGAGCCAAAATCTGATGATGGTCCTGATAACCTCTACCCAACTGGTAGGTTAAAGATTAATTAAATAATAGTGATAACTGCTGCTGATAAGGTTTGATATCAGGTGCTTTTGCATTGAACAGTGAAACTGGTTTGATTTAGTAAAGGTCATATACAGTCAACCATTGACCTTTGTTTGTCGGGACTAACACAGATTAGTCATGACCATACATCGAATATTGAGTACTGTACATTAAACAGACATGGTTGTCTCATACATACCACTAGGGCACAATATGCCTACATTATGCAAATACTGTATACATGACAGAGTACACAATAGTAGAGCAGGAGGGCATCAAAAAGCTGTCAAAAAAAGTGATTTATTCCTTTTGAAGGTGGGCTATGTGATAAAAGTGGCATCTAGATCAGAATTTTGAGCTGATTTCAAATATCTGGTTTCTACACCTCTCAGATTGTTCATTTTCGAGCAATATAATTAATATATTATTTTAATTAAATAAATGTCTGTAATGTTTTATGTGCCTCTACCAACAATGTGATAATGAAAATGACATATAAATACTAAATAATTGGCAATAACCTAAGTTGGAATCAATTCTGGTAACACTAAAATATTTATTGTTGATATTGGGCAGCTTTACAGTTTTGCCTTGTTATACCGCAACTCATATATCATTACAGATCTGCAAAACAAAATGAAAAGTATTTTTAAAGACTCAGACCATGTATATATAACATTTTAGTATACATATATTAATCATTAATGCTTATTCTGTTGAACCGTTTACTTGAGTATGCAAGTGAAATCGCAATCAGTCAGTCTTTCATACGGTGTGGAACATTTGTATTCTAATCAAACATGAAGCGCACCTTTGGTTACAATACCACTCAAATACTAACCTTCTAATTCATAGTCATCTGAGTCTTCTGCATCACTACTTTCATCTCCATCCTCTTTATTTTTATTGCTACAGCAGCTGCATCTGCACATGTCCGTACATTTGAGATCTGTATTGTTCACTGACAGCGACGAGACTGGAACCCAGTTTTACATCGACAAAACATGTCCACGAGCACATCAGGAGGTGCTGGTTGTGTCATCCATCTAGCTTTAAGCTCTCCATCTTCCATAAACCATCCATGTTGCTGGGGGATAGGGCATTGATGATGATTTGCTTGGCTTTTCTCCATATTGCGGCCTGATGGGCAGCTCTAAATATATGGAGATTTAACCCATCTAGTGTGGGTGGTGGGTGTGATTGTGATGTGCGAGACGGTGAGCAGAAGATCTTATACCGTGCTTCATTGATGGAATTTGTCTCTTCACCATATAATCTGCATATGAATGTCTCAATAGATTCTCTTATTGCATCATCAACTTCAAAACCTGTTCCCAATGATTTCTGTGGGTTACAGAATTCAAGATTGTTCTTTAGCAGCTTGAAGAAAGTTATCTTCCCTTTGGAATTGAATGCGCTTACACTCTCTCATCCACTTAGAGCATGGAGCCCGAGCAGTGCTTTGAATCGTTCAGGTGTAAGGACGGTAGACAGACAGCCTGTTTACATATCTCAACTGCGTCTTACCATAGCTGTAAATGAGTTTTTGTGATGGCAGCTCATCCACTAGAGATAGACAGCTTATGAAAACATTTGTGTCTTGGCACTTGACTAGAACTTTTGAGCTGGGTTTGTCTTCCATTATTTTTGTGATATATGATAACATGCGCGTATCTGCTTTGTTGTGGTCTGGTGTCAAACTATCTATTTGGCTTACAGCGATTGATCCATCAAGGTCATAGCTGATCATGTGGCATTCTTGAGAAAAAGCTGTTACAAGATCTAGTTCTGCTTCACAGTTGACTTCCTCCATGTATCCTTTAAAATTTCCCTAGGGCAGTCTTGTTTGAGCCATCTGCTAAAAATTCAGAACTTTTTGGCACTGATTAGTTCGGACTAAACACAGCAACCTTCTGCCTTCCTTTCACACTTCTACGACTTCTCTCACCTTCTTTAATGCTGATATCAGGATATGTGTCACAAACAAAATCCATGTGTGATACACGTTTGCAATACTAACTATTCATTGCAAAAGCTGACTTGCAACCATGCCAAAAGTTGGAGGAGCTTTCAGGGTCTGACTTTCATAGCATCAACCACAACAGCGTCAATGACTGGTAGCTGATCCTGGTTAACATAGATTGATGGTTGATCATCAACATCTTCCTCAACAACAGCCATCAGAGCCGACTTGACAGTCTTCAATATAGAGCCATCATAGTTAGCTAGGGACCAGCTGATGTTGCCAAGAGAGAATGATAACACTTTTCTCAAATCTAAGTTACGCTGTTGGCTGATCAATAACAAATTCTCAAACAGTCTGTGCGAAGACTCTAGGACTTTTTCTTTTGATTTTCTCTTAGCTGATGGTAATGTGGTAAAGGTTTTGAGCTTGTTTGACTTGAAGGATGCATTGAAATCAATCTCTTGGTTGCTTAATCTCTTCTGGACCAACTCTGAAAGCTGTTTCTCTCCTATCACATTTGACATTTCAAGATCCTGTTTTTTTCCTATGGAGGCTTTTGCACCACTGGTAATATGTACTAGCTTGGCGGTTTGAAACGAAAACGGATTTATTCTTACTGTTATGAGTCTTTCATGGCTTCCCTCATTTTCTCATCAGCCTTCCATGCCTTTTCACGCATCTCATAACTTGCTGCATCCGAATCACCATACACTAGCATCTTCTTCATGTCTGTATGTACAGCTGTTCGTTCTGGGTGAAATAGAGTCCAGCGTTGAGAGGCCGATGATTCCTGGTAAACCCTATGATTCCACCGTGAGACTTTGAGTCTCTTTTAACTGTTTGCTCAATAGATTGATCACAAGCGATAGAGCTGAATGAGCAGTGATGTCGTGATTGATAAATAAAATACTCCTTCTTCATAAGAGCCTCATACACCTTGCTCTGCGATACTTTCAGATTAGTCATCTCTGCATAGTACAGCATGCCATATCTAGCGTAGTTTGTGTGGCCATATGCAAAAAACCAAGGAAGGATCATACATGTAATTTATCTATAAATTTATGTCCAAATTGTAGGCTATAACACGTCATGTAAACTGCAAAAAGTTAGTTTGTTGCGCACAAAATGTGCAGACAAAAATGAAAATGTTTTCTTTTTCTCCCACCAAAGTACCATCATCATGGAGTAATCATCATGAATGTGTAAAGTTATAAATATCTAATCTCACCTCTTCTGTTGTATCACATTCTTTCTGTCTCTTCTCGTGTCTTTTCTCAGCTCTTTCCATAACGAGTTTGTTACAATACTTTTTATAACAGGCAGAATGACATAACAAGTCTGAACTTTCATCAAAGTTCTCAATGCTTAGCACTTTTTGTGCAATTTCATATTGAATGCTCTTTTCTTCCAATATCAACCATCTGTTTGAATACTTTTTGGCCGTCTCATATTGAAGTTTAGTCACTCTGACTAGGGTTTCATTCACAGACTGATCAAGACAGTGAAACAAGCAGTCTTGCTGCATCCTTGGCATGGGTTATGAAATGCTGACAGTTGACTTACCTAATCTCAAATAAAAGCATTTATTAATTTTCGAGATTATAAAATAGTTTTCTTTGTCTGATATGTAAGGTTTTCCAAGCAAACTTGGAGTTGTCCCCTCCCATTTCAAAAGTGCTTTCTAGCTCAGAAATGTGCAAACACATAGGTGTAGAAACGTGATAAATGAATTCAGCATAAATTTCTGACTGTTAAACATTTTTGTTTGAGTAGCCCACCCTCCGAAGGAAAAGGCTGAAAGATAAGTTTATGTTCCTGCTCTACTACAATGATTATACTTACAATAGGTTACACTGTATTCTTAGACATATTAACAATACTTGTAGTTAGCATGATATAATATAGTTAATAGGTTTATGGGTATGATATTGACCTTTTGAAGGGTGTAGTGTGATCCATGTCACCTATATTTTGCACTCTCCCGCAGCAAGATAGAAGCTGCTATCGCAGGCTCAGCCTTTATTTTAATCATTTACCTGCCATATTTGTATTTCCACACAAATGCTTTCGTGACCTGAGTGCCAATTTCTGTGAATCTTCAATGGCTCAGAATTGATGAAACTTAATGACAGACGAATGAGCATAATATGCTTATACAATATTTTCAAACTGATATTTTTGCTGTCGGAATATATTTAGATTGTCTATAAAGGTGTTTTACACAGTTAAGTGTGGTTGCATCAAAAACTTCAATTTAATGAAATTAAGGTGGTGTTTACATCTATGTTTAAATATATGATGGTGTTTTACACAGTTAGGATGAGTATTTAATTAAAAGTGGTAAAAATGAATCACAGCAAAGTAGCATGAATTTAATTTCTATGTCGTAAATGCTTTTTAAATATTTATCAGCACTTTCAAAACTTTATGGCAACTTCTTTAACTTGAGTTCCAGCTCACCATAAACCTCTATGCATCTATGAAATAATAAAAAGAAATGCTATATTGCTTTGAAATTGCTTTTCTCATCATTAGAAGAAATTAGGTCTTACCAAAGTAAATGTTCCGAAACCGTTTGTTTCTATAAACAAGACTATTGTTTTCGTATGGTGTTTTACTTCTAACATTCCTACAATGCCTTTTAGGTTAAACTCCAAACTTTTTTTGGGGTAGCACTCATTGTCTTTATTTTTAGGAATTTTCTGCTATTGATTATCATAATTTGAGTGTTACAAAGTTATTTTTAGTCGATCTTACGTTTTTCAGAGCTTAACTTCTTGTATCTTTTATATTTATATTGTTCAATATAACTCTGCACTAATTATTGTAGATTTTTAAAGTTCATCCATATAATCTTAACACCTGTAACACCATAATAAAATGGCTAGAATTTATGCAATTCAAACTAGAGCCAAGAAAGTTGTATTTTGCATCAGCAAATCAGTTTATTGTGTTCGGCATCATGTGGTCTAGTATAAGGTCACCCATGGAGGGTACTGTTGGTCATATTATGTTGTTGTTAGGGTTTTAATAAGACATTGATGAATTGGGTTAGATAGTCCAAGTAATCAGAGAGCTAGAACTAAATGCTGTGTTTTTTGACGGCAATGTGATTCTATATTGCCATTCAGGCTCACAAAGTAACATATGTCTGTCTAGCGCCTATGAGCTAAAATAAATTGGTACATTATGTACAGTACACTAATATAGTGTACTGTACATAATGTGCCATTTTATTTTAGCTCATAGCTCATATTTGTTTTTGCTAATAGTGTTCTTACTTCTTGGACAGGCGGTGGTAGCTAATGATGTGTGACAGAGATGTGACGGCAACATATTCTGTACACTACACATTACACTTTTGTGAAGCCACACAAAATAACATATGCTTTGAACTTAGGTCTTACTGAAATTAACTTGGCTTACTATATACACATTTAGAAAAAGTTTAAATCTTACATGACACAAAGTTTAATTCTAACTTTGCATTCATTTTCAGTTTTTTTATTTTTCTTTTTCCGATTTGGCGTGTTTTTCCCTCGACTTGTGACTCACATTTACCTTCACTTTTAGCCGGCCTTTTTAAAACTTGTACACACTGAGCTGATGACAAAAACGAGCGTGACCTAGCTTTTATACTCGGCCACGTAGCTGCTGCATCAGGAGTTATCTCATAGCTCAAAAATGTATCATATCTCGAAGCAAAAATTTGCTTGAAGGGAGGATGAGAGGACAAAGAGAAACTTCCAAAATAAGTTTGTGTTCCGAAGTAATAATAGCAGTAATAATACAAAAAAAGAATTGTAGTACAACACTCAATCCAAGGCATGCGGTTTTTGCCGAGTTTGCATCGAGAACACATATCGCTCAAGGTTGTTATTCTTAGGACATACACAGACTATTTCTGGACAGTTGAAAGTTTGGGAAAGGGAAGTCCAAAAAATTGGAGATTTGTTGAGTGATGATTGTACCTAGTCACAGAGTTAATCATAAGCCCAATGAAGAATTCTGAGCTTAACAAGCTCGAGGATATCATGTGCTGAATACAGATCTATGAGAGCTAAACAAGTATGAGTCATTTTTAATAAACTGTGACCTTGAACTGCAAAAGGCACACTGAGTCACATATGATTTCTATAAAAAATGTACAAAATATGTTTTGTCCAGATCAGATCATTCAATGTATCTACATATCTATGTTGTTTTTATTGTAGATATTGAACTTAGTTTAGAACCAGAGAGTCGTTCAGTCAGCACACGCTGTAATAAAGGTAAATATGATATTAGCCTAATGGATTTAATAATGGTCCAAGATTTTGTTTTCAACAGAGCGTCAAACACTTCTTTAGCATAACACTATTGACCCTGAGACATATTAGGAACTTTGTTATTATCATGTAGCTCTCAGGTTAGTCCCGGAATAGGTTTACTTTTTTCCAGTTTGCGTAATGACAAATGTTGTAAGATTTTCATCAATCGGCTCAATTATCTAGGTCAGAGTTCAATCACTTATATATTCTTAGATGCCGTGAAATCTTTATTCGAGTGCCTTGGCTCAAATAAAGGTTTCAACCCTAGTTTCAAAAAGGGTTGGAAGGCGCTGTGTTTTTCAACGTTTCCTTTGTAGTGGTGTTTTATTAGAGAGTGATGTTCAATTTTTGACTAGTTTATCAGAATTTTGGAGAGATAAAATTTAATAGTTTTTCTCGTGATGCTAATGTCGCCTATACTTTGCATTCTCTGTCCGGCAGACCAACATTAATGTTGTCGGGCTCAGCACTTTTTCTAAATGGTTTCCACGTACTTCGAAGCATCAAATGGAGGTAAAGAAGATACTATTTTTAGCAAAACATTGCATGAATACAGTGGTTACTTATATCGATGGCATTGATTTATAAGTTTTAAGAAAAAAATGCCAAAAAGCTTTCTAGGGACAATGTGTAACTAAATATGCCAGATATTAAATACGCTGTAACAATGGCTGCCATTACATCATACAGTGTTTCTGTGAAAAATTTTCATTGGTCATCGAAATGTTTTAAAGTTTTCAGATCAGTTTATAAATCACCTCATTGGCGAATCTGAAAATAAAGGATTGGATTTCGACCTTAGTGGATATAAATAGAAAGGCAGATTTGATGATTAGGATGATCGATCCTCTCAGGCACATCATCAAGAGCAAAATCTTTATGCGCTGCATTTAGCACAATAAAAATATGCTCCGTAAACGTAACATTAAGTTCAAAACTTGCCAACCGGTTTTGATATGCATGTCCTTCAAAGTGTTTGGGCCATGTTAAACAGTGAACTACTATTAGCCTGAGACCTTTAGTAGTTATTTCTATGGCATTGCTTTCAGAGGTCCATTTACTTTTGTAAATTTAGCCGTTTTTCATATATGTGCATGTACTTCGAAGTATCAGGAACGCCTTAAACAATGAACCACTATAATTAGCCTGAGACAGCAATTTTTATAGTGTTCCTCTGAAGGTTCATTTACCATCATACATTTAAGCCGTCTTTTATGTACGTAGGCTACTTCGAATCAGAAAGGGCGCATTAAACAGAGAATTACAATGAAAAAAACTATCAAAAACAACAAGCTTTGAAGTTGAACGAATAAATTAATTATTATTGATATGAACGATTCATTATTAATACGATTTGGTGGACACTTGTTTATTGGACAGTTGATATTCTTGGCTCTTAAGAATCAAGTCATATCAGTAGTGGTCAAATGGAAGTGGCGCTCAATTGGAGAGTGCTGCTGCATTTCTCAACCTTTCGCTCAGGGTGGCGTTCATATAGGCGTGGCGTTCAAATAGATGTGCACTCAAATAGAGGTGGTTTTCGATTAGTTTAGTAACTATAATTACTAAGTTTATCATATTACTTTGTTACTAATTTTTAATATATTCTGTACATTATGCATACAGTCATACTTCAATTTACGAGCTTAATGCGTTCTGAGACTGAGCTCTTATGTCAATTTACTCGCATGTTGGTGCAATTCATTTATATATAGAACAATTATATATATATTGATTGGTTTCCATACTCTAAAAAAGCAAATAAAACACTCAAAACAAGATATTGCAACAGAAAGAACATGTTGGTTATTGTCCTTACGTACTACATGCTTTCAAAAAGCAACAAATACAAAATAATGCAAGGAAATGTGATTAATTAATATGTAAAGTTAAATACATACAATAGCAGTTAACACTCGCATTTGCCAGGGAGGGAGATATAAGTTATTCTTCGTTACAACAGTTGACATTGATGAATTTGGATTTTATCAAAGTGTTAAAAGACAAACTTAGAAGCAAACCTAAAAGCAAACTTTCATTTTCAACTAAACGTAATTAAAATTTCTTCGGCGTTCATAGTTTGAAATTTCTCGCTGGTTAGTGAGAAATTTTTCCTTTTTTTTCGCTTTCTCGACTAGCCGGCTGTTTTAAGATCAACCTATCTAAGGACGTTTGCCTTTGTTGCTCTTGCAACATGTTGTGATTAGGACGAACACAGGTGTCATCACAAATGGTTAACACACGACCACTAACCAACTTGTCCGAATGTCTATTAAACAGTTTGGCTACATAGCCCCGGCCTTTTCACATAGCATCGTTTCAGTTACGCTGTCACCGGCCAATTGTTTGTCCAATGCCATCAGCGGTCGTGAAGATCGCTGCACCGTTTAGAAACTATGGTTAGTCCTTTTGCGAACTAAATGCCTTGAATATAATCCTTCTGTTTGATAATTATGAATGTATTTCTGTCATATTGCCGAGCTAGCTGAATCACGCATACACATTTCGCATATTTTTCAATGATTTTCCGTTTAATATCGACTGTTATCATTTGCTTTTTCTTTGTATTATCTTTCATTTTACTGGCAAACTTTCGGTCTATGCACAGTACTTTTAATTCACATAATTCTGCACAGAAAATTGTGCACAAAAAACCCGGTACAACAGTATAACCTGAGCAGTTGAAAAATACGGAGTGATGCTGTTCTCATAAAACACCTCCGGCATACTTGGTAACTGACTCAAGTGCTCGTATCTCAAACATGGCTCGTATGTTAGTGCTAAAACTTGCTTGAAAGCTGGCTTGTATCTCAAGTTTCTCGTATGTTGGAGCACTCGTAAGTTGAAGTATTACTGTATAACATTTTGATGATTTCACCAATGTTTGTTTGCATTAGATAATTACTAACGATTTTTATATTCCTCTTTACAAAATTTTTGCCTTGCGATGTCAACAGTGGAATGGCTTAAAATTGTCTGGTGAGGGTCTGCTGTAGTAAAATCGTATGTTTAGAACCATATTATATAACAGCTGTTTGTTCCAAATCATCATTCATGAAAGCCGAGCATTAATTCACTGATAGGTTTTACACAAAGGACGTTCGAGAAGTCCGATGTCGCACTTCACAAGATGTATGCACAAGCCATTTGGTGTACTCCTACAACCACCGCTCAAAACCTGATGTAGGATGTATAATAACAGCGCAAACCTTTTTTGAGACTTGTAGAATTTGTTTCATTTTTGCATTATGTTTGTCTACCATGTTGGTAACAATAATGTTGTAATGTGGCAACTAGATGGTGGAAAACTTTAGGAGCGGCAGCCAACAGAAGTGCTGTTGTCTCAAGTTTACACATTGACTAACCGTCGGCATTGGCATCGTAGTTTACAAGTCTGTGTTTGGTCGTCAAAATTTATTGCGTCATGTCACACCTATTGGAGTGGTTTTGTCTCAAACTGTGTTTTTGTTCTTCCAAAATCAATATCACTTATGCTCTAGCAGTCTAGTGTGTCTAGAATGTCAAGTGTGCCAGGAGAGTTTGTCCGGTGTAATAACTATATGTACAAATATTCTGAAATGCTTGAATATAATTGACTGTAGAAGTGTTACAGCGGTAATCTAGCAAGCTGCATGCTTTGAATTCAATTCCATTGCTGTGCAATTTTTTTCAATGTCCTACCATTGATTTAGATGTATGGAGACAATTGTTGTTATCAAAATATTGTAGAAAAATAAATACATGGTTAAATTAGTATAAATAGCTGTAATTTAAAAAAAAATCAGTTCATCAATAGGTTGTATGATTTTACACCGTCATACCCATTTTTGGTCATTCACTCAGTTTGCACGAATAGACAGGAAGGAGATTATGAGCGTGATGTTGTACCAGTGTCAGCCAAAACTAAACCTGCCATTATTTTTAGATTATGTAAAAACCTTATTTGAACACCCCGTTTTATTTAAATGCAACCTCTAATAGAAAGCGATTGCAGGAAAATTGTTGAAAAATACAGTTACACCCTTTAATTGAACACAGCATCATTTGACCACCACTTTGACCTTCATTGGTCTTCATGAACTCATATGTAAAAAAAATTAAAAATAGACAGTGATCCGCAAACAAGTTTTCGTACATTGTTACAACAATGACTCAGTTATATCAATCAAAATTAATTTTGTTGTTGCTGTAGTGATTGCAGGTGCTTTAGAGAGGGTGTACCTGAGGAGAGCAATCCTCGCAATCTTTGGAACTACACTCTGTTTTGAAGTCGCTAAGGTCCGACTCCTACACGCTGTTTTCAGATTTATTCATAATGTGGTTTGCAATATTTTCCAAAGACTGTAGCATTTTGATCAACACTGGGAATACTCCTTAGGAACACAGCTCAACATAGTAGCAACAATTATTATTGCGTATTTGATGATGTTTTTTATCGCCAAAGCTTTGTCATGTTTTCTTAAAAAGTTCGAAAGTGATACCATGGAAATAATTATTAACTGTATTTGGCTAATGTTGTTCACCCAAAGTAGTTTTTTGTTTAACTTGTCAGATACAACGAAAAAACGAAAAGAAATCGAGCAAAAATATCGAGGTCAGCGGCATTGATGTCGCTCCACCCAAAGAAGATTGCAAAGCATAAGTGACATTTGCCTCGCTCGTCAAAAGGTTGAATTTATTTTTTCAAAATGCCGATGAACTAGTCGAAAAATACAGCGCGACTCTCTAGTTAAGCGCCATCTTAAATAAAATGCCATTATTGGGAATGGGTTGAAAAATGCATCACCATCACATTCAAATAGAGGTTTTATGGTATTTATACATAGATATATATACCTAGATTGGCCAATAGGGAAAAAGCCTGTCAGACTTAAATAGCATGACATAACGTCATTGTATTGTACCTCACGCTAGACTGCACTGCTAGTAACGATGAAGCTTATGAGGAGAATTTGACAAAATCACATTTATTTTCACATAAAAACCTTCTTGGATACATTGTAGTGTAAGGCTTATGATGTTTTCACCATCAAGTCAAACACAAGGCAAGGTGCACTGGTCAGTGGTCATGTGTACTTTATTAACTTTATCTGAGACTGCAAGGTCTAATTGACCGACCGTGAAACATGTATACAAATGATAAAACTGCTAAGATATGATATTAGCGAAAGCTGTATAAAAAAGGCATGACAACATAATATGTCATAGAGTGCATGCATGCCTATTGGTACATACAAGTACATGTAGATCAAACATGATGGCTATTAATATTGTCACTAAAGTGAGATGACCAAGCAGTGTAAGAAATACTAGTAGTATAAAGTAAAAAGAAAATACAGATAATATTGAATAATAACTAACCTTTTGTCACTTGTCCTATTTTGTCACTATATTTGCTTTATAAGGAAGACCATGATTGTGTAGTAGTATTATTCGTGTAATCTCAGTATAAATGTGAAAAGTATAATAGGTAAAATTTGTCAAGAGCTGAAAGCATTGACATAACAATAGCTTCTTGACTGCTGCACTACTGGTGCTACTAGAACTAAGAGCCCAAGCTGACCTAAATTTTATAACTTTTGGAGGTAAAAACTGCTGCCAGTGATTGGACCCTGATATAGGCCAGTTACTACGTCACTTGTTTTTTATTAGTTTTGGCAGTAATGACTCTAGAGTCACAACACTCTCCCATCTAAATTTTAATTTACACTCGCTGGTGGCGGCACATCGCGCTCGGCAAGACATGCTGAACTACTACTAAGAAATCTGTGTGGTTAGAAGATTATATGATTTATTTGAGATAAAATATAAAAGGTAAAGGCGTGGCAAAATGTATATTGTGTCTTATCACAAAAAAACATGTTGGTTATGTAATATGCAATATACTACTAAAAATGCACTAACAGCATGCTACTAGGTTAAGAAGCATAAAGGAAAACTGCAGAGTAATAATATTTCTATAACATAAGTATAAAATGTTTGTCCACCTAATCTTTCATTATTACAATGACCTTTTGCACAGGTCGATACAAAACAACACTCGAAGCCAAAGGTTTACCTAGATGGTCGAGGTTGGAGCTAGCTAGTTTGATGCCAACATTCCTAACTAGGTCGTCAGCCCCTAGCTTGACTTCTATAACTCTACCTACTCGCCATGAATTTCTGGGGACATTTTCCTCCACCACGATTACTACGTCTCCCACCTTGACACTTGTTCGTTTGTGCTCCCACCTTGAGCGCTGAATGATTTTGGTTAAGTACTGGGTTTTCCAAAGTCCCCAGATTTCTTCAGCAACTTGTTGTGATTCCCTGTACATCCGCCTGCCGTATATTTCCTCTTGATCGAAATCTCCAGGAGGAGGAGGTAGTTGAAAGGACTTAGCAGTAAGCAAGTGGTTTGGGGTAAGAACCACTTCATCAGGCTTTGATAGATTGTCAGTAGACAACGGTCTGCTGTTTACCGTCGCCATTACCTCATATAGAGACGTTCTCAGAGTGTTGGTGTCCAGTCTCTGGGCATATTTACCAGCCATGCCATTTAGTATGGCTCTTATGGACCATATCTGCCTCTCCCATACACCTCCTTGGTGGCTAGCACCAGGAGTGTTAGTGTGAATCTCTATTTTATTAGCGGTCAGATACTGCTACAGTTCGGAGTCTCTCATGGAGAGGAGTTCATTTTCCAGCTGGTTCCTTCCTCCTATAAAATTTGTGTCCACATCACTAAATAGTGTTTTTACAGGTCCTCTGACTGCTTGAAAGCATCTCAGAGCCTGTAAGAAGCTATCAGTACTAAGGTCAGCTAATACTTCTTTGTGTATGTCCCTAGTGTACATGCATGTGAAAACTATTCCCCAACGTTTTATGTCGGAACGTCTCTCTCGTACAATGAATTGCCCAAAAGCATCCATTCCTACATTGGTAAAAGGAGAAAATGGCTCAATCCTCTGACGAGGTAAGAGACCCATCTGTTGTTCTTCTACTTGTCTTCTTATCTTTCCGATTTTTACACAGCTATTCAACATGCTTTCCACAAGATTTGAAGCTCCCGTCACCCAGAAGCCTGCTTGTCTGACTTCTTCTCCTAGGGTGTAGCTTCTACCCTGATTGTGAGTTTTTTCATGGAAGTGTCTTACAATTAGCTTTGCTAAGTGAGAGCTTCTATCTAGAATTATTGGATTCCTCTCATCAAAGGTCAACAGTAGTGACCCCTGAGCGCCGTCCTTTCATTCTCATCATTCCATGATCATCCAGACATGGAGTCAACTTTCGAATCTTGCTTTACTTATGAACAGGTCTATCTTCTGTTAGCAGTTTGACTTCAGAATTGAAGTGCTGATTTTGGTCAGCTCTAATAATCAGCTTTTCTGCTGTCTCTAGATCCTCACAAGTGAGAACCGGCCTTTTCCAAGACCTCTCACGCAACATCTTCTTTGCATTAGCAATAGATCGCACTAAGCGATACCAGCTACTTGACTTGTTGGTGAGTGTAGTTAGGAAATCTCTATCAGTGCTTACTTTCATAACTGTCTTTTCCTTTTTCATTTCTGGGTCATTGATTGCTACAGAAGGATTACTCCTGGTTAAGTAGCTGCTGATGTCCACCTCTTTCAAGAAGAGGGGACCTGTTAGCCATACTGAATGTGGCAGTTCTTTGATTGGCAGCCCTCTAGACGCCAGGTCAGCTGGGTTAAGTTTACCTGGTATTTGATACCATTGAGATACTTCGGTTAGGCTCAGTATTTCTTGTATTCTATTTGCCACAAACATGTGAAATCTCGTCTTACAGTTGGATAAATATCCTAAGACTATCTTGGAGTCTGTCCAATAGAAATGTGCATCGACTGTGAGTTGTAGCTCTTTTAAGAGTGTGACCAAGTATTGCTGCTTCCACAGCACCCTGTAACTCAAGGCGGGGAATTATCATAGCTTTCAAAGGTGCTACCCGTGCTTTTCCTAGCAACAGGGAAACGTGAACCTGGTTGTTGTCATTAACAATACGAAGGTAGGAGCAAGCTCCAAATCCTTCTAAACTAGCATCACTGAAGTGGTGAATTTCAGTGCTGTTTATTGCTCCAAACCCTGTAGGCTTTATGCATCTTGGTATCTGTATGCCACTCAGATATTGTAGCTGGCTGATCCAGCGGTTCCAATTCGACTCTAGCTCTGCGCTTACCTCGTCATCCCAAGCTCCTTGCTCTTGGCAAGCTTTCTGCGTTAGGATTTTTCCTTGCAAAACAAATGGAGCAAGTAGTCCAAGTGGGTCGTATATTTGAGAGATCATAGATAAGATTCCTCTTCGAGTGGCTGGCCTTTCTTTCAAGTTGTTAATAAATTGGAATGAATCCGTTTCTGTGCACCACTCCATTCCGAGTGTGCGTTCTGTTGGCAGCAGATTACAGAACAAGTCTATGCCTTGTAGGTCTTTGTTTATTTCAGTCTCTGGAAGTTGTGCTAAGACTTCTCTGCTGTTGCTGGCAAACTTGTGCAACCGTATGTTTGCATTTGCACAAATTTTGGTAGTGTTCTGTATAAGCTCAAGGGCTTCTTGTTCCGAAGCCACACTAGTAATACCATCATCGACATAAAAGTCTTGTAGCACAAATTTGGCTGCAGCTGGCATATCATTCATGTGTTTCTGAGCAATAGTCCTCAACCCAAAGGAAGCCACTCCCGGGGAAAATGTAGCCCCAAATAGATGTACCGCCATACGATACTCGACTATGTTCATCTCATTGTCAACCCACAAGAATCGTAAAAAATCTCTGTCAGTTTTATCTACATAAAAGCTGTAAAACATATTTGCTATGCCACAACTTACTACTGCCACTGATTCTCTCCTAAATCTGCAGAGAATACCCAGTAGACTATTTATCTGGTCAGGGCCAGATAACAGAGGATCATTGAGCGATGTGTTCTGATATTTGGTACTTGCATCGAACACTACCCTAAGCTTGCCTTTTTGTGGGTGAACTACTCCAAAGTGCGGCATATACCACACTTCACCAAGAATAGTAACATGTGCCATATCAACCGGTTCTGCTTGACCGGTTCTGATTAGGTCATCAATTACTGTTGAATATTTCTTTTTGTAAGCTTGATCTCCTCTAAACTTTCTCTTCAGAAGTTCTAAACGTTTCAGAACCATACCTTTGTTATTAGGTAACACTGACTGTTCTTTAAATGGAAGAGTTATTTGAAGATACCCATCCTCCCTTTGGACAGTTCCAGTCTTCATGATATCAATGAATTTTAGATCGTCTTGTGACACCACTTGACCATCCTGAGTATCACTAAATACTGAATGCCCTGACATAGGGCTTGGATTTACCTTGACGTTGTGGACATTTTGAACAGGTAACATACCATTTTCTTTCCCTCCGCACAATGTCCATCTAAACAATGTACGCACAGCAAAAGGCTCGCCAGGCTCTCCTATTATGCACTCCAAAAGAGCTAGCACCTAGATATTGATGCCCAAGAGCAAGCCTACCGGAATATTGAGAGCTGGGGAGAACTGGTTGGCTACTTCTGATAAGTGCTGAAGCTTATTAGCATGGTTTTGAGTAGGAATCTGAAGCTTGTTATATGGTAGCTCTTCTTGTTGGTAGGCATCAATTCTTATCTGAGAATCAGAGCTATAGGCCCGGAGGCGCAAGCCTTGGTGCTTTGGCACATGCCCGACTGTCTTACCATGCAATGTTCCCATAGTTATAGTCTCTTTTTTCCTACCAGATTAAAAGCTTCAACTAATTCATTTGATACAAAACATGCATCAGACTGTGTGTCCATCAATGCATAAACAAGCTCCTCTTTTTGTGAGTGTGGTGCCGATACAAACACCGGCACCACCATGCTAAGCATACCATTTATTCCTTTGATGACAGCATGACTATTAACTCATTTTACCTCCTTGTTGCCAGTTTAGTCAATTGCCTCTTGAGAAGAGCTAGAATCTTGAGCTTGTTTCTTAGTTTGTGTACTTTGGGAAATGTCTTTTCTCCATTCTCGATGGAGAATTGTTGGATGAGGTTTCTTGCAAGACTGGCATTGACTTTTGTTCTTACAGTCTTTACTTTGATGATCAGGAAGTAGGCATGAAAAGCATAGACGTCTGTCTTTCACAAGCTGCACCCTCTCTTCATGGCGGATAGCAAGAAGGCGACCACACTCTGACGTTTTGTGATTATGCATATTACAGTGAATGCAGTTGAACCTAGTTTCTTTTACGGTAGCCTGATAGCTATGATGAACTGCCTTCTTTGGTTCCTTAGCCATGGATTTAACTGGTAGTGCATTATACTGTAGAATTGGCTCTAACATTATTTCAGCCTCGTTTCTGACGAACTTAACGAAGTGCTGAAACTTGGGGTACTCTTTTTCCTTCCTTTTGTGTTCTACGGTTCTTCCCAAGCTGCGCCTCATCCAATCGGGTAACTTTTGACTCATCTTTTCATTCTCTTGGCTGTCATTGAGTATCAGTAACTCTGGGATAGACTCACCAGCACTTGCACACTGACCTAAAAAGTCTGCAAAACAACGCAATGCAAGATTGTCTTTTGAAGGAATCTTTGGCCACTGTTCAAGTTTCTTTCTAAAGGCTCTAGCAACTCCGTAGTCATTGCCATATCTTTCCTTCAACTGAGCTTTGGCGTCAAGATAAGCGTTGTCAGACCTCAACAAGAAGTATCCACTAATGCATTCCTTTGCAGCCCCTGAAACATAGCGCTTCAAGTACTGAAATTTCTCCGTTTCTGTGAGTCCCTTTCCTTCGAACATTGAATTGAAGGACAACTCCCAATCATGGAACTCAAGAGAATTTCCAGAAAAGGTTGTTATTTTTGGAGGTGGCAATTTTGAACTGCTGATAGAATTAGCAAAGCAATCAGCTAACTTCTGAACTACATCTATACCTTCAGTAGGAGCATGTGACTTGTCAATGATTGACTTGAATTCTATGCTAGTAGCGTTGTTATCATTGGGTATTGCCAAAGTAACAGGTAAGGTTAAAGACTGTAGTCTTTCAGTGTGTCTAGGTTGACTAGTCGATGTGTCGACAGTCTGTGACATTACTGGATATGTTGCTTGCACGACAGGCGTAGTTGTAGACAGCTGACTTCCCGTAAGACGGTTACGTCTCTGTGCCATCCTTTCTTCATATCGTTTCATCTTTGCCTCCAGCTTTCTCTTTGATTCCTCTATAGCTTGCTCAGCTTCAAGTAACAGTCTTTTCTCTTCTTCCTCTGTCTTGTGCTGGGCAATGTGCTCCTTTGTGAGACTGACATCTGACATGAATTGTTCAAACAAGGTTTTAATATGGCTACTAACTTTATTGTCTAACAAAGAATTTAACTCATTGTATATGTCAGTGATTTTATCAACAGTATCATCTAGATTGGCAAGAAAACCATCATGCACATAATTAGCATCAGCGTCAAAGCTACTCAAAAATTTTTCATTGCTCTCAAGCTGTATATTAACTTGATAAAAAAGTTCCGTTTGTAAACTTAAACATCTGTTTTCTCTTTCTTTTAGAGAGAGAGCTTTTTCTCATTTGGACTTGCAAATGCTCGATTCAGTCATTTCCGCATTAGAATTTGCACTCACGCTATATTTGCCACCCTCTCCTATCCCCATTCTCTATTTTCCCCTTCTCCAAAGAAAAAGTGAGACGGAGAAAAGAGAGAAGGGAGAAAAGAGAGGGGGGCAAATAGCCCACCCACTCGGACCAGACTCGGCTATTCATTTAAGGTTAAGAGATAGTTCTATTACAGCCTAATGTTGTTACATCAATAAACTGAGATAGAAGAAACCCTTATCACACCAATCATTATATTTTGTGGCTTGGCTTATAGATGCAATCTTCAATTTATAGCTAGACATTGGTGGATTAATGCTATTCAATGGGTGATAGATTAATGGCATGATTTGGCTAGTGTTTTTATTACAAATTTTATTTTCAACTGTTATTATATTCAACAAGAGATTAGTTAAGAAATACTTTACAAATATAGAAATGTATAACCCAGCATAGTCGAAAACAAAAATCCATCACTTCCCTAAAACTTCTGGTATTAGTGAAAGAAACTAAAAATAAAATAAATTTGCTGGATTGAAGGTTCTTAGACGCGCTTTTAAATTCCTCAAGATGCCCTCGTTGTAAATGCCTCAATAGCATTGATGTGGATCGTTCTTTGTAGCTTAAAGGTTGACTTGCAACAAAATTCACATTACAGTTATTTGGTATCAAAATATTTACCATGTTTTACTCTGTTGTGTTGTAGGTGCCAAACTACGTGGAAAGATGATTACAAGCATTCAAAAGCTCAAAAACGAAAAGCCCCGGTAGATTGGAATCTCTTCATTTCGATGACGTAGTCATTACAGTTTGGTTATCGTCTTGTCACGTGATGTTCTCACGTGAATTGAAAAGCCAATAAAAAGCTAAATATAAAACTTATCGTAGCACTAGTTTATGACGAACACTTCGGGTTTTACCGAAGACCCCGTATCAAATATAGATGCTCGCTACTTTACAGTTTTGTTTCGGCATTATCTAATCGTCAAGTCGTAATCTGATCATGTGACCCAATACTTCGCAAATGATTTTTGCAGCACTTTTCGATTATCACAGGTGACCAACAGACTCGCCATGATTATCAGACAATGATATGTACTCCTTCGAGCTAAGGTTAAAAAGTTTAACGATTGTTTACGGTGAGTTATAAGATATCAGTGCTAAAAGTGACAGCATTACAATGACGATGAAACAGACGCGTAAGAACAATACAAATGGTTTTATTGAATGCGTGAAGTATATTTATAAAAATATTTTGACGAATGAGGTTGCATGAAAGTGTAAACAGAAACCATCCTGTAACAAATACGTCTTATTTGAGCCATTTGGGAAAACGAATCCAAACTATGGCGGTCTCGTGTGGCTGCGATTAACTGTTCGTTTTTTAACTTTTAAGAGCTTGTAATCACATTTCCACATATTTGGCACCTACAACACAACAGAGTAAGACATGGTGAATCTTTTGATACCAAATAACTGTAATGTGAATTTTATTGCAAGTCAACCTTTAAACAATAGCATGATGTTGAACCTCAGCAACTTTTCCATGGTAGCACTTAGTGCCAGCCTGGGAAGGTTTTTCACCAATCCAGCAATACTAAGCAACACTCTCGTCACTTTCTCACTGTGGTTGCAAACCTCAATCACCACAGGCGAAGACAAAGTCAAGACACCACGGTTCTTAACTGTGATTAGGGAATTTGTTGCTTGATCCACATCATAGTTGGTAACATCTACGATGCTAGTGATACAATCATTACATTTCAGCTTTGGTGACCTAGCCAGCTACATAGCCAGCTCTAAAATAATCATTCTGACTCATTTTTGACTTAAGACATACTGGCATACTCATCATATTTAGCCATGTTTAGTTCAGCATGATATTAGTCTATTTACCTAGCCAGGGTCTGGCTCTTTCAGTAGGTGGGCTATTTGCCCCCCCCCATTTCCTTTCTCTCTTTTCCTCTTCTCACTTCTTCTTTGGAGAAGGGAAAAGGAGAGAATAGGGATAGGAGAGGGTGGCAAATAAAGCCCTGATGGCTCATGATTTGTGTGCAACAATTCATACCTTTTATAGTTTTAATCTAAGGTGGTTTTCAGATATTATCACATAATTGCTTTAGTTTACTGGATTATGTATCCAAGAAGGTTTTTATATGAAAATAAATGATATTTTGTCAAATTATCCTCATAAGCTTCATTGTTACCAGCAGTGCAGTCAAGCGTGAGGTACAATACAATGACGTTACGTCATGCTATTTAAGTCTGACAAGGCAACCGATAGGAATAGCTATTATTGGCCAATCTAGGTTTATATATCTATGTATTTATATGATCAAGATTAACGATCACCTATATATTATATATAGTACTTTATTGACAATAATTTCATTTCACAAATAGAAATGTTTTTCAAATTAGGCCATACAACAATAGTAAAACAACAACAAAAAGGGGAAAAAAGCAACAGCTAGCCATTAAAATTGAATAAATAGTCTGACAAATAGTGTTTAAAATGCCTTTCTCTGCTAAGAGAACAAATATTTGGTGGAAGATTATTTGGTGAAATCACTTGTGGATTTTGTATTGTTTCTCTATCTTCGTACCCATGTTTTTTTCTGTACCTATCTCTTGTTTATTAATGTTCTTGGTAGCCATGTTTACTTTTGTCATTTCCTCTAACTCTAGTTCCTCTTTAGTCCATGTCTTTATAAATTGGCCAGCTATTGTTATTTTACAACCATATCAGCTGTTTCATGTAGATACATGTCTTGTATTCCCATTCCTGTTATAAATAGTTTCACTATTAGCCATACTGTATCATAACTACACCATATGTTATCATCATGCTTTTACCAGCTAGTTTGGAGCAAACATTTTCTAGGTTGGTCATCATACTTAGTTGAACTATAACCCTGCTTGAAGTTAGTAATTTATTAATATTTTATATTGTAGATTCTGAAGTTACAGGAGAACCTGGCGATTCGTCAATCAACAATGACTGTGATGAAGGTAATTATGTTGCAATTATATTTCCTTGGAATTCGTCTCAACTTAGTAAATGTACAAGACAATTATCATTGTTATGTTCTCTAGATGACCTCTCATATTTATTGTAGGAGTTGCAAAAGTGAGAACAGAGCCAGGATCTGATGGTGGTGCTGATCACCTCTCCCCAACTGGTTAGTTGAAAATTTATTAGTTAATAGTATTAACTGCTGTTGATTATCTCAGATTTCCAGCGTCTCTTAGCTGAGTAAATATGATAATTACCTTCCTTTATTGTCTTACCAACTAGTTTTTAGTAAAACTAAATTACTAAATCTGATTATAATATATTGAGTCATTCTCTATTAAGTTACAGATTTTTTCATAGATGTTCTTTTCAGTACTAGTAGTCAGGGGATTTCAGTTTCTTGTTTTTGCTGGTTGCTATATCAACATATGCAGCGGTCCACGCGAACCGCTGGTCACAGCAGTCATATATTGGTACATCGTCTCAAGACTTTGTCGATGCAACATTTGCAATGGTCATAGTCATTTTAAATGTATTTTAATGGGGAAGATAGACAATAACATGTTTTGCTTTGTATTCATATGAAATAGTGTAACATTTTGGGAAATCGTTTGAAAAAGAAAAATGTAGTGACAGGCTTCTAATGATTTATAAAAGCTGAGTTTTTGTATTGGATGCATTTAGCTCATGGTCTTCACAAAGACATGACCAGAGCATAGATGACCAAATCAGGACTCAAACTGAGCGTTAACTATTGGTTTCACGAAAATATAAAATTGTATCTTTATCAGTTTTTCACATGATGGTACTTGTCCTTCAAGTTAGCTTTTTACTCCATTCAGACTTGAGTGTGATGAAACACTATATGAGCTTTATTTTTTCACATGGTTAAATTCAATTTAGTAGCTTTTCTATTCTTTGTATTAGAATTCATTGAGTAAACGCTTACAAATCTTCTAGGTTTGTTTTATTAACAATATGTACCAGCTGATTCCAATTAAGTACGTCACCTGAACGTCACCTCTATTTGAACGTCACCTCTATTTAACCGCCATTATGAGAGGAAGGTTGAAAAATAGAGCGCCACCTTATATTGCAACGCCACCTCCATTTGACAGCCACTTTGATATTATTTGGTATCTGTGAATTCGTAATATCAAGTGATCAGTAGAAAAGTATCCACAAAATCGTATTAAAAATGTATCGTTTACGTCAAAACAAGAGGTTTTTCCGTTGTCCAACTCGAGTGCTTTTCATTTTTTAAAGCTCTGGATGCAACACTATAGAAATAATTAATAACTGTCTTAGGCTAATAATAGTTCATTTTCGTTGTAAACACTGTCTTGATACTTGGAAGCACATGTATGCAAAAACGGTTTACATTTATGATGGTACATGAACAAATAGTTTTATAAGCCATTGGCTATGTTTAGCGTGCAAAACATTAACGCATTGCTTTTGTGCTAAAAGCAACACGTTAAAGTTTCCTCTGCTAATAAAGTGTTTTAACGCAAATTTCGACAAGTTGAGTAGTGCAGAAAAACAGTTGAGGTCAGATGTCATTTATGTAACTTGTTCATGAATATGGGTTTGTACCATTTTATAGATTATAATTGTATAACTTTAAACTTTGGAGATTTATAGCACATTATTTGATAGCATCGTCGATCGTACAATTGATTGATGCTTTTAACTCCTCTTCTATTGCACATACCAAGCTGGTTTTTGCTGCAAGCTGTAGCAAACATATCAATGACTGCAATAAGCTTTTATGAAACATCGGTAAATAAAGATATAACATAAACATGTCTTCAAATTTAGAATGAAATGAAAATTGGAAGCTGCAACAAATTTCCAAACCGGACACAAGCTATAATATCACTGCAAGTTAATTGCCAGTGATAGATATCAATTGGTAGAGATATTTTTCGGCTTATTAATGCTTATTTATTAAGATATTTTCAACAAGTTAGAGGTAAGTTAGTGAATTTATCGCATCCGAAGGGGTTAAGGTCACTTTACCGGAAGGACAGGGTAAAATATAGGCGATATCCGCTTCGCCCGTAAAAGGGCCAAGTTTCGCTTTCCACAATTCTCACAAGCCGTTTGAAAAATACAACGCCAGCTTCTATTTGAACGCCATCTCAACTCGACCACTACTATAAATTGATGGCAAAATAGAGCACCATGGCGTTCAATTAGAGGTGGTTTGGTATATAAACTAGTTCATGAAGGATAGATAGAGTCGAGCGTCACACAGAAAAATTTTGTGTGACATGTAAAGGTTGTTATTGTTATTTATCATTATCATGGGTTTGGTTGTTTCAACATGGGGTAAGATGCAGACAGACATAGCAACATTTTTAAATTTAGTCCTCCGTCAACTCCTAAATAATCTTATATAACAGGGTTTAAATGTAATTTTTATGATATAACAATTTTCGAGTGTGAACCGTACTACTAACCTTGTGTACCAGAAACTATCAACTTGTATTATAGGTATAGATTGTGGACAGAAATCTTTTCAAAGAGATCAGAATGTTATATCTGGAAGATTGTTATGCCCTAACGCTGTAAAGAGAAAAATAAAAGGTCTCACTGCAAGGAAACCTCTTCAGTGTGAGCTATGCAGTGCTAGCTTTGTTCGCCGCAGTCATCTAGCAACTCACATGAAGACACATACCGGAGAGAAGTCATTCCAATGTAAGATATGTGGGATTCGGTTTGCTCATTGCCATAATTTAACAGGGCATATGGGGATTCATACTGGAAAAAAAAATTCCAATGCAATATGTGTAATAGAAGATTTTCTGAGACCGGCCATTTAACAAAGCACATTAGGACTCACTCTGGAGAAAAACCATTCCAGTGCAAGATATGCAGCAGTAGCTTTGTTCATACTGCAAATCTAACAAGACATATGAGGACTCATACTGGAGAAAAACCATTCCAATGTAAGATATGCAGTAGTCGATTTGCTCATCGCCATCATCTAACAACACACATGATTACTCATACCGGAGAGAAACCATTCCAGTGCAAGATATGCAGTCATCGGTTTGCTCATCGCCAAAGTCTAACACGTCATGTGAGGACTCACACTAGAGGGAAGCCATTTCAATGTTAGATGTGCAGTAGTAGCTCTACTCAACGTGATCAATTTAAAACTCACCTGAAAAGTCATACTTCATGGGAGACATTTCATTATAACACATACAAGTGTACATGTTCAAATTCATTTGGACACACCCATATATTCTGATTTGGTTTGTTGTGGTTTTTTTTTGTGTAATCACCTATGTTATACATGAGTTTAAATTTAATTATCTTTTCGTGGTAAAATATACCTAGCTTTGTGGTCAAAAGTTACACATATGTTTTCTATTAATTGACAAGCCTCGGTTCATTTTGGTTGAACTGAATTGAACATGACTAACAACTGCAACATTTTGAACATGAGAACATTGGCTGATCCTCCTGACCAAACCCTCTGACGTTGAAAACATGGAATCAATTACTTTTGTAATTAAAGATTTGTAGCAAAGCTTTAATTTTTATAGTGCATGAAATTTCTTACATACCTGCTGAGCAATAGTTCACAAAACGGCTAAGTTTTCTGTTAGATTTATAATTAGATTTTTAGTGGAAATCCAGCCTTATTTTGTAGCATTCTGGCCTGCTTGAGGGTTAAAAACACATTTTTGTGGTATTAACAGCCGCAGATAACATTATAGATTCTGGCTTCAATGCTTGTTTAATAATGGAAAATATTGTGTATATGCTGTCAACATGTACAGGCTACCCTCCGAACTTTAAAGGCTGTTTTTTATGTTACAGTTATACAGAGTGTATAAGCCGCAACCACTGATTTTTCATTTGTTTCACACACAGTAAAACTTATATTTGAAGGCCACTTTTATTTGAGCGCCACCTCTATTTGTCCGTCTATTTGATATTCACTGGTCTTTACGAACTCATAATACCAAGTCATCAGTCGAAAAATCTCTACAACATTGTACTAATTAATAATGACTCAGTTATCTTAATAGCAATCAATTATTTTGTTGTACCTGTTCATATGCATGTCTATTTTCCAACTCCGAATGTGTTTGTTATTTGTTAAAATGTTAAAATCAGCAATGTAGACATCCTTAATAACTGTATTAGGTTAATAGTAGTTATTTTTTGACACAAACTTGATACTCCGACATACACCGTACATGTATGTGATAAACAGTTTACATTTACGATGGAATATAAACTACTACTTTTAGGCTAAAAGTTGTGCTTAACAATGCAGTTAAAATTCATCCTTAGTGCAAAATATTCAATGCGGAAAAGTTTTTGTCTGCCCAAAAAAATTGTTTGGACCCTAATATCAACTAGTTCAGCAGTGCGGAAGAAGATTTGAAGTCCAAAACGTTGTAAAAGGTATTGAAGCAATAGAAGCTATGATAGCCAGAATATGTTTGTTCCATTGAAAGCAACAATCAGAATGCGACTGGCCGAGCAAATGATGCAAAAACTTTTGTTTTCAAAATTTTCTATTGATTACTTTATATTATGAATTCGTAAAGATCAAACAAGATCCAACCAACTCAACACTGAACAAGGTCAGCTGACCAGCTGATGGGTAATTAAAAGATAGGAGATGACTCATCCTAAGCTATTTATAGAGCATTAGCTGCACATGTCTAGGCAATAACAAAACTGAACTTTGGTGATAGTTTATACGTATCATTTTTTTCGCAGTAGTTTCAACTTTCACATACTCTTTGCTAAACATTTGTTACGAGCTTGTATAGAACTCAGGTTTGCGTCTACATTTACCACGTTGAGGGTATCTACGAACTGTAGACGATTTAGCAAGCGAGTCTTTCTGTTTTAGTGAATAGAAAAACAAAAAACTCTTTTGAAGTCGTTGCTTCGCTATAAAAGTGGAGGCATATCATTGGTAAATTTATTCTATTTCATGTCGCTATAATGCGTAGCACGTGGATTTGCCAAGAATACATGCCCACTTTTATAGCAAAACAATCACTTCAAAAGTTGTTTTTTAATCACTAAAACAAAAAGACTCGAGGATTATTTTGCATGAAATCTTTGACTCGAGTAACTCAACGGCTCAAAATGGCTTGTAAATAGAATATTTCTTTATTTGAAGTCCGATTGAGTAAAAGTATCAGAAATAACTGCTAAATTTGAATCACTCTAGATAAGAGCTACTTGATATTGCTGTTTACAACTATAACTAGTTTCATCATAGTCTACCACTTTTAAGCTTCCTTTTCATTTATAATTTGTATGGGAACAGCTCAAGAATGATACTTAAAGGTTGACTTGCAACAAAATTCACATTACAGTTATTTGATATGAAAAAATTTACCATGTCTTACTTTGTCATGTTGTAGGTGCAAAATATGTGGAAAGGTGATTGCAAGCTCTTAAAAGCTCGAAAACAAACGGAAAATCGCAGCCACGCGAAACCGCCGTAGTTTGGATTCCCTTTCCAAACGGCTCAAATGTGACGTAGTTGTGTGAGATAGTATATGTTTACACTTTCTTGCAACCTTATTTGTCGAAATATTTTCACAAATATTCTTCACGCATTCAATAAAACTATGTCTATTGTTTTTACGTGTCTGTTTTATCGTCACCGTAATGCTGTCAGTTTTAGCACTGGTATCTTATAACTTATCGTAAAATGTCGTTTAATTTTTTAGCCTTAGCTCGAAGGAGTACATATCATTGTCTGACAATCATGACGAGCCTGTTAGTCACTCGTGATTATCGAAAAGTGCTGCAGAAGTTATTTGCGAAGTATTGGGTCACATGATCAGATTACTACTCGCCGATTAGAGCAGACTGAAACAAAACGCTAAAGTAGCGAGCATCTATATTTGATACGGGGCCTTTGGTAAAACCCGAAGTGTTTGCCTTAAGGTAGTTTTACGATAAGCTTTATATTGAGCTTTGTATTGGCCTTTCAATTCACGTGAGAACATACATGACAAGACGATAACCAAATTTCGTGGTTATGTCATCGAAATAAAGAGATTCCAATCTACGGCGACTTTTGGTTTTTGAGCTTTCAAAAGCTTGTAATCACATTTCCACATATTTGGCACTTACCACACAACAGGATAAGACATGGTGAATATTTTGATACCAAATAACTTTGAAGTGCATTTTGTTGCAAGTTAACCTTTAAAAGAGGGATTAAACACATTGAAAGCTTCAACGTCAAAAAATGGGATATTCTTTTGGGGGCCAACTTATAAGTATTTGCAATAGTAATGGTAGAAAATATCGTATTTTGTTTTGTATTCAGTTAGAAAATGTAGCATTATGCGTAGCATTTTGGAAAATCATTTAAAAAAGAAAAAGATAATGACATGCTTTTAATGATTTTTATAAGCTGAGTTCGTGTATTGGATGCGTTTAGCTCATGGTCTTCACAAAGGCATGACCGGAGCATGATAGATGACCAGATCATGACTCAACCTGAAAGTAAACTATTGGTTTCATGAAAATATAAAATTGTTTCCCTGTCAGCTTGTCGCATGATGGCACTTGTCCTTCAAGTTAGCTTTTACTGCATTCATACTAAATTTGGATGAAACACTTTATGAGCTTCATTTTTTTATATGTTTGAACTTACTTTAGTAGCTTTTGCTAGTCTTTGTATTATAATTTATTTAGTACACTTACAAACCTTCTAGATTCCCTTTATTACCAATATGTGCCAGCTGATCCAAAGTATGTACACTTCTGATGAAACTGTTGATTACCGTAAAACCTTTAATTGGACGCCACTTGATCCACCTCTATTAGGAATGCCACCTCTATTTAACCGCCACTATGAGAGAAATGATGCATAACAGACCGCCACCTTCTATTTTTAACGTCGCCTCCATTTCACCGCCACTTTGACAATCATTGATCTTCATGAATCCGTAATATCAAGTGATCAGTAGAAATATGTGCCCAAAATAATATTAATAATGTATCGTTTATGACAATAACAAGAAGTTTTGTTGTTGTGCAACTCGAAAGCTTTTCACTTTTTTAAAGCTCTGAAGGCAACTCTATAGAACTAATTAATAACCCTCTCAGGCTAATAGTAGTTCCTTGTCATTGTAAACACGGTATTGATACTTCGAAGCTCATTTAGCCTATACAAAAACTGTTTACATTTATGATGGTAGGTGAACGACTAGTTTTATAGGCCAGTGGTTATGTTAGCGAGCAAAACCTTTCCGGGTTGCATTTCTGGTAAAAGCAATACCAAAGTTTGCTCTGCTAAAAAATTGTTTGAACGCAAATTTTGATTAGTTCAGTAGTGCAGAAAAAGAGCTGAGATCAGAAGACATTGTGGAAGGTATTGAACAACCAGAAGATGTTTGTCCCATGAGTAGCAACAATCAGGACATTTAGCAATGCAAGCGACGATGCAAATGTTTTAGTTTAAAAGGTGTTAATTTTTGTTTGTGCATGTAATATAAGTATGGTTCGTTTATGTCACTTGTTCATGAATATAACTTTGTAACATTTGGTAGATTGTAATTATACAACTTTAAACTTTGCAGTTTTATAGCATATTATTTAATAGCATCGTTGCTGTAAACTGATCTTATAATTGATCGATGTTTTTAACTCCTCTTCTATTGCGCATACAAAGCTAGTTTTTGCTGCAGGCTGTAGCAAACATATCAATGAGTGCAATCAGCTTTTATGAAATATCATTAAATAAAGATATAAAATAAACATGTCTTCAAATTTAGAATGAAATGAAAATTAGAAGCTGCAACAAATTGTCAAACGGGACACAAGCTATAATATCACCACAGGTTAATTGTCAGTGATATAATATTCATTGGTAGAGATATTTCTCTGTTGCTCAATTCTTACTTTTTAAGATATATTTGACAAGTTGGGGTAAGTTAGCGAATTTAATGCATCCAAAAGGGTTAATGTTGCTCTACCCTAAGGAGAGTGCAAAATACCGTACAGGATGAATTTATTCGCGGAGTTATATTTCGCGAAAATTGTCTTTTCATGCATATTCGCGGATGAATTTATTCGCGGCTGAAAACTGCCACTCTCTAGGAAAAGTTAACTCTATTACGTCTAGCAATAGAGTTAACATTACACATGTGCGGCTGCGCGCATCGTGCGTTCCGTTTTCTATTTAGCTTACAACTACGGGTGGATCGTACTAAGCTATAAATTCTTTGTTGCGTTCAGAAGTTTTCACAAATATTCACGGATTTGGAGGCCTTTGATGAACCAACAATTTGCGGTAAGTAATGAGTTTTTCACATTTACTAAATTAGTTGAATCTTACTTTGGTTCTTCGGTAAAACGCAATATTCATGTTTTCCATCCCTACCAATTCATTATTTGTTTTAGTGTGAGAAAGAGACTTTTCATCATACATGGAAGAACAATGATTGCAAGGGGGTGTATGTCATTTTTAGAAGATCACAAATCATTCAGGGAAGTCTGGAAATTCAGATAGAAGTGACCGCAGCTACTTACGAGGAGAATATAGCTGATTTTAAAAAAAGAGCAAAAACGCCTTTACGAGCACAAATCTTTGGCCAGCCGGCAGAACTTTGCAATAGTAAGCTACGAGGAGAGTTCTGATGACAACTTCCTTACCAGCCATGTAGTAGCAAGAAAATCGCCTTTAACATCTACCCAAGACAGTAACAGCGATGTAGAGCTGCTATTACCAAAATAACTAGTCAGAGAGCGCCATTACACGCTAGTATTCACTTATCAAGAGTATCAGTTTAATTTTTTTGCTCTAGACAACCGCAATATAGACTAAACTGTTTATATTTACTCCATTCATCGTTTGTAAAATTTTATTTGTACACTCAAGTTTGTAATAAATTATAATATATCTATAGGTATACATGAAATAAAATATATAATTTAATCATGTTTGCTGCAGCGATATCAAGGAGTTGTTGTCAATGAAGGGGTCTAGGTTGACTGGTTGCTTCTCTGCCAATATTCCTGCCTTGATGAATATCACTACTTGTCTCTAGTTTTCGTAATCGGAGTAGGTTGTTTTATTCTCAATCTGCAGTAAACACAAAAAAGAAAAAATCTTAACAAGTGTCAAAGAAGTACCAAAACAATAGCTGAAGTATTTAATGAAAGCGATCAGTTTTTAAACAAAAGAATTAACTAATGCAGTTAATAATGGAAAAACGTATCTGCACAGCACATCAAATACATACCATAATGTCCAGATCAGAATCATGATCGTCCTCAACTTCGGTATTCGAGATTGATGGAGTTGATTTCAATGTTTAAAGACTAGTAGAGCTTTTTTGCGATGATGAAGCCATGCCGAACTACTTGTAAAAACCTTGAATAATTTTGTAAAGTTTGCTGCAATGGCAATAAAACTCGGAACCCCGGCAATGATTTTAAAGATGTTTTGGAACTCGGCTACGTTTAGTACTTCTGCCTAGTGGCTATTTTCGCTATGACGCCATTCTGCCTATCTTGTGACAACCTTGAATAATTTTGTAAATAAATGTGATGCATTGGCAATGGTGTTAGCTCAAAGCCTAAGCAATGATTTTAAAAATGTTTTGGAACTCACCTACGTTTAGTAGTTATATTAAAAACTAGCCTAGCAACTAGTTTTCAATTTGATGCAGTAGTTATTCTCCCTTGTGATAAAAAATAGAACTAATTATTCACGGAATTTAATAATTCGCGGAGTTGACTGCTCGCGAAATCGCGAATTTTTATATCCATCGGATATTTTCATCCTGTACGGTAAAGGCGCTCCTAGCTTTGCCTGTAGTAGGGTTAACTTTATCTTCCCACAATTCTGACAAGCCGTTTGAAAATACAACACCAGCTTCTATTTGAACGCCACCACCAATCGACCACCACTAAAAAGGAAAGATTGAAAAATAGAGCGCCATGGCATTCAATTAGAGGCATTACTGTATATCAACTAGTTCAGAATGGATAGATAGACTTGAGTGTCACAAAAATTTATTTTACACCAAATTACATCTAAAGGTTGTTATTGTTATTTGTCCTTATCATGGATGTAGTTGTTGTAACATGCGGTAGGATGCACACATACATAGCAACATATTTAAATGTAGTAATCCACAAAATCATTTCATCCTTATTGTTTACATCTGATGGTTCATATTAGTATTTGTATTATACAAGTATATTAGGCATACTTGCGATGAACACTCTAAAAAATATATTATCTGCAGGGTTCAAATGACATTTTTATGGTAAAACAATTCTGGAATGTGAACCATTTTGCTAAGCTTGTTGGCCAGAAACTATCAATTTATTTTATAGGTCAAGATTGTGGACAGAAATCTTTTCAAAGAGGTAAAAATGATATATCTGGAAGATTGTTATGTACTACCGCTGTAAAGACAAAAACAAAAGGTCTCACTGCAAGGACACCTCTTCACTGTGAGATATGCAGTGCTAGCTTTGCTCGCCGCAGTCAACTGTCAACTCACATGAGAACACACACCGGAAAAAAACCATTCCAATGTAAGATATGCAGTAGTCGATTTGCTCATCGTCATCACCTAATTAGTCATATGAGGACTCATACTGGAGAAAAACCATTCCAATGTAAGATATGCAGTAGTCGATTTGCTCATCGTCATCACCTAACTAGTCATATGAGGACTCATACTGGAGAAAAAACATTCCAGTGCAAGATATGCAGCAGTAGCTTTGTTCATACTGCAAATCTAACAAGACATATGAGGACTCATACTGGAGAAAAAACATTCCAATGTAAGATATGCAGTAGTCGATTTGCTCATCGTCATCACCTAACTAGTCATATGAGGACTCATACTGGAGAAAAAACATTCCAGTGCAAGATATGCAGCAGTAGCTTTGTTCATAATTCAAATCTAACAAGACACATGAGGACTCATACTGGAAAGAAACCATTTTAGTGTAAGATATGCAGTAGTCGGTTTGCTCTTCGCCATCATCTAACAAGTCATATGAGGACTCACACTAGAGGGAAACCAATTCAATGTTAGATGTGCAGTAGTAGCTATACTCAATGTAATCAATATAAAACTCACTTGAAAATTCATACTTGATGGGAGCCATTTCATTACAAGACATATATTCAACTGTACATGTTCAAATGCATTTGGATACACCGTATATTTAGATCTGGTTAAATAAAAATTGTATAGCGAGTCATCTTTTTTGTTGTGTGATCACATCTGTTGTATATTGATTTGAAATTTAATTATCTATTCGTGGTAAAATATACGGAGCATTATTGTCAAAATTTACATTTATGTTTTCAAATAATTGACAAGCCTTGGTTCAGTTTGGTTGAACTGAATTGAACATGACTACCAACTGAAACTTTTTGGACATGAGAACATTGGCTGATCCTCCTGACCAAACCTTCTGGCATTGAAAACAAGGGATCGTTACTTTTGTAATTAAATATTTGTAGCAAAGCTTCAATCTTTATAGTGCATAAAATTTCTTACATACCTGCTGAGCAATAGTTCACAAATCAGCTAATTTTTCTGTTAGATTTATAATTCGATTTTTAGTAGAAATCCAGCCTCATCTTGTAGCATTCTGGCCTTCTTAAGAGTTAAAAACACATTTTTTATGGTATTAACAGCTGCAGATAACATTAAAGATTCTGGCTTCAATGCTTGTTTAAGAATGGAAAACATTTTGTATATGCTGTCAACATGTACAGGCTACCCTCCATGCTTTAAAGGTCGTTTTTTACGTTACAGGTATACAGAGTGTATAAGCCGCAACCACTGATTTTCCTTTTTTTAACACACAGTAAAACCTCTATTTGAAAGCAACTTTTATTTGAGCGCCACCTCTATTTGACTCTCTATTTAATATTCACTGGTCTTTACGAACCCATAATAGCAAGTTATCAGTCGAAAAACTAGATAGGGTCTAATGATCGAGCTCTGTTGCGATTGTGCTAGCCTGGGTTTCGGAGTTAACACAATTTTCGCGGGGCGGTCGCGTTGCCTTGTTAGGCTTTGGAAAACACGGCTCGCTGTTGTCGTTTCATTAGCTCATTCAGTCAGTAGACCCTGTGGTTCGCAATAGTTAGCTGACATTCTACAATGTATTATGTGTATTGTGTGTTCTACGTCTACAACTTCTACAATGTCGCTTCTACTTTGTGTCCTCTGTTTGACGGAGTGGCATTAATGCCTCTTCGGGCTCAGCACTTTTCCTAAATGATTTTCACAATTGTCAAAGTATCAGATCAAGTTAAATAAAAAAACTATTCTAATGAAACATCGTGTGTGGATGCATTTGTTACTTAATTCGATGGCGTTGCTTTCAAAGTTTTAAAAAAGCCAACAAGCTATGAGTTACAATGCTGTCTTAAATATGCCGTAACAATGCCTGCTAATACATTCAGTACTGTATTGTCCTATTAGGAGACTCCGGAACCATCCGGAGCACTTTTCTTCTGTCAAAATCTCGGAAATTGCGAAATCGGCCTAGCGTACATCGTGGTAGTGTCGTATAGGGACACTGTCCCTATGCGACACTGCATTGTGGAACTCATTACGTGACACTAAAATTCACAGGTCCGTATTCCCTGAGGCGGCTGGGCAGCTGAGTAGCCCCAACCTTTTAGTGATCTTCGGCAGCTAATAAGTAAGAATTTTAGTCTAAGCTCATTCACTTGGAATTTCCAACAACTAATTACCTAGCGCTCTAGCGCAACGTTGCGCTCTGGCAACTGGTGATGAAGTGGAGAGGCTCACTAATCTAGTACTGGTTTTGCCTGCCACAAATGCAGTAGGCGAGAGATACTTTTCTGCATTGAAGCGAATCCAAAGATTGATGAGAAACACCATGGGGCAGGCTGTCTAAATAATCATCCAATGTTACACATAATTATATAAAGATGATGAAATAGATACAGAATCAGCTGTAAAATATTTCTGCCATGGACACATTGACAGAAGAATAGCTTTTTAAAAGACAAGTGTCAATCTACAACAATCAATCTTCTATGTACACATGTACATGTATGTTTGTGTTTGCAGGCCAAGTTTGTTGCTCATTGTATTCCTAGGTGGCCATAATTTAAACATAGTGAGTTTTAAGCAGGCCAAGTAATTTATTTGTTGTCTTTCTTTGGTGCATGTAATATATTATTTAAACTTATTTATGTAACTGAAACAGGTGCTCTTAAATTTAAATTTTAAAAGACAAGTGTCAAGCTATAACAATTAATCTTCTATGTACACATGTACATGTATGTATATTTAGGAATATAAATGTAAATATACATATATATGGTTACAACTCAAAACCATAAAATTCTGTAGCTAGCTCTCTTTGCAAGACTTGAAATGACTCAACTTGGGAGGACCTGGATATCCACCTGAAAGGTTGACTTGCAACAAAATTCACATTACAGTTATTTGATATGAAAAGATTCACCATGTCTTACTCTGTTGTGTTGTAGGTGCAAAATATGTGGAAATGTGATTAAAAGCTCTTAAAAGCTCAAAAACGAACAGTTAATCGCAGCCACAAGAGACCGCCAGAGTTTGAATTCTCTTTCCAAAATGGCTCAAATGTGACGTAGTTGTGAGAGATGGTTTCTGTTTACACTTTCATGCAACCTTATTCGTCAAAATATTTTCAAAAATAAACTTCACGCATTCAATAAAACCATGTCTATTGTTCTTATGAGTTTGCTTTATTGTCATTGTAATGCTGTCACTTTCAGCAGTGATATCTTATAACTTACCATAAAAATTCGTTTAATTTTTTAGCCTTAGCTTGAAGGAGTACATATCATTGTCTGATAATCATGACGAGCCTGTTGGTCACTTGTGATAATCGAAAAGTGCTGCAGAAATTATTCACGAAGTATTGGGTCACATGATCAGATTACGACTTGCCGATTAGACTAAACCGAAACAAAACTGTAAAGTAGCGAGCATCTATATTTGATACTGAGTCTTCGGTAAAACCCGAAGTGTTTGTCATAAACTAGTGCTACGATAAGTTTTATATTGAGAATTTTATTGGCCTTTCAATTCACGTGAGAATATCATGTGACAAGGCAATAACCAAATTTCATGACTAAGTCTGAGAAATAAAGAGATTCCAATCTACGGCGGTTTTTCATTTTTGAGCTTTTAGGGCTTGTAATCACTTTTCCACATATTTGGAACCTACAAGACAAGTGAGTAAGACATGGTGAATCTTTTGATACCAAATAACCGTAATGTGAATTTTGTCGCAAGTCAACCTTTAAATAATACAAGATACACTTTAAAATGTTCTAATTTTGCTCTTAATTCTCAAAAATTTCTCGGGGAAGGGCCCCCGAACCCCTCTTCTCTGGGAGGGTGCTTCTGCTCCCCTTCCAGCCCCTCCCCGCATGGCCGAGTTGGTCTTCGGCAACTACTAACTGACAGTCTCCTGACCACTTTTTCTTTGGACGATACAGCCCTGAATACATTGTATGGTGTCTCTGAAAATAATTTTAATTTTTCAACAGAATGTTCATGTCTTCATATCAGTTTATAAACTACCTTGTGGGCAACTCTAAAACCAAAATGTTGGACTTGGACCTTTGCAACTTCAGATCGAAGTGCAGCTTTTATAATTATGATGATCGATCTTCTCAGGCACATCATCACTGAAGCCATGGCAACCACTGCGGCAACAATGAAAGAATTTTTATTTGTTCAATATAATTATTATTTTACCATTATATGGGTAATTTTCTATTGATTACTTTATATTATGGATTTGTAAAGATCAAAAGACTAATTTGATTTTCGAGATTAATTTCAAAGTTTCGGTCTAATAGAGGTAACATTCATCTAAAGGGTGCAACTGTTTTTCTCAGCCCTCTTCTTGTATTGGTGTTCTGATAGAGCTGGCGTTCAAGTCAAGGTGGTGCTTAAATAGAGATTTTATGATGAGTATGCTCTTTTAAGATGCATAAGCAATAATTTTTCTTGTGCTATTTAGAATGTTTTGGTCTCACATTATCTAATATAATGGTTACCTTGAGCCCTATGAGCACCTCTGAGGTATTGGTTAAGTAACCTCAAGTTGTTTTGAATGGTATGCAAGCTTATTACCAAGCTAAGTTCTATAGTGAATGATGAGTTAGGACATTTAACAGTCATTTTAAGGCTGGAAGATTGGTGCGATCAATTGTCCTTGACCAGGTGAAGTTATACACATGGTAGTAGAGCAAATGTCTGTAGTTCATCAGTTTCTCTAAAGTGTTCAGTTTACTACTACAATATGTAGCGCTTAGAATGGTGGTATTCTTGAGAACCCAATTTGCAATCTGATTTTCAAATTAGAGAGATGTATATTTTGAATAGCTCTCATTCTCTCTTTTTTTCTTAAGGCACAATCAACAGATTACACTGTATTTTAATGACAACACCTATTCTGAATTTAAAACTTAGACATTCTAGCTATAGCATCTAATGTAGAAGTAGTGATTGTGTAGTGGACCGTGCTGATGTAGCATCTGTTGTCTCCCACGGGCAACTTTCTTAGACAGTCTGGTCATAGTATATGGTGGTACTTGCTCCGGTGATGGAATCGCTGGATAGTCCACACCAAGAGGAACCTTGTTGGGTGGTTTTGCCTTAGCAGTTGATGGCTTATTAGCAGTTTTGCAACATATTTTCCAGTTGAAGCATATGCTGGTTCATTCTGTAGAAATAGAATTGCTGGATAGCTACACTGTTACGTCTTGTAATAAAAAGCAATAAGCAAATGCAACATTGCAAGTAGACAGCTTCATTAGCAGTTGAACCACAGTTAAAGGTACGAACACACTATCTTTCTAATCAACACTTACCCGAGCAATGAACTGCAACGGTTAGCTGTTTTCACGGTGTACGCACTGCTGTGCCGAACTATTACCAACGCCAATATAGACCATGCTTTGCACATGTGTTAAATGTCCATGCTCGAAAAAATGCGAATTTGACAATTAGAGTACTTATTCAGGGATTTAGCCTGGCCAGGTTTTATCATTACGATTTTCATAAACACACATACTGCATACACATTCTACATAACTCAAACAGGTAAGATTCTCTCTGCAACGCTTCATTGTTTCTCTGTGGGTCAATGCATATCCTCAGCTTGCAATTAGGCTTCTTTGCCACTACCATGTTGCTTTCCCAAGAAGTGGGTGTATCCACAGCCTCAATTACCTTTTTCTTCACCATAACATCTAGCTCAGCTTTAACTTCTGTGTGTATGGCATGTTGCAAGCGGCGCCCTGGTGAGGCGTGTGGTCTGACTTCTTCTGCCACTTTCAAGTGCTGAACACCAGGTAGAGAACTTAACTTGTCGTCGAAAACACCTGGAAATACTTTAAAGATGTCAATCTGATTGCCCGTATTTATAGTATAGATATTTCCTTGGATAATGGTTATCATGCCCATTGCCACCGAAGCTCTTAAGCCTAAAATGAGTGATCGTTCTTTGTCTACAATATGAAACATCACTTTGTACTTTTAGTTGTTTTTAGAATTTCGAACCATTATCCTAGCGGTACCCAAGACTGTCTGCACATTGTTGGTCCATTAAGTTAGTATTGTTTTGTCTGCTGTGATTGGTACCCCTGTGGTAACATATCCTGTCTCAAGATATTGACAGTCGAGCCACTGTCTACCTGAAACTTGGCCTCTGCCCGTGAGTCTATCAAAACCAAGCGTGCAAAAACTTTTGAGAGCTGCTTTTCGTTGTGATCTGGTCTATTGATTTATGATCACTAGTCTTTCCTGCTATTGTATGTGTCGATGCATGTGCACCAGCTTTCTTTTTAAGACAGACAGATTTGAAATGATTTTCTGCTTTGCAAAAATTTCAAATCTTTCCAAAAGCTTTGCAAGGTTCCTTCCTGGCGGCATGCCATCTGCCACAGTATTTTCAGTCCACCGACCTAATTGCCGATTTTGTGTCCTTAAAGGAACGATGACTTTTTTTAAGCTTTCATTGATATTACCTGCTTCCTCTGCTTGTATCTTTTGAAGAGTAATAGTAGCACGTTCCTCACTCTTACATAGCTTAATTACAGACTCAAGCTTTGCTCAGTAGAAGCCAGCAGTATTCTTCATGTGTCATTGTTTTAAATGCTTAACACAAGTCTGTTGCGCAGCATGCTATCCTTCAACTCTTCAAAGTTGCACACTTTTTCCAGACTGCGCAGTCTTGCTAAGAAAGTGTCGAAATCCTCTCCCTCCTTCTGGTCAGCAGTACCAAACACAAATTTATGGTACAGTTCATTCTTTGTTCCAGCACAATGTGACTCAAGAATATCTAGTATTTGTGTAACAGTTGTGTGTTATTTTTCAATAGATTCTACTAGCTTTACTGCGGGTTCACCAACTGTGTATAGTAACAGCGCAGCACGGTAGTCCTCGTCTTCCTTGCTTAATTTACTTACTATAGCATATCTCTCCTATTGTTTCTTGAACACCCGAAATGCTTCTTCACGATGTTCATCTAACAACAGTGCATTAAGAGGGTCAAACCTGCGAGCCATGGCTTAGTATAAGTCTTTCAGATCTTCTGTAACTAGATTTTTTATTTATTTTCATTAGCTTAAATTAACATCGTACTCGTTTGCATCAGGATGGTGGTAGTATATTCAGTAGTATTTAGTATATTTGTAGTATATTTATACACCCGTTCACTTCAGATACCAAAGGCCACGCTGAGAAGGGCTAGAGAGTGCCTCTACTGGCCTGGAATGACTGGTGAAATTGAAAATTTTGTAGCCCAATGTGACATTTGTCAAAGATATAGTGCAAGACAACAGAAACAACCCATGATGAGGACGAACCTACCAGAGCGTCCATGGCAGATTGTGTCTAGTTATCTCTTTACATGTGGTGAAAAAGAGTATATAATCACTGTCGGCCACTAAAACAACTTTATTGAAGTGGATAGAGTTCAGTCAAAAGACGCTAGAACTATAGTAAATAAATTAAAAGGACACCTGGCTCGATATGGTCTTACTGAAACTCCTATAACTGACAATGGTCCTCAAAACTGTTTGAAATGGTTTTCATCAGAATTGTTTGAAAAGTTCACTCAAAAGTATGACATTCGACATCAAACCTCAAGTCCGCATCATCAACAGGGGGATGGCAAGGCGGAATCAGCAGTCAAGGCAGCAAAAAGACGAATAACTAAAGCTAATTAAGATGGGACTGATGCCTAATTAGCGCTACTAGCCCATAGAAACACATCTCAAGAAGGGCTTGAATACAGTCCAGCTCAGCGAATGTTAGGTCGTCGTTGCAGGACAAGATTGCCAACTACTGCATCATTACTAAGCCCATCAAATCTAAATACTGATAGTGTAAAATCTGCATTTAAACAAAAACAATCGATAGACAAGGCTGTATATGACCAGCACAAAGGAGCTGAAACCTCTGCAGGATGGGGATGCAGTTTGACTTAGACCAGTGACCTTGTGTCAAAAAGTTTGGCGACGTGCTCATGTGGCACAACGTCTGGATGAACGATCTTATATGGTACAACCAGAGAGAGGAGCTACTGTTCGCAGGGACAAAGTGGATATTAGAAAAGTCCCTCATCCAACAAAGTCTGAACCAAAAGTACTCAGCACTCCTGAAACAACAACATCAGAACTAGTGATAGACAACTCAACATCTACCAACACTAAAGAGAGGGAGGTATCAGAGGCAACGCCTATCATAATCACACACTATGGAAGAACAATCAATCCTCCTCATCGCTACCTCGAGTAGCGGGCTGTATAGTATGTACAGCTCTGTCTTTTGGACAGCGCTGTACATACTATATTACTCGACTACTTACCTTACATATTATTATATCAATACTCATATCTTACTCAACTTGCTAATTACTAGCATCGATCATATGGACAATCAATGGGGAACACAACAATCAATATGAAAACAGTTCTCTACATAACAGATAGACTCAACACATTATTAAGAGAAGGGAGAATGTTGTGCCAAACTATTATCGATGCCAATATAGACTATGCTTTGCACATGCGTAAAAAGTTCATGCTCGATAAAATGCCAACTTGACAATTAGAGTGTTTATTCAGGGATTTAGCCTGGCCAGGTTTTATGATTACGATTTTCATAGTTACACATACCGCATACACATTCTACATAACTCAAACAGGTAAGACGCAACGCGCACTATGGGTGATTAGCTGCGGGTGACCAACAACCAATTAGAAACTACAAAGTTGCCTTGGTGATATCGTGGGTCATTTTGTTCTCTTTTAATTGTCTGATTATGCACTTCACTTCAATTATGTAATTCATTTCAATTATGCAGTCCTTCAGTAAAATTGATTTGACACCAATCTTCAGAATTGCTGAAATTTGTCCTGATTTGGTCAACAAGCAGCCAATCAAAACGCTAATGGTTCCGATCATAGTTGTCAAAGGTCAACATGTTGAAAGTCTATCGCATCGTCACTAGCGACGATTTTGTTTGCCACTGATCACAAACTGACGTAGCAGTCCATCGGTGTGGTCAACCACACAGCTAATCATTGATTTGAGTGATTTTACAAGTATTTTCATTTTGACAAGTATTTGATAATGGTTAAGGTAGAAAAAAATGGATTTTGTTTTGTATTCAGTTAGAAAATGTAGCGTTTTGTGTAGCATTTTGGAAAAGCGTTTAAAAAATAAAAAGATAATGACAGGCTTTAAATGATTTTTATAAACTGAGTTTGTGCATTGGATGCATTCAGCTCATGTTCTTCACAAAGGCATGACCAAAGCATAAACGAACAGATCATGACTCAACATGAAAGTTAACTATTGGTTTTATAAATATATAAAATTGTTTCCCTGTCGGATTGTCTCATGATGGCACTTGTCCTTCATGTTAGCTTTTACTGCATTCAAACTAAATTAGGATGAAACGCTTCATGAGCTTCTTTTTTTTACATGTTTGAACTTACTTTAATAGCTTTCTTAGTCTTTTTATTAGAATTCATTGAGTACAAGCTTACAGACCTTTTAGGTTTGCTTTATTAACAAAACTTACCAGCTGATTTCAAGTAAGTACATTTCTGATGAAACTGCTGATTACCTTAAAACCTTTAATTGAACGCCACGGGGCCCACGTCTATTAGGAATGCCATCTCTATTTAACTGCTTCTATATGAGATAAAAGGTTGCAAAAAAGAGCGACACCTTCTATTTTAACGCCGCCTCCATTACATCGCTATTTTGACAATTATTAATCTTCGTGAATCTGTAATATCAAGTGACCAGTAAAAAAGTGTCCACAAAATAATATTGATAATGTATCGTTTACGTCCATAACAAGAAGTTTTGTTGTTGTCCAACTCGAAGCTCTTCACTTTTTTAAAGCTTTGAAGGCAACTCTAAAGAAATAATTAATAACTCTATCAGGCTATTAGCAGGAATTATGTGTTTGTCACAATTTCCATTTCCATAACAGTTCCATAACATTTCCATATTATTTACATTTCCATAAAGTTTCCACAATTTACTTCCATTTCCATAATTCATTTCCATATTATTTCCATTTCCATAACATTTCCATAATTCATTTCCATTATATTTCCATTTCAATAACATTTCCATAATGTTTTTCTATATTAGTTCCATTTCCATTAAATTTCCATAGTTTTTTCCATTTCCATAACATTTCCATAATTTATTTCCATATTATTTCCATTTCCATTACATTTCCATAATTTATTTCCATATTATTTTCATTTCCATAATATTTCCATTATTCATTTCCATATTTTTTCCTTTTCCATAACTTTTCCATAATTCATTTCCATTTCCATAACTTCCATATTATTCCCGTTTCCATAATTTATTTCCATATTTTCTTCCATTTCCATAACATTTCCATAATTCATTTCTATATTATTTCCATTTCCATAACATTTCCATAATTCATTTCCATATTCTTTCCATTTCCATTACACTTCAATAATTTATTTCCATATTATTTCCATTTCCATAACATTTCCATATTTCTAAAATAAAATCTCCATGTCCATTTCCATAAAGTTTTGGAAATATTTATGTTTATGGAAATGGATATGGAAAAGTAAACATTTCCATAATATGTTTAGTGATCCATGGCTAATAGTAGTTTGTTGTCCTTGTAAACGTTGTCTGGATACTTCAAGGTTCATTTAGCCTTTAGAAAAACGGTTAACATTTATGATGGTCGATGAACGACTTGTTTTAAATGGTTATGTTTAGTGAGCAAAACATTTCCGCATTGCATTTGCGCTGAAAGCAACAAATAAAAGTTTGCTCAGCTAAAAATGTGTTTGAAACACAAATTTTGACTAGTTCAATAGACAGAAAAAGACTTGAGGTCAGAAGACATTGTCGAAGGTATTGGACAACCCGAAATTGTTCGTCCCATGAGTAGCAACAATCAGAACATTTAGCAATGCAAGCAACAAGGCAAATATATTAGTTTAAAAAGTGTTAATTTTTGTTTGTGCATGTAATATAAGTGTGGCTCATTTATGTCACTTGTTCATGAATATAGCTTTGTAGCATTTGATTGATTGTAATTTTATAACTGTAAACTTTGAAGATTTATAGCATATTGTTTGATAGCATCATTGCTATAAACTGATCGTACAATTGATCGATGCTTTTAACTCTTTTTCTATTGCGCATACCAAGCTTTTTTTTTTTTCTGCAGGCTGTTGCATACATATCAATGAGTGTAATAAGCTTTTATAAAACATCATTGAGTAAACATATAGAATAAACATGTTTTCAAATTTAGAATGAAATGAAAATTGGAAGCAACAATAAATTGTCAAACAGAACACAAGCTATAATACCACCGCAGGTTAATTTCCAGCGATACAATATAAATTGGTAGAGATATTTCTTGGTTGCTCCTTGCATACTTTTAAAAATATTTTTGACACTTTGCAGGTAAGTTGGCAAATTTATTGCATCTACCGGAAGGAGAGGGCAAAATATAGGCGGTGTTAGCTTTGCCCATAGAAGGGCTAAGTTTATCTTCCCACTATTTTGACAACCCGTTTGGAAAATACAACACCAGCTTCTATTTGAACGCCACCACCAATCGACCACCACTTAAAAGGAAAGATTGAAAAATAGAGCGCAATGGCATTCAATTAGAGGCTTTACTGTATATCAACTAGTTCAGAATGAATAGATAGACTTGAGTGTCACAAAAATTTATTTTACACCAAAATGCATCTAAAGGTTGTTAATGCTATTTGTCCTTATCATGGATGTGGTTGTTGCAACATGAGCTAAAATGCATACATGCATAGCAACATATTCAAATGTAGTCACCCACAAAATCCTCTCATCCTCATTATTTACATCTGATGGTTCATATTATTATTTGTATTATACAAGTATATTAGGCATACTTGCTATGAAAACTCTTAAGAATATTATAATATTTACAGGGTTCAAGTGACGTTTTTATGGTATAAAAATTCTGGAGTGTGAGACATTTTACTAAGCTTGTGAGTCAGAAACTATCAATTTATATTATAGGTAAAGATTGTCCACAGAAATCTTTTCAAAAAGATAAAAATGATACATCTGGAAGATTGTTATGTACTACCGCTGTAAAGACAAAAATAAAAGGTCTCACTGCAAGGAAACCTCTTCAGTGTGAGCTATGCAGTGCTAGCTTTGCTCGCCGTAGTTATCTAGCAACGCACATGAAAACACATACCGGAGAGAAGCCATTCCAATGTAAGATTTGTGGTAGTCGATTTGCTCATCGCCATAATTTAACAGGGCATATGAAAGTTCATACCGGAGAAAAAACGTTTTAATGCAATATGTAGTAGAAGATTTTTGGAGAGCGGCAATTTAACAATTCACATGAGGACTCATACTGGAGAAAACCATTCCAGTGCATGATATGCAGTGGTCAATTTGCTCCTCACCATCTTTCAACAAGACACATGAGGACTCACACTGGAGAGAAACCATTTCAGTGTAAGGTATGCAGTAGTCGGTCTGCTCTTCGCCATCATCTAACATGTCATGTGAGGACTCACACTAGAGGGAAGCCAATTCAATGTTAGAAGTGCAGTAGTAGCTTTACTCACCGTAATCAATTCAAAACGCACTTTAAAATTCATAATTTATGGGAGCCATTTCATTATAAGACATACGACTGTACATCTTCAAATGCATTTGGACCCACCATATATTTTGATCTGGTTAAATAAAAACTGTATAATGAGTCATCTTTTTTGTTGTGTGATCACATCTGTTGTATATTGAGTTAAAATTTATTTTTATATTTGTGGTAAAATATACGGAGCACTGTGGTCAAAATTTGCGTTTGCTTTTTGTTAATGGACAAGCCTTGGTTCAGTTTGGTGAGACCAAATTGAACACGACTAAGAACTGCACCTTTTTGGATATGAGTAAATTGGCTGATCTTCCTGACTATATCTTCCAACGTTAAAAACATGAAATCAATTACTTTTGTAATTAATTATTTTTAGCAAAGCTTTATTTGTTATAGTGCATGAAATTTCTTACATAATTCTGAGCAATAGTTCACACATTAGCTAAAGTTTCATGTTATATTTATTATTAATATTTTTATTAAAATCCAGCCTCATCTTGTATTTTTCTGGCCTGCTTAAAGGTTAAAAACACAATTGCTCATGGTATTAACAGCTGCAGATAACATTAAAGATTCTGGTTTCAATGCTTGTACGTATGCTTATTATGAAAAATATTTTGTATATGCTGCCAACATGTATATATACATGTTGGCAGCATATACAAAATATATTTCATATAATTATAGGCTACACCCCGACCTTTAAAGACAATTTTTTGTGTTACAGTTATACAGGGTGTATAAGCTGTAACCACTTATTTTCCATCTGTTTAACAAACATTGAAACCTCTATTTGAATGCCACCTTTTAATTGAACGCCCCCTCTATTTGACCGCCTCTTTTCCTATTCATTGATCTCCATGAACAAATAACAAACTTTATAACCAATAGCAGGTGATCAGTCAAAAAGTGTCTACATAGTTGTGCTAATAATGGTTCAGTGATATTAGTAGCAATTAATTATTTTGTTGTATCTGTTCATATCCAAGTCCATTTTCCAACTTTGAATGTGTTTGTTATTTGTTAAACTTTTGAAATCAACAATGTAGACATCATTAATAACTGTATTAGGCTAGTAGTAGTTCTCTTTTGACAGGTACTTGATACTCCGACATACAATGTACATGTATGTGATAAACAGTTTACGTTTACGATGGTATAACTACTATAACTATCAGTATAACTATAACTACTTCTAGACTAAAAGCTGTGGTTAGCATGCAGGTAGAAGTTTATCCTTTGTGTGAAATACAATGTTGAAAGTTTTTCTCTCCCCAAACAATTGTTTGGACCCTGATACTAACTATTTTAGCAGTGCGGAAGAAGAGTGGAGGTCAAAAGACATTGTAGAAGGTATTGAAGCTATTGAAGCCATGATAGCCAGAAGATGTTTGTTCCATTGGATGCAACAATCAGATTGCAACTTGCAGAGCAATCGATGTAAATAATTTTTGTTTCAAAATTGTTAAATGTTGTTTGTGTTTGTATTATAGGAATGGTTTGTGTATGTAAATTGTTTTTTAAATATTTATCTGTAATACAGTCATACTTCGACTTACGAGCTTAATGCGTTCCAAGACTGAGCTTGTATGTTAATTCGCTTGCATGTTGGTGCACATTATTTATATATATAACAGTTAAATATATATTGATTGGTTTCCATACTCTAAAAATGCAAATAAAACACTCAAAACTAGATATTGTAACAAAAAGCACATGTTGTTTATTGTCCTAACACACCCCATGCTTTCAAAAAGCAACAAATTAAAAATAATGCAAAGAAATGGGATTAATTAAAATGTAAAATTAAATACATACAATAGCAGCTAACGCTAGCATTTGCCAGGGAGGGAGATATAAGTTATCTTTCATTACGACAGTTGAAATTGATAAATCTGGATTTTATCAATGTTTTAAAAGACAAACTTAGAAGCAAACCTAAAAGCAAACTTTCGTTTTTAACTTAACATAATTAAAAAGTTTTCGGCGTTCATAGTTTGAAGTTTTTCACTGGTTAGGTAATTGTTCCTTTGATTCGCTTCCACGACCAGCCAGCCATTTTAAGATAAACCTATCTAATGACGTTTGCTTTTGTCGCCCTTTCAACATTTTGCAGTTAGGATGAACACAGGTGTCTTCACAAAGGGTTAATGCACGACCATTAGCCAACTTGTCCGAACGTCTATTTTTATAGTTTTGATAGATAGCACCGGAGTGCGAGAGGAAATTAGCACCCCAAAAACTCTTGTGAGAAAAGTGAAAAAAGCGCATTTGTGCCGCAACATATGACATCGCAACCAAAGTCGTATAGCTTCAGAGTCCTGCATCGAGAACCGGAAACAACAATGCTGTTTCCAAACAAAGCCGATCGACATACTGATCTCTAATGGAATATTCTTACCTCGCTCTCAACATCTCATCCTTGCATTTATTTTATTTCTTTACAAAAAAAGTTGTAGTTACTTGTGGGAAATTTTGTCCTCTTTTAAATGGTGTATACAACAATCAATTTTAACGCAACGGCCAATGAGAGTAATATTTGTTGGTTAATGTTGCAGCCTTTCCATTATAACTTATATAAAAATAGAGCTCTCATAAACGCTTCCGCTGGCCACGAAACTCTGTGAAACTATACGGCTCTGATCAAAACAAGGAAGTAGCTTTGTTGATATTTGGTACTCTGTTTTCCAAGCTTCAGTTCATGATTGAGCAGTTGTTTATAGAAAAATGCATTCTCACTGGAGATTATGTAAATTTTGGGAGCTGTTCATCTTTTTTCTCAACACCAAGAACAAAAAATAACTCGGTTTTTGTATGTTTTTGTGTGTACAATTGAATGGAGTGAACTTATTCTCTCACTTTGGGTGGTAAGCTATAAAAACCCCTTTGGCTTAGCTGATCTAATAAAGATTTATTTACAGTGATAAATAGCACTGCTGGTATACAACTGGTACAGAATTTTTACACATCTACATTTCACCATAAGACTTGAAACAGATCAGTTGTAATAGTAAGTAACAATATCAAACCAATAATTCTTGATCAAATCAAGTTACCTGTGACCTACATAGACAATTCTTGGCACAAATGCAGGCATCAATTCGTCAAGAGGCTCAGTTTTATCATTAAGCTGTATCAATAAATATAAATAGGACAATTGGCCAGGCTGTGCCTTTACATCCTTTTACAAATCCCAAAAGCGTCGTAATCCTTACTATTGCTACAGCATAAATTAGTAGAGTTTGACTAACAATGTCTGGTGTTAACCATTAAAAAGACTCATGTTTGTGCTTCATCCAGGAATCATGTCCGCTTTATAATGTGGTGGACTAGGTGATAAAATGTGAGATTAAGTTTGAAAACACTTACAATGTATATCCAGAACGTTCATTGTATTCTTTCAATAAGTTTTAATATATAATAACCTTATTTGGAAATACTCAGTAAGATGTTATTCAGACTGTACGAGGATGAAGTCTCACACCTAACACACCTGAAATAAAACAACAAAATAATGCAAAGGGGTGAGCTTCCATGTCATATATGGGAGATGCTGGAACATTTTCTGATTTAGTAATGGTATCTTCTTGAGCCACTGGCAACTGATCACCATTCAGTGTGTCAAAAGACTTACTACAATAATAACAAAAGAAAGTGTTACTAACAGAAAGTATCTAAAAGTGTTAACTAACAAATGAGGCTTGAGATGTACTCACATGCATCTAATCAACAATAATGAAAAGTAATTTCAAAAACTGATCAATAAAATTGATTGAATGATAAAAGATTTAAGGAGATGGTTTTTTAGATTTATAATATTTTACACCTATGTTCCATTCAAACATGTGGATCGGACAGCTGTGAATAAAATGCATGGCCTGCTGACATTCTCACAGAGCTTTGGACGTGTAAACAAAAAACCATTATCATTCATAAGACATCATCATTTATAAATTTTGGTGTGTACAGTTAATTAAAAGCGCAAGTCACAGCCATAGACTATAATTCTATACCTATAAACATACCGGTATCATTTCTTGGAATGAGTTTTGCCTAACAAAATGGTTCTTTCCACACAGCACGGTAAACTATGTGGGGCAGGATGGTTCTTCTTGGTTTTTTTCCTATAGGCATGTTCAGCAGCCTTCCTACAGAAACCTCCATGTTGGCTCGTTGTTGTGCCGAGTGGCCTTTTTTTTCTGCCACTGCTGAAGGTCGCACTCCAATTTTAGTCATGTAATTATTATGATATTTGTTTTTTTTTATGTGAAATATGCTTTGCGTTATGTCTTACATGGTATAAATCTGATGATACCTCGATTAATCACAAAAATTTATCCAGAATATCTGATGAGGAGTGTCTGACACCAGCCAAACTATTAGTCCCAAAACCGCTAGAGTGTGGGCCCAATAGTTAGGCATGTATCAAACAGCTATCAATACTGAATACCATGTGAGGCATGCTTGTACATTAATGTATAACTGACTGACTTGTTACCTAAACTGTGGTAATACTACACCCTGCCAATTCACCCTAAAATTCACCTCTTTTGCGTAAAACTATCCTTCTCCTAAAGACAATGGTGAGTTCAGGAGAGTGATTTTCTGACTCTCTGTAAGGGCCTTCCACCGTTCAATGAAGGTCTCAAAGGCCGGACCATACATAGCCGCCTCATAGTAGTTTGAGTTTATCCGACATGTCCTTGTGGAATGCATCAATAGCTGCTTGCCTTAAAAAAAACTCAATAATATGTACATGATGTGCATATTATAAACAGTAATATCTCCCAGTGTTATTTAATCTTGTCTTTTAACTATTGAATCATCATTGTTCAAACAGAGTATGTACTGCGGCATGAATCATAAAATGTACTATCATTTGAGAAGCAAAAATCATTACTGAATAAACTGAGCAGGAGAGTAAACACACCATTGGAGTAATGAAGCAAGAAGCAGAAGGTGGTATGTTTGTTGAACAGAGAACATAGGACAAGGGGCTTCTGACTTGATTTTATCAAATCAATCACCACAGTTGCAAATAATAGCCATCAGGCATGTTATGCCATGATGATTGCTGACATGTCATAACCAGCATGTGTGACAAAATAGCTTATAAATGAAAAACATGTATAAATATGATGATCATGTGCCTTGTCTCGGAACCTACCATTTCTGGGGCTGTAGTTCAGAAACCTTTGGGATCAGTTCCCCTTCTGAATAACTGTTCTCGCTAGAATGATAAAAACAAAACAATTGTTCACAAAATGTAACATATCAAACCACCTATAATGAATTTTAGTGTTTGAGTAATCATACCCACATATGACCAAACTGTATATTGTATAACACAAGTAGGTTCTAGTTGAAAAAGATTATTTATACTTTCGTACTGCAAGTGGTTCGAATGAATTCTTGGTCTAAAAAAATTCCAATCTTTAGTAATAGTAAGCTTTATGGCTGGCTTTTGTTAGTCATACATGACCACTCCATTTTACGAAGCATTGATGGTTAATACTAGGCCAGTACCTTTTAACAATCTCTTCATATTCAAGATGTTCTTCTACTTCTCCTTCTGTATTAATCGTTTTATTATCTATAAAAGTATTGTGGTGGAGCGGCTCCAACCAGCCTTTCTGTGCTTTCTGACCTGTAAAATAGTTTAGGATGTTTTATGAGAGTTCACTGTGAATAGTCAAACTTTACATATAACAAGGCTAAGCAAACTAGTTGACTTCTTATCATTTTAAACAGTAATAAGTACCATGGTATTACCTGTTGAAAGCCAAAACTAATCTTTCCATTGGTGCTGGAGTGGCTTGTAGTGGTGTTCATTTGTTCCACGTTCAAATGCACTCACCATCACAGCCCACAGGTGCTTACAGAGGTTTCCTGTGTTGCCATAAGTGTAGCTACACAAACCTAGGTAAACTTGGACAAGTCTTTTGGTCTTTCCTATGACAACCTCATACTGGTCACCCACCTTCTGCAAAGAACAAGTAAGTTATATATACATAAAACACCGTAAGGTCAGTATTGCAGAACTTACTATACTTGAGGAACGCTTAATGGGAATATCTGGACTTGAAAATTGCACTCAAGTTATCCTGAGAGGCTTCAATTGTGATCTACTGCCCACTGCCTTAGACCAAAGCAGGAGAAAAAAAATATGTTGGAACTTTTAGAATGACTAAATTTAAGACAAAATATCACAAGCCCTATGAGGATAACCCTCACTGGAAAAACTCTCTTGACACCATCATCACACGTAAGAACCTGCCCCCACTGAAGGCAGATGTTATCCCAAACAGCACCAGAATCACGACATAGTTTTCATAGAGATAAACCTATCCCTGCATTGTTAGCCTCATGAAGTTCAGTAGCTTTCTGCTCCACGAAAAACTTCAACCAAGATAATTTCTTGAAATGATCTCTATCTAAACAATAGGACTGCATGCCTTCAAAAAATCCAACGCAAGAAATCTCCCATGTAACTCAACTTACCCTACTCTAAAATTACGTCCAATAACAGAAATTGAACTACTCCACCTCATGTACCACTTGCTACTCTTATGCTTTATTATTGCTGATGAAGTTGCAGGTCGTTTCCTTCTTTGTTCTGATTCAAGCTTGCTGAAAGAATCTCTTCTCCAAGATGGGGAAGGTGGAAGTTTAGTGTGCGAGTTAAGAACGTGTGGTTTAGAGCGCGATAACGAGCGTGCTTGGCAGGTAAACCCAACAACCCATTATTCCTACATTTCGCGCGCGTTCTCATTTGGGGTGCTAATTTCCTCTCTCCACCGGGGTGAAATTTATAAACAATAGACTTCGGCATCCAATCACAGGGCATTGTCAATTTCAATGTCATTTGTTAGCCTAACAACAAACGACCCGATTTCATGGGCTGTAGGGCAAAAAGTCTGACATCACTGTTACTACTGATAATCAATCATATGATAACATAATATATAATAATATGTGGATTAATCAGTAAACATGATCAAACATTTAATTTACAATATTGCATTTTAGTATAACTTGATACAAAAAATCAACACCACTTTTCATTATTTCAGTTATATTATTCTTTCTGTCACTTTTTATTTCACAACACCAAAGGAATGAAGAGTAATTAAATCACTTGCCACCAGTAACAAACTCAAAATATGACTGTTATCGGTTTAACAAAAAGCGGTTCAAACATCATTTATGCCAAAGTCTGTTGTTTGTAAATTTCACCTAGCACCGGCCTTTTTACATAGCATCGTTTCAGTACGCTGTCATCGGCCAATCGTTTATTTATCATCCATTCCCTGAGCAGTCTCTCCATTAGCAGTCGTGAAGATCGCTATGACGTTTATAAACTATGGTTCGTCCTTTTTCGAACTAAATGCCCTAAATATAATCCTTGTTTGATATTTGTGGATGTATTTCTATCAGATTGCTGAGTTAGCTCAATCACGCATACACATTTCGCATATTTTTTATTAATTTTCCGTTTAATATCAACTGTTATCATTCGCTGTTTCTTTGCATTATGTTTCATTTTAATGGCAAACTTTCGGTGAACCCACAGTACTTTTAATTCACATAATTCTGCACTGAATAGCGTGCACAAAAAAACGGTACAAAAGTATAACCTGAGCAGCTGAAAAATACAGAGTGATGCTGTTCTCATAAAACATCTCCGGCATACTTGACAACTGACTCACGTGCTCGTATCTCAAACATGTTAAAGTCGTCAAAAGTGGTCAAACATGGTCAAAATGTTAGTGCTAACACTTGCTTAAAAGCTGGCGCGTATCTCAAGTTTTTCGTATGTTGGAGCACTCGTAAGTTGAAGTATTACTGTGTATGACATATTATCATCATAAAACATTAATATTTGCAGATGAATAGCATATTATTTCATAGCATCTTTGCAGTTATCTTAACATTGCTTGCTATGGATCGTCGCTCGTAATTCCTATTCTACCGTATATAAAAAGCCAGTCTTTGTTGCAAACTGAGGCAAACATATTAATAAGTGCAATAAACATTTATGCAACATCGTTAAAAATAGCTATAAAATGGAAATATCCCTCAAATTTAAAATGAAATAAAAAAAATTGAACACATTAACAAATTGCGAAGTGGGGCACTGGACCACAGGCTAACATATCATTGTGTGTTAATTGCAAGCAAGAGATATCCATTGGTAGAGATATTTCTCATCTTGCCAATGCATATTTATTTGAAGTTATTTGACAAGTTAACAGATTTATTGCATCATAAAGGATTAACGTAGCTTCGACCGAAGGGAGTGCAAAAGTAGGCGACATTCGCTTCACTCGTAAAAAAGGTTAAATTAATCTTCTCAAAATTCTGACAAGTTGTTTGAAAAAATACAGCCGTTTAAAAAAATACAACGCTAGATCTATTTGAGCGCCACTGCCATTTGACCCTTCCCTCATTTGACCACCACCTCTGTTTGACTGCCACCTCAATTTGACCGCCATTAGGATACTGGGTCTGAGGCTAATAACTTTGGCCAGTTGGTTATGACTCATGCTCTTAGACGAGCTCAAGTTTTACATATATTAAAGTATACAATAGTAAGCATTTTACAGTAGGAGAAAACATACTGGTCGCGGTGGCAAGACATCTACTGTAATAGTTGCAACATAACTCAACTGTGGTAAGGAATTAGCAGGTTTGCAAAAGAGTTATGGTATTATTTAAAAGGAGGTATGAGTCGTCCCCCATAAACAGTAATAATTTGGGATGATAAGTGATGAACTCGATATTGAACAGCAACAAACAATTTAAATTTTGATAAACATAATCAAGATCAAAAAAATTCCAAAAACAACTCGTCTGCAACAGTTTAGAAGTCTTTATCTAAATAAAAACAACATAAACATTTATAGTGCTTGTGAGTTTATGAATATCGGTAAATAGCTTATGTGTATAGTGAAAGTTACTTTGAATTTTGTTTTAGTGCTTTTTATTTTCAAACATTTTGTGCACTGTGTGTATAATAGTTCAGAGAGGTTTTTGTTGTCGAGGTTTCTACAGCGCCCGCTTTCACTTCCATTTGTTGTTCTACCTCACTAACCCTAAAGGCTCTCAAATAAGATAACCGAGACTATCACTAGATGGACTTTGACTTCTCCAAACTTGGTCTTGTGAATAACTGAATCTTTTTGATGAGATAAATAAGCGAGTCAGACCAAAGTTAAACATCAAGAAGAATTGAAATTTAGTGATTTGGAGGTCTGATTGATGCTGATATTACTCACTTCTCATGATATTGATATTGCCCGTTCAATCTATGCATTTCTGACATTCCATCTATGGTTTGGCTTTAAAGAAGATAATTGCAGGACTTTTTGTTTTAGGAAAATCTTTGTGTTTCTCAATAGGTGATGGTGACAGTTTTGGCATATCATTGTAAGGATGATCAAAGTAAGCTTTATCACGTCCTGGAACAACATTTCAACTTATCCAGCCCATATTCTTATTGATTACTTTGTTATTTAAAAACCTGTCTGTTGAATGGCAATGGTGATCATGGCCATATCACTCGAATAAATTTCTCCATGTCTTTGTGAGTCAAGTCAATCCTAGCTACACTTTTATTTGTTTTATGGTCTTATCAGGGTGTCAATGGCTTTCACAATAAGAGAAACAGAATGATGTGTTCAAACCAACTTTTAGACAGAGTCTCCTTATTTCCCCAGCACTTTAGATTTTAAAGGTTTCCTTGTTTCTATACTCTTCACTCAAACTATGTTCTTTTTAGCCATGTCTTCAATAAACGTATTCTCCTTAGTCATGTTCTAAAAAGTACATTCTTTTTTTCCATATTCATGTTCTCTATATCCATATTCTTTAAAGCCGTTTACTCTACGACTTTACTATTGATAGCCATGTCTTCTAAAACATCTATAGCATTCTCATCTATTTCACTAATGTCACGACGATCCAAACATGGCTATCAGATCCGTTTTCTCTATAAAAATGTTTTTTATATTCATGTTTTTGATATAAATATCTTTTTATTTTCTCAGTTACTATGATGTATAAAATATTGGCTCTGTAAGCAATGTTTTAACCATGTTCACTATAACAGTGTTCTCTACAATCATGTTCACAGTAGCCCCATAACCACAACCTTCATGTTTCTGTCTTTTATCCAACCAGTCAAAAAACAAGGTACAGTTGAGATTATTAGTCAGCTGATTCTACTGACAGTCTTTTTCCCATCAATTATTTTGATGGAATTATTAAACTTTAACAATTTGATTGACACCCGTTATGTTTTTCATGTCTGCTCTTGGTGTCCACTGAAACCACGTCCTATAGGACCATGGTCTCTATATTGATAGAGCTATGTTTGCTGTGATCATCTTTTCAATAGCCGTGGCATGTATAGACATGTTTTCCATGTATAACCATGTTCAACGTGGTCATGTATTTTCATATCCGTTTTCTATATAAGCATGCCTTTAACCTTATTATCTACAAACATATTAAGTATAGCCAAGTTCTTTACAGCCAGTATTCCTATAATCATGGTCTATTTGGCAATAATTATTCATAATGCAGTTCACCATGAAGTTAGCTAACCCCCAATGTCTCACTAATTGAAGTTCGCTTTGTAAAAAATATCTTATGAAGAGAGTTGTCTGCTTTGTTCAACTTTGAGTTGGCCCCTCTCCAAAAGTAAGCTCCACCTAGCAGTCATAATAATCCAAACAATCACAAATGGCTATAATCGTAGCTATCTATACAAACGATTATTCAACGCTATAGTATAAAATCATTTCTTCACTGACCCAACAAATCTGTCTTGATTATGATTAGGGCTTAGTTACTGTATAAGCAATTTCATTAATCGCTGCATACCATCTACCATATACATATATAACTCTAGTAAATAGTTACATTTAAAAGCATGTAATAAAAAATTGGCGGGCCATATACCTAAAAACTTCTGTCATGGTCGCAAGCTACAAGTCAGACTATTTCGGAACTCAGTGATACAACTTTACCAATTACTAGTTATTAACTCATCAGCTATGTAAAATTACCAGGCAGACAAACTCTGTAGATGAAAACAGTAACCTGTTTGAGCGAAGAGGGATCAGCATAAACTATAACAAATAAATCAACATTCATGTTTAAAACAAGATTTGTCTGCTCTTAATATACAAAATATGATAACTATATTATTTAGGCAAATGGACTTTTAACTTTCAAAACCAGTGGATAGGACTTTCAAAGGGCAGTGGATAATCAAACCCAGAGATATCGCCTGTAGAATATTTATGTTGTTCAATTTAATATTATGTAACATATAGAGTAATATATAATAAGTATTGCTGTTTGTCAGCACTATACTTAGTTACATATTAGATGCTTTCTATAGATTTAATAAAAATGGATGTTTTTTCAGAGTCAGTGGTACAAATAAGAATTGTGTTATGCTGTAGACTTCTAAAGAGAAGTAAAGTTTTTATTACGAATTGTTTACTAAAGCAGTTTAATTTTTTTTCTTTAAAGATTAACGATGTGTTACGTTAATTACTAAACTCTACATATTATCAACTGAATATGTGTTGATGAATGATCTGCCACATAAGAAAAATAAATGATAAAAAATATTATGATATACTATATCCAAAACATTATATTAAGAGTTATTTAAACCATAAAGTGATCTTTAAGAAATAATAAAATGTAACTTAAAAAATGCAATCATTTTTTTTACGGTTCTATTTTGTCTAAGGTAGCACTCCTTACTGATTTTCTTATATAACCAATAAATTTTTTGAACTGGCAAGTGGTTCCTTTTGCCAGGCAAAGGAAATATTATCTATATCAAATGCCAATCAACTGTCCAATCAGTTATTTGAACTTTTGTATGATCTGTTATATACACTATTCATAATTCTGACACCAGTTGTGTTCTCCTGCATGTTTGTATAGTTATTTCTCAGTAGCTGTCTTGCTTTGCTTGAGCACCAATGTTGGTTCCTCTGTCGCATGGGTGTTAGCCACTGTTTTATTACCAGTATATAGCCACTTTCGGCATCAATTTTGAATGTTATATGTGAACTCCAATGTCGTTACCGTATTAGTAATAGGTCGGCCCATCTCAGGCTAGGGCACATAGTGTATTCACCATTAGGAATGCTTCCTTTGGCATAAAACGAATGAAAAAAATTGTTCAAACAGTTCATAGTATAATAGATATACATATCACTTCAAAATGTGTGATAGAAATGTGTCCTCAGAAACGTGTAAGGACTATCATAGTACTCAGCTAAATGGCCTTATCTCCTCGTGGTAGAAAGGGTTATACAAGTTCACCCATCTGGCCTCTCTGTTCTGCTTATAATTTAAACATATTCAGAAGCTCCTGATATACAAGTGATTAGAGAATAATAACTTCCAAATGGCTTCTTGTCAGCATTTTTCAAATTTTGTACAGTTGCTAACTGCATACACATATCGCAACCGATCAGCTGTGGAGGAGCGTCTCGCCTCATTTTTCTGGGAAGCCCATGATGTTTGAATAACTCGACCAATTTTTTGACCATGGAAAATACAAACGTGTCTGTATATCTTCTGGTTTTAGTTTTAAATTTTTAGAGAAATTCTGGAGTATGTATTTTGCTCCATTCTTTCTGATTTTCAGAATGTCATATTTTAAAAATATTAATCTGGCTATGAAAAAATATTAAAGCTTATTTTTCAAAAGCTCTGCGTACTGATCATGGCCGTATTGTCCAAAGAAAAATTGGTCCGGAGACTGTCAGTTAGTAGTTGCTAAAGGTCAGGTCAGGTGCTAGCCTGCTACTGGTAACCATGTAACCCAGTACTACCTGTGCCACGGGTCGGGTCGCCGGCGACTAAACCGGCAACCCCTCCCTTTCTTTGAAGGGAGGATTTGGAGGGAACTAAAAACAACATCCACCCAACATTCGGGCTTGTACTATCCCGACAGCAAAAACACCAGTTGGAAAGGGCGAAAGAATCTCTTGCAGATCAACGGCCGCGTACTGCAACTTGTCATACTCTTAATTGTCTAGGTCTTCTTGCCATTGGATCAGAGTATGACTAGCCAAGTTAGTGGAACTCTGCAGTGCATCAGAAGAACCACTTAAATCCACTCACAGCTTTCTGCTTGCACCAAACCAACCAACCAAGCCCTGCGGCGATTGGAAGGTGGCAACGGGGACAGGGTAGTGAAACCTGGGAGTCCTCAGCTCCCAACCAGCACGCAGGCGGTGGAAGTTTATCAGTCGCTCGTCTCTTGAATGGAACAGGAGAGATGTTCGGTAGTTGCTTTCACGACTGAGCAGCCCTTTTTAGGGACCGCCCTGCTCACCTCAATTTGAGGAAGGGACTAGAAAAGGTGTCCTATACATGGTCTGTTCCTTTTCTCACCTGGCTGGATTACCACGTTCAGATGGTTCACCTTATTTGCGGTGGAAAACAACAGATTACACTAGCAACATGGAATGTACGCACGCTCATGGACAATCAGCGCAGTGATCGACCTGACCGTCGCACAGCTTTTGTGGCACGTGAGCTCAGAAGACATGATATCGATATTGCTGCAATACAAGAGACAAGACTTGCTGATGAGGGCCAGATGACAGAAGTGGGAGGTGGTTATACATTCTATTGGAAAGGGAGAGATGCTAAAGATCATAGGCTGTATGGGGTAGGTTTCGCTGTTAAAAATGAACTTGTTAAGCACATGGACCATCTTCCTGTCGGCATTTCAGATCGACTGATGACCTTACAACTAAACATCAGTAAGAACAGGAAAGCAACACTGATCAGTGCCTATGCTCCGACCCTGATGGCCGAGCAAGAGGATAAAGAGCTATTCTATTCAGCTCTTGATGACACTGTATCGCATATTCCTAGAGCCGACGAGGTTGTGCTTCTTGGAGACTTTAATGCAAGAGTTGGTACGGACAGCACGACATGAAGGACGTCATCGACAAAGAGGGAATTGACAGTATGAATGACAATGGTCTCATGCTTTTCACCAAATGTGCAGAACTTAACCTTGTGATTACAAACACCCTGCTGGACGGAGCACAGATTGGTGAAAACTCTGCTGAGTTTCACTCTACAGCCTAAACAGAGAAGAGCTAAACAAACAGCAAAGCCAAAGTACAACGTGAATCTATTCAATAAACTGGATGTGAAAAAAGACTTTCAAACAAAAATCAATGAGAGACTATCAGCTGAAACCTATGACCAAATGTCAACTCGACTTGGACAAATCTAAAGAGTGGTATCACTGAGATATGCGAGGAGGTATTAGGCAAAGCGAAAAGGCACCACCAAGACTGGTTTGATGAGAATGACCTAGAAATAGAACAACTTATAAATAAAAAACAATCTAAATTTGCAGCCTGGCAAAATGACCTTAGAAACAAGGAGAAACAGAAGGCATACCACAGCATACGAACAGATGTGCAGCGACGAGTTCGAAGGATGCAGAATGAATGGTGGACACAAAAGGCAGAGGAGCTTCAGAGCTTGGCGGATGAGAATAAGACAAGGGATTTCTTTGCAGAGACACGAAAACTGTACGGTCCTCAGTCACATGGCTCTGTACCTGTTCGAGACAAGAATGGTGTGCTCCATAAAGACAAAGATGCCATCAGAGATTGCTGGAAAGAACACTTTTCAAATCTTTTGAACCAAACATCCACTGTAGCTGATCCAGTCCTGCAGAAAGTCCCACAGCTGCCAACCCATCTGCAGCTAGGCGAAGAGCCAACACTAGTCGAGACGAAATCCGCCATTCGAGCAATGAAGAGTGGGAAGGCTGCTGGTGCTGATGGAATTCCTGCAGAAGTTGTCAAGCATGGTGGAACTAAACTTACCAAGAAACTGCACTGCCTTTTTACACTTGTGTGAACAACTGAGAAAATACCTGATGAATTACGTGATGCACTGATTGTTACCATCTTCAAAAAAGGAGATAGGACGATGTGTGGGAACTACAGGGAGATATCCCTCTTGTCAATAACGGGGAAGATTCTAGCTAGAATTCTGTCCTATAGACTCTCCAGTGTTGCGGAAAAAATTCTTCCAGAGACGCAGTGTGGTTTTAGGCCTGGCAAGGATACAGTAGATATGATATTTGCTGCTAGACAGATCCAGGAAAAATGCCGAGAACAGAACAAGGACCTTTACATGGCCTTCATAGACCTTACCAAGGCTTTCGACACTGTTGACAGACAATCTCTATACAAAGTACTTGAGAAAATCGGCTGCCCTTCCAAATTTGTGGCTATTGTGCAGCTTCTGCATGATGAGATGAACGCATCAGTTTTGGTGGATGGCCAACAAACGGATCCTTTTGGAGTAAAAACTGGGGTGAAACAAGGCTGCGTGATTGCGCCAATGCTGTTTTCTATCTACTTGTGTGCTGTACTGCACCTTGTGAAAAAAAAACTCTAGGAATGTATCACAATGAACTATCGAATAGGCGATCTGTTCAACCTGCAGAGACTTCGGGCTAAAACTCTAACTTCGAAACAAAGTGTTCTTGAGCTCCAATATGCTGATGACAATGCTCTCATGGCTCATACAGAAGAACATCTTCAAGAAGTCATGACAGCTTTTGAAAATGCTTACAGGGCACTTGGACTCAAGCTGAATGCAAAGAAAACTCAAGTATTGTACCAGCCGAAACCTGGAAAAAACATAGTCACTCCACGCATTGTTGCCGGAGGCGAACCACTTTGCCCTGTAAATGACTTTGTATACCTAGGTAGTAATCTCTCCTCCAAGGCCAACCTAGAGAAGGAAATAGAGAGAAGACTGCAAGGAGATAGCATAGCATACAGCAAACTGAGACAAAGAGTGTTTGAAAATCCAGTCTTGCAAGTCGACACCAAGCTAAAAGTGCACAAGGCAGTAATTGTCCCCACACTACTGTATGCCTCAGAAACGTGGGCTACTTACAGCACTGACGTCAAGGTTCTGGAGAACTATCACATGAGAAAAAATGAGAGAACTACTGATGATCAAATGGTCTGACAAACGCACTAACACTAGTGTGTATCAACAAGCTAAGATGTCCAGCCTCGAAAGTATGATCGTTAAGAACAGACTTCGTTGGGCTGGACACTTGGTTAGAATGCCAGACTGCAGACTACCAAACAGATTCTGTATGCCGAACTAGAAAATGGGAAGAGGTCACAGGGGGGACAAAGAAAGCGCTATAAAGACTGTCTCAAAGATAGCTTGAAGCGTTGTCACATCAGATGTGAAACCTGGGAATGGAATGCCACGAGAAGAACTGGATGGAGAACTCTAACTCATAAAAGGGTGAAGATACTTGAAAATGAAAAAATGCGTCACAGAGAAGAGCTCAGGGCAGCACGAAAAGTACGGCTTAGCTCATCTGATACTTTGATGAATGATTACTACCAATGTCCACATTGCAATCGTCAATGCAGAGCAATGATCGGACTACGGAGCCATCTTAAAACACACCAAACACATCAATAAAGCAAGCAGACATCTTACTCTAAAGAGAGGGATTGCATAGAGAGAGAGAGTTAGTAGTTGCTGAAGGCCGACTTGGCCATGCAGGGAGTGTCTGGGAGGAGAGCAGAAACACTTTCCCAAAGAAAGGGGTTCGGGGGCGCCCCCCTGAGAAAGTTTTGAGAATTAATAGCCAAATTAGAGCATTTTAAAGTGTATCTTGTATTATTTAACGGTTGACTTGCGACAAAATTCACGTTCCAGTTGAATGGTATCAAAAGATTCACCATGTCTTACTCACTTGTGTTGTAGGTTCCAAATATGTGAAAAAGTGATTAAAAGCTCTTAAAAGCTCAAAAATGAAAATTCGCCGAAGATTGGAATCTCTTTATTTCTCTGACGTAGTCACGAAAATTGGTTATTGTATTGTCACATGATCTTCTCAAGTGAATTGAAAGGGCAATAAAATTCTCAATATAAAACTTATGGTAGCGCTAGTTTATGACAAACACTTTGGGTTTTACCGAAGACCCTGTATCAAATATAGATGCTGGCTACTTTACACTTTTGTTTTGGTTTAGTCTAATTGGCAAGTCGTAATCTGATCATGTGACCCAATACTTCGCAAATAATTTCTGCAGCACATTTTGATTATCACAAGTGACCAACAGGCTCGTCATGATTATCAGACTATTATATGTACTCCTTCAAGCTTAGGCTTAAAAATTAAACCATTTTTTACGTTAAGTTATAAGATATCAGTGCTAAAAGTGATAGCATTACAATGACGACAAAACAAAGTCATAGTAACAATAGACATGGTTTTATTAATAGTGTGAAGTATAGTCTTGAAAATAATTTGACGAATAAGGTTGCATGAAAGTGTAAACAGAAACCATCTACCGCAAATACGTCACATTTGAGCCATTTTGGAAAAAGAACCCAAACTACGGCGGTCTCGTGTGGCTGCGATTAACTGTTCGTTTTGAGCTTTTATAAGCTTTTAATCACATTTCCACATATTTTGCACCTACAACACAACAGAGTAAGACATGGTGAATCTTTTCATATCAAATAACTGTAATGTGAATTTGGTTGCAAGTCAACCTTTAAGGTGGATATCAGGGTCCTCCCAAGTTGAGTCATTTCAAGTCTTGCAAAGAGAGCTAGCTACAGAATTACATGGTTTTGAGTTGTAACCATATATATATGTATATTTACATCTATATTTCTAAATATACATACATGTACGTGTGTACATAGAAGATTAACTGCTATAGCTTGACACTTGTCTTTTAAAATTTAAATTTAAGAGCACCTGTTTCCGTTACATAAATAAGTTTAAATAATAATTATATTACATACACCAGATAAAGACAAAAAATAAATTACTTGGCCTGCTTTAAACTTACTATGTTTAAATTATGGTCACCTAGGAATACAATTAGCAACAAACTTAGCCTGCAAAAACAAACATACATGTACATTTGTACATAGAAGATTAATTGTTGTAGCTTGACACCTGTCTTTTAAAAAGCTACTCTTCTGTCAATGTGTCCATAGTAGAAATATTTTACAACTGATTCTGTATCTATTTCATCATCTTTACATAAGTGTAACATTAGATGATTATTTTGACAGCCTGCCCCATGGTGTTCCTCATCATTCTTTGGATTCGCTTTAATGCAGAAAAGTATATCTCGCCTACTGCATTGGTGGCCGGCAAAACCAATACTAGATTACTGAGCCTCTCCACTTCATCGCCAGTTGCTAGAGCGCAACGTTGCGCCAGGTAATTAGTTGTTAGAAATTCCAAGTGAATGAGCTTAGACTGAAATTATCTTGGACACCAAGATAATGTGTGTCTTCCACATAGTCTAGAACTTGATCTCCAAGAGAGTATTTTGGTATTGCTCAACTGTTTGTGAAACCAATAACGTGACACTTAGTTGTATTGAATTTCATTTTTCATTTATTTGCCCACTGATGCATTGAATGAATGTCTTTTTAAAACCATTTTTTATCACTTGTGTTGTTGATCACTTTGCTAAGTCAGAGTTTCAGCTGCAAGTAGACTCACTGATCAGGGTCTATTTGCAGATGACATAGATGTACCATGAGCTAAACATGCCTCTGGACATATTTGTCTCTCTAACATTCACTGTGAACATAAAGATCAGATGTAATACCTCGCCATCCAAGGATGAGATTAAGCTGACTGAATCCAACAAACTTTTATGGTTTTAACAGGTCAGAGATGGTGAGAAGTGCTGCAGAATTGAAACACTCAGAAGTAAACTAAAGTTGAAGTAGGCTTTTCCCTCAACGTCAACGGGCCAAAGTCCATACTGGACCAGCTGTTGAGGCTCCCGCCAAGAAGGCCATGAACATGCTTCACAGACCATAACGTCTATTTTTGGCTGACCAACCCTGAAAAATTAGTTCAGTTTTTACAAACACAAAAAAAAACATTAGCCTATTCTAGGACAGCTAACCTAGAATAGCTTATGTTAGTACATGGAACCTAGGGTAGCCGATACTAATACTGGTAACCCAGTGCTAGTAGAGCTAACCTTTGCTAGTATAACTAATCAATTTAGTCGAAAAACACCGTCGAAAAAATAATTCTAACCATCTCATATCTACCAGGTAGACAGAACACGGTTCCATTGCAGTTCGGGCAAACCTGATGAATGGCAGACTGACGATCATCTGTAAAATTATATGAAAAAGGAAAAACATCATCACCTTTTATTATCTTCAGAATTTGTGATCTATTTATTCGACATATTCTTGATCATCTCAGATAACGGAATAACACAGCTATGCTCACCAACTCTCATTTTTTGCATTCTCATTCCATTTGCAAACAATCTTCCATTCTCTTCTCTGTATAGATCCCAATTCTCTTTCTGGGTCTGGATGTAAGTCTTTTTACAGTGTCTCAATGACTGCAGTGTGGTCAAAATAGTTTCATCTACAATAGCACATTAGGTAGTACAACTAGTGTGATAGTTAAACATGAATATTAATAAATTATAAGATGTATGAATAGACAAATATTCATTTTACAATCTCTCAGACTATGTAAAAGGAACAATCAGACTGCAGCAGGCTCATTATAGCGGCATATTCAAACTTGTTCAGTCAAATGACCTTACGTCTAAAATTATTGGCAATACAAACAGCCAGCCATGCACAAATGCCACCAAACCTAGCCAGCTTCATTGGCTATAAACCAAGACTGTACATACCAAGTCTTTTCTAGAGACAACATGTAGGTTTCAAGATATTCAATTTGAGCAGTAGACAGCACTTGATTTGATTGACCTTGACCAGTCTCATCATCATGTGAGTGCAATGATTCATTAGCACAGCCACTTAATGCCCATGGTAGGTGTGCTGGGTATTTATTACCTATGCAGCATGTGTTTGTTATGACATAATCTCCACTGCAATCGCCAATTTCCATATCACAAGCTGACGTATCTATAATATGAAAATCAATATTGGTAATTAAAACATACAAACAAGAATAGAAAGCACAAAACAGCACATAGATTTAATAATAGTATTTCCTTTGCTTCGGCTCTCACCTGTAAAAGTGGTTGCTGCTTTTCTACTGTTGTCAATTGTATTCTTCAATTTATGGAGACTCTCCTGGGTTTTTTTGTTCTTACTCTGCCTCTTCTCTTGAAACATACAATGCATGTTAAGAACTAAGCAAGAATCATGATACCCATAGCGACACTACACATGGCATATTAATGAAACTGCATCACTGTCAGACTTTTCGACAGTGTAATAGTTCATTATAAATGCTCGAAAAATATAAAACCAGCCCTGGGCCTTGCTGAACCAATGCGTAGTGTGTCATTCACCAAAGGTTACCGAATAAAACCCCATCCATTTTTATAAGTCAAGACTGAATAAACCAACTTTAACTACAAGAATATTTATTTATTATTTGGAATATATTAATTTTAGTAAATAATAACAGAAAATAATGGTTTATAGTCAAATATAACAAATGGTGCAGTACAGACCTTTTCTCATTCTGTTTCTCCTGACAGGACCAGACTCCACAAGTTCTTTGAGCGTTTCCATGAGCCAAACTCTATTGGACTTAGCAGATTAGTTGTCTCGCGTAGCGCTGTGTTCAAGTTATTAGTGCTGAAGAATTTTCAAGCAAGGTAATAATATTTATCCCTTTGTAAACGATGCTGTTCAAATATAACAGGGCACCTAACAAAAACAATCTACGGCTCAGCATAGACATAGAGATAAAACACAACTTTCCATAGGCTGCAGAATCATTAGGGACAATTAGACCGTATGCCTCGTAGAACGCCCGTCGACGAGATCAGGCGACCATGAAGCATGACCGATTTTGTGGATAAGCTACATGCGTCTATCGACCATTTTGAGCGTATGAACTGTGGTATGGGTTGAAACTAATGTATATATTATGGTGAGATACAGTGATTTGTGGTTTTCCTGTTCAGTTAGCATCTTTCATCATTTAGGTTGTCTGTGCTTTGTGGCTAAGATGAATAGGTCATGAAACTCCTTTCTGTGTGTATTGTTGTCATCATAGGTCATAGTAGTTTCTAGTTTCCTTAGCAAAATAGGTCTTCCTGTTTTCTTCCAGAACTTATCTGACAGATGCTCCTATCCATATTTAATACTGAGCTGAAAGCCACTAAGGCTATGCAGATAGCAAGATATTCATTATCTTAACATTTATATAATCAAACATTGTAAGAAATACAATGTATTTGTTATATACTTTTTGATTACTAGTTACTAATTGATTAATTAGTAAATAGTAAACTATTTGTGTTAACACCAAACTTGTCTGACAAATATCATTTGCAAATTTTTAAATGTGAATGTGGAACTTTTCTTTCAATCAAAGGCTCATTTACCATTTTTTCAAGTTCACAGAGATGCAGGTACTACTGTGCTTCGCAGTAGTATTTATGTATTTTAACATCTCTTATAAGATGCAACCAAACTTTTTACGTTAAGCCACATGTAGAATTTTTGATCATTATTCATGGTACATAAGTGAGACAAGACACTAAGATACTACCAGCATAGCTCCTTTATCTACTCACTGAAATGATACAAAATTGAGGTCAGCAAAGTGGCTTTTTGGATTTTCTAAAAGGTGACACAATATACATTAAAGATATACTCATGTATGCCTATAAAAATTTATGAATTTTTAAATGAGAACAACAAGCCTGGTTGAGGTAGGTCTATTGATTTTTAGTCTTTCAACGTGAGACCAATGCAAAAATACATAATTTTTATATACAATCATATGTACTGAGTTATTAGTTCTTACTATAGTAGCGCTGTGTCTAACTGCCCTTGTGTAGCCACGAGTGGTTGTTGGGGAAAAAAGTGTACTACATGAGATTCCACCTCAGACAAATTAGCAGAACAGTCAAGCATGCTATCATTTACAGCTCTCACTACTTTGTAGAATAATTAATCATTTATCCGTATCTTTAACCCTGCCTGCTAAAAGCTGATGGACAGACACTGCTCTTATGATAGAAAATGTATTTCTGTTCTACTTTAATGTATACAAATAGGCCTATAAGGTTTTTATTTTTTATCTGCAGCTCGATAAAAATGAAAATTTTAAATTTATTGTGATTTTGAAGCTTTGTGTTTCCCTCAACTCACGTAAACTTACCGTAATCAACAACCCCATTGAATAGAAGTATTCGCAAAAGCAGATAGCGTAATGGAGAAATGACTAGGCAAGATACATGCCCAATATTACAATGAACATGACATCTAATACATTAAAGGACGAGCAATAAAGACAATCAACAGAAACTCATATACAATCAGCTTGGAAACCTCTTGTGGAAGTAGCTCATGAGGGAAAGAACATTAATTGACATGCCAGAAAACCAATAAAAGATGGAGTTAGTCATCATTTCCAATCATTACACACCCATGAACTACGTGAAACAAGTTCACTCAATTCTTAACCCTTCACACCATAAAGAACCAAACCTGAGATCCTAAACACTTTCTCACAAGCTAACAGAGACATCTACAGTATAAAAGAGAACAGCTCCAATGACTCTCTCGATCATCTTCAGTTGATCTACCTATCTCTCTTTCCTGAAGGATCTGATGAGGTTTCTTCCGCCTGCTGAGGCACGTTCCTCTTCATCTCATACTTTTCTCTTTTCTCTGGAGCCTCTATCTCTTTCCCTACCTATGGAGCTTCCTTTTCCATCGCTCTCCATCCTTCTCCATCCTCTATTCATCCTTTTCTAACATAACCACTGAGCTTCTATATCGCAGGACTGCCTTCACTGTCAACTGACTATTGAAACTCACAGCCACATGGACTGAGCAAGCAAACATGGATGACCTTTCAAGTAACGGTGTAACTTTTATTAGCTCTTTTACCTTTAGTCATTAACATTATTGTATAGAATTTTGTTAAATTGTTGATTTTAATTCTTGAACTTACAGAAAAAATAATTAAATTGCACTGGTAAATATCAGTACTGCTTACAACAGCTTAACACCTTCACTAGTAGCTGAACTAGTAATCACCAAATCAGTTCCCACATGACAGAGCAAAAGTACGCAAACTGAAGATAGTCAAAAGTAGAATGCAATGACAAAGCAAATTCAACACTGATGTTGTGTGTGGGTTTGGATTAGCTATGCATATCATAATTTTTCCCTATCCACCCATAACCACCTTTGATTAGGTAAAAATGGTAAGAAATGTTGAAAAGTTGGTAATACCAACCAATAACACTACACTAGAAATTCCCCTGTCATACACTCCACGACCTGATATTGGAATAAATGATAACGGAAAAATAAATGGCAGTGCTGGTTGTTGAAAAAGTAGTTGTCAGCAGGAATTGGCAGAGTTTGGTGTAAATGAAAGTTGTTCGAGATCGCATGAAATAAAATTGAGGGAGCACGACTTTAAAAAGGTGCAAATAACAATTTCAACAAATATAGAAAAGTTAGATACGTTCAACGTTCTGTTAAAGGTCACGAAATCTAGTCTCCTCTCTTTTACGTTGTAGGATTTGGTCATTGATAGCTAATCGAGTGAAGCGCTCCTTAGCAAAGTTGTTAATTAATTAGAGCTGTAAGCCTAACCTACTGTAATGTATGCTATTTAACAACAATCAGGAAATATGTTTAACATAACTTTAAAAAATTTTAAAACTCAAATCTTAAATCTTTAAAATAAAACAAATGTTTTTGTCATAAAGGGGCATTGTAGTTCGGCCCTAGCTTGTACATAGGTTGTAAAGAATTTTGGCTAACGTTTTAAATAATTTAATGAAACCTTCGGTGATTGGACAAAAAAACATAGGCTGACCAACTGTGTACCACAATTTCGTACCTGTAAATTGGTTTACACCTCAAACGGTCTACGTTTCTTTCAGAAACCTTCGGATAAATTTGATTACCAGTAAACAATGCCATAGACTGGTGAAACGAGCGCGGTTTTCTCGTAAATTGCGCACTGCTAAATAGTTCTACTATCTGTCGCACGGCTTTATTGGCATATCATAAGCCGGTCCTAACTTTTATTAAACCAAGCTTTTCAAGCGTTTTGTGGCGATTTTTGGCCAAATTAATCTGTATATTTATGTATAATCCGATTGGATGGGTTCGTTTTAAGACACTGTCAACACTTTTCAAAGACTTGGTAGTATGTTTAAATAGGTTTATATGTCTTTTGTATCGTTATTATACTTAAACGACTTTACAAAACAATAGTTAAATTTGTTGATGAGATTTTGAAACAAGGGTTTGCAACGTTGTTGATGAATAATTTTCGTAAATTGTGTGCACATGCATTTATCATAAAAACTCTCAAACTTCACCCCGCTCATTTGGTCGTGGGATTACTGTGCACTGACTAAAACTTAGGTTTGGTCTTTTTTACTTGAAGGATGAAAAGGGTGAGTTTGAGACTACCTTGGAACAGATGAGACAATTCACCTGCAGTTTATCGTTTGTATAGCATGAAATCTCCATAACATAAACGTCCTTGTAATAGATGGTGCAGAATCATTCCAAATAGTTGCAAACAACATACAAGTCAGTTTGAAATACGGAGTGACTAAATAAAAGTTTTATATTAGCAAAGGTTTTGACGCCAGAAACTGAGTTAGAGATAATAATGCTGAGTAATTTTCCTCTTAACGGAACAAAGGAATTGCCAAGAAACCAAAACAGTTTGTTTTAGAACTCCAAGTCAGCACTGATTGGTTTCTTAAATGATAATTATAGCAAACATGCTACAAAATATGTACAAAACAAACAGTTATTATTCTTAAATAAACAGTTATCAAAAAAATAATAATTATTATTTACCAAAAACAACTTAAAATATATTAAACTTGGCAGGCTTGATATGCTATAATCATTCAAAAATACAAAAGAATAATTTATAGACAGAGTGAATATCAGCAACATGATAAAGACATAATACTTTTGATGGGAGTTGTCCTTTTCATATACATCTCTGCAAGTGCAAGAAGCTGAGCCATGGTATCACTTTTCCAAGTTTAAATGTTCACATTTAAAGGCTCAGACGTTTACAAGCAAAATATGGCTATCAGGCTATTCATTTTAGCCTTTTCATTGTTATGCAGTACATTTATTGCAAAAAAGAGCAGCCTGTTTTTAGCGTGGCTTCACTTTTATAAAATTACTTTTATTATTTCACAAAAAAGACTTGAACTTTTATGCTCCTAATTAAAATACTTCAGCTTTTAAAATTTCATACCATGGTACATAAACCTGAGTTTGTCTGCTAGAAAGACTTGGCAAACATGAGATAATCTAATCCCTCATGCACAAGTGGTGAGAATTAGCTGAATAAAAAATCTCATATAAAGGGAGTTGTCTGCTTTGTTTATCTTCGAGTTATCCTCTCTGCTAAAGATAAAAAAGAAAAATAAGCTCCGCCTTACTGTCGTAACGATCCAAACAATCACACATGCGATAATGTTGAAACTTGTAACCCGCGCTTTGAAACGCGTAATTGAGTTTAGAAGAATTTTTCTCGGTAACTTAAAGTAAGCTATTTCGCATAAATTGGAATATTAACTCATCAGTTCTTGTTTGACTATGTCAGAGAGCCTAACTATATTTTATTAGCATAAAGTACACGGAATTGTTTTTGCAATACTTTTTTGCACCCAGTGACGCTTTGTATATATATTACAAGGTAGTAGAACTTTTTCGTCGGAACCTCCAAAAAGGTTTATCTTTGCATTTTGGAAAACAATTGTTTGTTGGCAGTATAACGCTCTTTCTAATTTATATGCAGATTATGCGTAGGGCCTGTTAGCGTTTCATCCAATACATGACAATCTATGTATCATAAATCTGAAAATGTGGTCTAATGTCACGTTGTATTGCAGCAGTAATATTTCCCGCATGCACTGTTTTTGAATTTTAGGCAAATTTTTCAAGACATTTGTTTTGTGTGATTGTGGATAAGTTATTTTATGCATGGCTAATCCGAATTCACACACATCATTAGTGTTGAAATTTCTTGTGATATTATTTTATTTTGATTGTGTTTAGTTAACAAGTTGGCTTTTGCTTATCTTGTCGGAACTAATTTAATTATCACTGTCAAATTGATGCGTATATAGAAACTCAATGTATTATGTTTGAGTACAGTATATATTGAATGAATACAAGTAGACTGTTCTTGACAACACTGGGATATTAACTGAAGACACGTTTCACACAGGATGATAAAAACAACATGATGAAATAGGATGTGATACACCACAACTAATGACCATAGTTAACCCACCAAATGACCATAGCTAAACAATGTTAGCTGACATCATATTATGACATCTCCTTTTTTTCCAAAATAAGACTTGTGGTTGGTTGCGTTGTGAGAAAATTCAAAGCAATATTCATCCAATCCAAACAATATCTAAGCAGCGGTGTCTGTAAGCTAAAGATAAAATGAAGCTAAAATAAAACATGAACTTATTCATGCTGCTTGCGATTTACTACAGATATAATATATGATAGCAAACTCCATGCATAGTAGCAATAAGCCATATTAGCCATAAAATATGCTAAGCTAAAACATGAAATGATTCATGCTGCATGCATGCTACCACCACAAGTATAATATATATGACAGAAAACTTCATGCATATGTAGCTAGACAAGTAAGATCATATTTTGAAAATGTCACATGAAATTGTGCAGGATTTTTCATGATTCACTGCATTTTTCAGAGCAAGTACCAGCTATTTAAAGTAAACAATTGTATCCTTATATTTGGATGGCAGCCTATGTTCACGCTGCGGTCGCGGAGAACGAGGGGGATCTCGGGCAGCTATATTTTCTGGTGGTACAACTGCTGGCATCTCTTTAGCACTTACCTCCTCACCATCCATATTTACCTCACCTGCATCACTAAACACATCACTCTCACTTACCTTTCCAGCTTTACGAATATCTTTTCGATTCTTCCTATACTCTGTCCCACATGCCTTTCTGACCAGATATGAACGCTCGCTTACCTGACTACCTACTTTTCCTCTAACCCACGGTCCGTCCATTGGCCATTTTAAAATAGCAATCTTGCCCCTTGTTTAACTGCATCTTTTCATTTCCAGCCCGACTGTCAAAGTAAAACTTGTCTCGCTCTTTTTGCTCACCCAACTGCTCTCGTAGCTTCAGTAAGTCATATGGCTGCGCTGCATATTGTTTAGCAGCAACTGGTATTTTATCCCGTAGCACCCTACCTTGCAAATACTGAGCGGGTGATCGCAAGCCATTTGCTATGGGAGTGTTCCTAATAGCCAGCAACCCATCGACCCAATTGTCACCCGCACTCATGCACTTTTTCATCATTGCCTTGATTGTACCTATAGTGCGCTCAACTTGGCCATTACCAGATGCATGTAATGGAGGGCTGGTCCTGTGCATTACACAATATTGTGAGCAAAACTGTTGGAAATCTCAGCACATAAACTGACTGGCGTTATCACTTATCAATTTCTCTGGAGTACCCCAATCAGCGAAAATCTCTCTCAAAGCCTGTATCACACACCTACTAGATGTTGCCTGTCTCAGGGCCTTAACGATAGGCCATTTAGTCAAGTAGTCTACTGTCATAAGGTAACTATTTCCATTTACATGGAACAAATCAACACCAGCGCTTGGAATGGGTATTGTGGTATTTCCATTGGGATCAGTGGTTCTCTCTTACTTTCTCTAGCAGTGCTCAAACATGCATCACACGACATACACTTATCCTCCACATGTTTTCTCAAACCCCGCCAAAAAACACTACCCTGTGCCCTCTGCAACATCTTGGTTATCCCCTGATGAGACGCATACAATTTTTGCAACACTTCAGTTCTAAGGGATGCAGGAATGACAACTCTTGAACCATACATTACTAAGCCATTTACCTCTGACAGCTCATATCTATAATTGTAATACGGAAGCGCCAGACTGGAACAAGATTTACGAGCACTTGGCCACCCTTGTTTAATGTATTTGAGCACTACAGAAAGCTCATTGTCGCACTGAGTAGCCCCAGTGTATTTCCTCATTGCATCATCGCTGCTAATTATCACCTGGCACACTGGTAACAATGGGTCCGCACCTAAATCATCATATGCATCAATGCCTTGTGGGCACGTGAAATATAGCAAATCAGCTACTGTCATGTCTTTGCCTGGTGTGTACTTGAGCTCTAGTGTAACTGGATAGGTCAGTATTTCCAACCGCATTTGAGCTAACCTAGGAGACAGTTCACTGATAGGCTTAGCTAGCAATCTTAATAGAGGTTGATGATCAGTCTCAACAGTAACAGTGTCCCTACCCCATAAATAGTACTTGAATCGCTTGCATGCAAACACAATTGCTAAAAGTTCTTTCTCAATTTGAGAATATCTCTGTTGTGTCTCAGTGAGAGACTTGGCAGCATACTCAATAGGCCTACCCTCTTGCATCAGAACAGCCCCTAAGCTATGTGCGCTACTGTCGGCTGAAACCACAATTGGCTTGTTTGTGTCATAGTAGGATAGCATAGGTGCATGAGAAACAGCATTTTTTATTTGGTCAAATGCACCCTGCTGTGGCTTTTGCCACATGAATTGGACACCCTTTTTGCACAACTTTCTCAGAGGCATGGTCATTTCCGAAAGATTATTTATGAACTTAGCCAAATATCCCACAAAGCCAAGAAAAGATTGAACAGCCTGTTTGTTTTGTGGGACCATCATATTTTGTATAGTGTCTATTTTGTCCTTCTGTCCACAGATACCTTCCCCAGATAGTTCATAGCCCAGAAAAACAACCCTTTTTGACAAAAAACACTTTTTGCTTTGTTCAAAATAATGCCAGCTTCTGCAAGGCGCTCCAGAACAGCTTCCTACCTTGCATCGTGTTCATCTAAAGTTTTAACATGAATCAGCACATCATCAATGTACACTTCTACACCGGCAATACCTTTCAGCAAGTCCACCATCAGTTGGTGAAATATTTCAGGTGCATTAGTGATGCCCATTGGCAATCTCAGGTATTTAAATTTTCTAAATGGTGTTAAAAAACATGTCAGCTTAGATGACTTTTTATCAGGAACGAGCTGGTGAAAACCTCGTTTTCCATCTAGACATGAAAAGTACTTAGACCCATGTATGCGGGAAAATATTTCTGATTGAGTGGATAAGCAGCACTGCATTCTTACCAGTTGTGAGTTCAAGTACTGAGGGTCTAAGCACAGCCGGATGGAGCCATCAGGCTTGTTCACTATTACTGATGGACTAAGCCATTCTGATGCATTGTTGTCTCGAACTATAATTTGTTCTGTTTCCATCCGTTTGAGTTCAGCTTCTAATTTGCTACGTACCTTGTCTGGCACCATTCTCGGTGGTGATGCTTTAGGAACTGCGCCCACTTTGAGTTGAAGCATAATAGGTTAGGGTATCTACCTAGACCATTGAACGCATGCTCATGTTTATCAATCACACTCGCACCTGACTGAGCTTAAGTACCTACCTGGCCTATGTTGGCTATCAGCTGCATAGCATTTATTGCAGGCATTCCTAACAGTGTTTGGGAATTCAGCTCAACCACATAAAACACTTCCTTGCATTTTCTGAGTCTGCCAGCATGCACAACCAAAATGGCAATCTCTGCAGTGCCCAAAAGTGGAATTGATTTTCCAGCATAGCCTGTGACAACTGCAGTTGATTTTTTAACACGTGTTACGCCCAAACCCTTAGCAGTGGTACGAGACATCACCAAAACCTTTGCCCCGGTGTCAACCTTAGCCTCAAATGTCTGGTTATTTGCTCTGAGTTTAATCAACCACTTAGAATTACATTCAACAGCTTTTGTTTCATGTACAAAAATACATAATGTATCTAGATTCAAATATTGAGCATTTGACTCAAGCTCTTCGTGCTCATTAGAAACATCTACAGCATGCATTTTTCTTGGATCTGACTGACAAACAGAATAGAAATGATTGAATCTCTTACAGTTTTTACATCTCTTTCCGTATGCAGGACATCGTCTTATTGCATGAGACCCTCCACAGTATTTACAGTTTTTGATAAAGTCACTTTGCGTCGGCATCCTTGTGCGTTCAGACGCAGCACTGCTTCTGCTCTTGTCAGATTCACCCTTGCTGAGACCCCTACCCAGGGACTTTTGGGTAGTCGGTTTGCTTCGCCATTGGAGAGAAGCCACTGTTTTCTCTCCATTTAACTCCAATTGCTGATTTCGTAAAATAGTCTCTTTTGCTCTCATTTTTGCTTTAATTGTGTCCACAGTTACACCTGCATCAAGTTGTAATTCTCTCGAAAGAGCTTTATCCTCCATTCCAGCCAGTAATCTAATTTTTAGCATAATATTTTGTTGTTCTGGACTGAGTCCGCACTTACTGATTAACTCATACAATTCACGGATGAATTGTTCATTCGTTTGTCCCATAACTTGCACACAGCTGCCAAAAATAATCTGATAATGAAGCGTATTGCTGGTTGGATTGAAGTACTCGTTGAACGCTTCAACTGTATTGTCATACAACTTACTTGGGTTGGCTGTTGCTTGTTCTGTAGATGGTGTTAATAATGTCAGTTGCGCGAAAACCTTTTCTGCTTCGTCTCCCATTACATAGATTAAAGTCTCTACTTGTCTACTGGCACTTTTTTCATTTAGTCCACTGGCTTGTCTGAATCTTTGGAATTGTTTGATCCAATCGCTCCAGCTTTCCTGAGCATTGGTGAAATCCAGCGGGTCAGGATGTCTCACTCCAGTCGTGATACTTGACTTGAATATATCCTTGGTGATATTTTACTATTCTCTGAACAATGTTGTCTGTGGTACCCGTATCCTGCCTACGATGCCATGTCAAATTGATGCGTATATAGAAACTCAATGTATTATGCTTGAGTACGGTATATATTGAATGAATACAAGTAGACTCTTCTTGACAACACTGGGATATTAACTGAGGACACATTTCACACAGGGGGATAAAAACAACATGATGAAATAAGATGTGATACACCACAACTAATGACCATAGTTAACCCACCAAATGACCATAGCTAAACAATGTTAGCTGACATCATATTATGACAATCACTAGTTCGGGTACAAGTGGAGGTGTTGAGCTGTTTTAAGAAATACTGATATTTACCAGTAAAAGTTACTTCTTTATTCCGTGAGTCGAACAATTAAAATATCCAACTAACAAAATTCTAAAAGAATAATATTAATGACAAAATGTTGAAAGAGCTATTAAAAGTTACATCCTTACTCAAACGGTCGTCGGTGTTTTCTTAACACGGTCCATGCGCCTGCGAGTTTCGATAGTCAGATAAGAGTCATGGCAGTCCTTTCATGTAGAGGCTCAGTAGTTGAGATAGTAGTGTAGAAGAGGCTCAGCCGATGAAGTAGAATGAGGCTCCATAGGCAGCGCAGAGAGAGGTTCTTCAGCAGGCAGAGGGGAGAGCCTCCAATGAGGCCCTCAGGAAGGGAGAGGGATGAAGATAGAGATGCGGATATAGATGCTGAGTCATTGGAGCTGTTCTCTTTTATAGACGTCTTGCATGTGCGAAGGCTAGGCTATGGGTGTAGGTTGAATGTTAAGGTTCAATACTTTCTGTCAGGCGTGTGAAGATGTCTTGTTTGCGTAAGTCTTCAGCTGGTGTATGTGATGTGGGCGTGTAGGGTGGAGCTCATGACTTACTCCTGGTATCTAGGTCATATTTGCCAGGGGTTGCAGATCTGTATGTGACTCATTTGACTCGTCTCTAATGTTTTATGGTGGTATTTTGATTGATCTTGACGGTTTCCACAGGCGGTGTAGACAGTTTCCATGACTGATTTCTTCCAATTCTGAAGTTTCTATTTTTTTTTATTTGACGTTTCCAATTATTAGATCCTTTGATGTCTTTTAGGCATTTTACAGTTTGTAGGTATTATACGCTTATCCTGTGGTCTGGCTACATTCCCTGTTGGTATCTTGTTTCCGCAGTATCTCCATACAACAGTTACAAAATCGCATAGTATCTATTGTTTTAGTTTCTAAATGCCACAATAACTCAAAGTCAATGATTGGCAGCCGCTCATCATTGACTTGGTTTTTACAATGAGCATTAAAACTGTAGGTACATTGAGAATATTCACCATGTGTTGGTTGCAAATTAATATCGATGACAAAAGTTGGGCTATTTTTATCGAAATTCGACAAAATCACTAGATATAAAAATTGTGACGATTTACTGATGCTGTGAACAGAGTATCATTTTTCATAGATAGCTCAGCTTATAGTTACTTAAATATTTATATCGCTACATATATACATTTGTGTTTGAGCAGCACTAGTGTTTTTTCATGAGTATGACAAAAATGATTGAACTACATTGAATGAAAACAATTTTTTATGTTAATGTTTGTAAAAGAATTTTGTTGATTGCTATTACACTATATTTTTAGTTGAGTGTACAAGTAGCAGCAGTATAGCTCTTTCATGAGTATAGCAACATGTTAAACATGTTTAACATGTTTCAAAATTGGGGAGAAGATGCAGAGTATATGTGACCAGCCACCACTGAAGTCATTGATGCTAAAATTCAACTGATACCAAATCATGATGGAAAGAGTGGCCTGAACAAAATGGGGCAGATTTATCACACATGGGTGGGTTCAGCACTGGTGTGGGGCAGGTTGATCATATACAGGGCAGGTTGAGCAAAACTTGAGTTTGAGTGTTTTTAAAACACTCGCAACCAAATTTATGTTTTTGATGCATTTTAGTGAATGTTGGTCGCATAACTGCACATTTTCATGCGAATACACAATATCAAAGTAACATGAAAAGTTAGTAGCCGTGTAATCAGGGCTACACACTCAGTAACAAATAAAACTGAATGTAAAATAATGCAATTAAAAAGTCACCAAGAACTCCCTTGCCAGTGGTTTTCTGAACAGTGAAGAATTATCAGAACTATACTCTTCTTTCCATGTAACTAGTAGAATTTCCAACTAACAAAAGCACTTAATGCAACATCCATGTAATTATTGGTAACAGGGAACATAAAACATTGAGGTGTAGCATACAAGAACAAACAATTGGTTTGAGAACGTAAAATTGGTTCTTGGAGAACTCTCATACTTTCAGAGCCACCAGCCCCCATCTTCTTCTTCAGTTGTAGAATTTTTGCTGGGCGTTACTTTCTCTAGGAAAGTTACGAACAAATCTCCGTCACTCTCTATCATAGCCACTACCGATACATACTTCTTATATCGGTTTCGTGTTTTACTGTATACTTTGACGAGCACATAGTCGCCAATTCTTGCATTGAACTTTGGGATAATATATGCCTCCTCATATGAGAAGTTAGGGGACTTTATTTCTGGTTCTGTATTTGATGACTCAGGAGCTTATGATTACTTGCTTCACTTCCCTTTAATTTTTCCAATTTTGTTGCCTCAGCCTCTAGCTGTAGCTTCATTAGGGTGTCAGTCAATCAGAATGTTCGACCTCTTTTATGCTCCCATTTTTACGGGACTAGCTTTGGGCGCTCAAATAGATTTGAGGGAGAAACATTTATTGCTCCGGTATTCACCGGTTGATCTCTAGAGGGATCCGAAATAGGCTTCTGAAATAGATGTTGAGATTAGAATTAGAAAAAAATAGATGTTGAGACAACAGGCCCATCTGTAACAGCTACCTGATGTAATATAGCATTATCCAGCTCAGGTCTGTCTTTGATTTCTGCAGCTACGAAATCACACTCCTCAAAGATGCCAGAATTCATGTGGCTTAAAACTTTGACAGAATATTCTGAGGGGTCAAGGCGTTTGTGACGGCATACTTGTTGAACTCACTAACAGTAAAAATCTGTATGGTTTGGCCATGGTTATTGCGCATCAATCATCAGCTGCTTGGTTATAGTATGCTTTGAATGACCCATATATCAAAACGTCTACGGGTTAGATTCGAAGGCTTGTATGAGATGGTATTGTGAAGATTACTATCCCATTCTCTTTATCCTCTGAGATCGACTGAATGTTAACATGAGATGTGTGATTATTGAGAATTGAAAGCATTGACATATTGACCAAGTACTTAATTAATGATATAAATTGAGAATTATTTTGTAGCTAAGCAAGCTTTATGGTCACCACATAGGTAAAGAAGAGAGAGGCAAAGTGAATTTTCATTACTATAACATGTCAAGAGTCACTAACATATGATTGGCTAACAAGATGGCAAGCAACACTAACAAACAGCTGCATGAAAAAAGAGGTCAAAAGCTGAGCATCAGTAATTAAGAAAGAAGGCTGCTTCTAAATGCTAGACCGCCAAGTATGATTTATAAAATAACAACAAGTACAAACAAGAAACTCCAGTTCTACTGTCAGACATTCTATCCACTATGCACAGCTTACTTACCATACTATAGAATAATTGTTCATGTAATTGTTACACTTAACAATTGGTAGTAGCAGGTAGTTAAAATACTCATGCTTCAGCTAACACTTGATTAAACTTCTACAAGAACGATATGTGGCTATACTTAGCAAAAATGTTATAGGTTTAAGTATATGTCTATAACTAACCCTAATTAAACTTATAAAACACAGAAATTATAAGACCTTTATTTAAAATTAGAATAATAAAGATATGTCTGTTGTATATGAAGGTTGGAAATACACTTTTTTGTAAAAACATGTTTTATTACTGTACAATGCCGGAAATGCAACTAGGTTCATTATATATTGGATTATCCAACAAAATTAGATTACCTGCTTGGATAGCCAACAGTTTGATAAGAACAGAATTATCAATGCCTGTATAATAATAACAACACAAAAATGTAATATTATTAAACCTAAACTAAGAATGTTTTCACTGTGTTTCTATTATGATTACCTATTTGCCTACTTAACTTGAAAGTACTCTATAAGGTATTACTAACATTACTGGATTCATACATGCAAGTGACAGGCATGGAAACAACTATTCTGATGTAAACTGGTTATATGAACTAATGTACAATAGAGATTAGCATCTAAGGTCATCATTGTGATTTCTTGTACTACGTTTAAAGCATGCTTGTTCACAGCATTTAACATTTACACCAAGTTTGCGTTGATCTCGAGTCAGGCCGATCCTTTTGCAGTGACTGTGCTATGCCTGCTTACTATTAGGTCTAAAAGTTGTTCTTTCTGGTTGTGTTCATATTTCAAAACCTACAGTTCTGAATCAATCCGATTGGTTGTTGAGCCGCTTTATAGCTTACAATGAACGACCGGTAACTGTAATAATTTCTGGTAACTGTGATGCTAAAAGTATAAAACACTGAGGCCACCAAGGTATATCAAACATGGACAATTTACTTCGTCACAATGTTTGATAGGGCATTTAATTGGTTGACTTCAACCAATCACCCTCACCGATCCTCAAATCATTATATTGTAAAACCTCGAACTGAAAGCCATGGTGCACTATTTTTCAACCCTTCCTTTTTAGTGGCTGCCAATTAGAGGCGGCATTCAAGTAGAGGCTGGTGCTATATTTTCCAAATGGCTCATCAGAACTTTCGGAAGATATAATTTGCCCAATTACGAGCGAAGCAAATATTGCCCATATTTGCTGACCTTTTCTGGTGGAGCGATATTAAACCACTTGGATGCAATCAAATTACTAACTTACCTCTAACTTGTCAAAGATCTCTTAGAAAATTTGCATCGAGAAACCAATAATATTACTACCAGTTGATTTATATTGCTTGCAATTGACCTGCGATGATATTATAGTCTGCGTTCTTCTTTGGAAATTTGTTTGCATTCTCAATTTTTATTTCATTTTAAATTTGAAGACATTTTCTTATTTTACTTTTATGTTTAACATTGTTGAATAAAAGTTCATTGCACTCATAACTATGTTTGCTACAATGTACAGCCATAACTAGCTTTTTATGCACAATATAAGTGGAATTACTAGCATCGATCCATTGTAAGCCGTGTTAAGATAGCTGCAAGGATGCTATTAGATAACATGCCATAAATCTGCATATTTGTAAGTTTTATGATGATAATTTATCAAATGATACAAATATATATTCATAAACAAGTGACATAGACGAACCACGCTTATATTACATGCAAAAACAAAACCAACGTTTTTAAAGCAAAAATGATTCCATCGTTTGCCCGGATAGCTGCATTCTGATTGTTGCTTTTAATGGAACTAACATCGTGTAGTTGTCCAATGCCTTCCACAATATATTTTTGCGTCAACTTTTTTCCTGCACTGTTTAACTCTTTCGCTACCGCAAGCCGATGTCTCGGCTCAGGCTATCTTATCTTTGTGGCTGGAAGCCGTTACGTCAGCTTTTAGACAATGCGTTAGTTTATTTACAATTACTCAGATCTAACTTCATGTAAACCAATAAATTTTGGTCTCAATGGAAACAAGCTTGTTGCTAATGATATAGACTGATCAGCATTCCTCTCACTAGCAGCTCACTGATTATCTAACAGAAAGTTCACCGCAGAAAAATCACAGATAAAAACTACCTCTGATGGTGGTTTACAGCTGTAGAAGCTTGTATCATTCTTAGCTATTTGGTCTCCAGTAACAATATATCAAGTGATTCTGACTCTTTTGTTGCATGTACTTCATTTAAAATTACTTTAAAGATGTTGTTGCGTCAGATGATTGAGTTGATTTTAAAACAAAGAATTTTATTTTGTCTATTATTTTATATTGTTGTTTGTTGTGTTAGGGGATTTCATTGTCAAGATATTTCAAGATTAAAACCGAAAAAATTGGATTGCGGTTAAAACGCTTGGGCAAAAAACATGCCTAGACTTGCCCAAAATAATGGAACACGTGATATAACCGGTCTCTATATCTCGTATTCAACATTGGCTAATATGATAACAGTATAGTCCTACGCGGCTCTATTGGCATATATTTAATTTTGTATTTGCTGATGCTGGCTAGAATAAAATTTTAAATCCAGCTACTGATACATTATAATGTATGGTTCAAACACCTTGAATAGGGGAAATTTAAGAGTTGTCATATCTACTTCTTTTGAATGCTGTGTGATAATTTGAATACCGACTACCGATTCTACCGGTTTGCTGTAATTAGGTCGTTGAGTTAGCTTAATTCATCACGGCCTTTGTATCAGCTAAGTTCTCAGTTGCTACACACGCACTGGAAACTAGCTACTAAAAAAATAGGCACACAGCCATCTTTGGCAAAAATATGTTCGGCTATATGGCGGAACTAACTGCATCCCAAAAAGTCATGTATAGTCTACGTTATCTGGTCATTGTTAGTATCAATTTGTAGCAAATTTTACTGGTCCGTTCGATTAGTTAATTCCGGTACAAAACAAATTGTTTGATGAGTTGACCCAGTTTGTGAATGCAAAACAACGTCAAGTTTGTCGAAATCCATTAACCCACAGCCTGCTGTTTTCACTTTGTAGGATGGAGCATAAAATCTTTTAAACATAATATTTGGTCGGTTAGAATTGAGTCGAGCTATTCGAACGTACCTGTCAATACAGCTTTTATTACGCTTCATAAATCTATCTATCAGAGAATATTTCAGCAATTCTACTTCTTTTCAATGACCTGTTTTTTTAAAATTAAGTTGATATCTTCATCTTTTCTCAAGTTATCACAAAGTTGGTGACATTATGTCAACATTTGTGTAAATAGAAAAAGAATTCGGCAAAGCTAAAAATAAAGTCTGTAGCGAAAGAGTTAGCTAGTAGAAATTAGCGCCCAACCATTTTTTTAGTAGAGAAAAACTTTTACACCCTGCATTTAGCACAAATGCGATGCGAAAAAGTTTTGCTCAATAAACCTTTGCGCATTGCATTTAGCTTTGCCCCAAAACTTGCCAACTGTTTTTTTTGCATGTTATTCGAAGTATTAAAACTGCGTTAAACAAAAAACTACTATTAGCGTGAGACAGTAATTATTTCTACGGGTTTGCTTTGAATGTTAATCTATCATCATAAATTTATACCATTTTTTATATATGTAGGCTCTTTGTAAGTATAAAGACCACGTTGAACGAAGAACTACTATTAGCCTTAAACCGATAGTAATTATTGCTATGGTGTTGCTTTCAAAGTTTTATTAAGAAAGAAACGAAAAGCATCGGAGTTAGACGTCAAGAAAATGGATTGTTAAAAATGTAAATAATCCATTATACAATTTTTTTAGCTTTTTTTCTCTGATCATTTTATATTGTGGGTTCATAAAGATCCAAGATATGCAAAGTTGCACTCAAATGGAAGTGGCATTCAAATAGAGAATGATGCACTAATTTTCAACCCTTTTTTAGTAGTGGCTGTCAAATAGATGTGACATGCAATTATAGGTTTTACAGTAATTGTCAAGACTACCGACAAACCTTTAATTCAACCCCACCTTTATTTGAAGGTCACCCCTATTTGATCACCACAATAGGAAAAGTTTGAAAAATAGAGTGCCGCCCTTGAATTGAACACCACCTCCATTTGACCATCACTTTGACTCTCTTTGATCTATGTGATTTCATAGTAGCAAGTGATCATTAAAAAGTATCGGCAATGTTGTACTAATAATGACTTGGTTAGATCAATAACAATTAATGATTTCGTTTTATCTGTTCAGATCGAACTCCGTTTTTGGACTTGAAAGCTCTTCAGTTTTTTGTTAAAATTTGTAAGAAGCACCTTAGAAGTATTTAATAATGTTTAAAACTAATAACAGTTCCTTGTTTTATGCAGTCTTAATACTTCAGCTTTCGAGTAAAACGGATTACTTTTATAATGGTATAAAAACAATTAATATTAGGCTAAAAGTTGTCTTTAGCACCCATTCTGTCAAAAGTTTATCGTTATCCACGCGGATTGCAGCGTGTAAAGATTTCGCTTTGCTATTTTATGGCACTAATATCGACTAGTTGAGCAGTGCAGAAGAAGAGTAGAGGTCAAAAAATGTTGTGAAAAGTATTTAACAGCCAATAGCTGTTTGTTTCATCAGATGGAACAATCATAATGCAACTGCCCGAGCAAATAATGCAAATATTGTTGTTTCAACATGGTTAATTTTTGTCTGTGTATGTACTAAAAGTATTGCTTGTTTTTACTTGCTCCTAATACGATACTTATAGCATTTGATGATAATTATTATGTAACTTATTTAATTTGCAGATTTATAAAAGATGATTTGATAGGATGATTTCGCTAGCCTTAACTCGGTTTGCTATGAAATCACCTTTTTCTATTGCTCATAAAAACCAGCTTTGGCTCCAAGCTGTAGCAAACATATCGATGAGTGCAATGATATTTTCTGCACCGTTGTTGACTATAGTTATAAACAGGAAAATAAGCCACGCAAACTTGGTATGAAATCAAAAAAATTCCAGCTTTAACATTATGCAAAGCATCACACAGGCTATATCATTCAGTTCCTCCTGAACAAGAGTGCAAAATGTAGACAACATGTGCTATGCACTTAAAAGGGTTAATCTTACCTTGCATAATGCCAATGAACTTTTTTAAAATTACAAAAGCCAGTCTCTATTTAAATGCAATCTCCATTTGACAGCTTTTATCCGGAGAGAGTTGAAAAATAGAGCGCCATGGCATTAAAATATAGGTTTCACGGAATCTTTTTGTAATAATAAGTTTCTACCTCAATGTTTGCCATTATCTGCCCAACTACTGGGTGAATGTTTTTAGTTTAATTCATGAGTAGACTTCATGAATATAAAACTAATTCTCTGCATTGCTTGCTCGGAAACATGGATTTTACATAATCCAGTCTTACACTCTTTTCTTATTCAGATAAACTGATATATCCATATAATGTCTGCCATGAAAACTGTGCTAGTAAAATCAGACCCAGGAGCAGATGATTTGAGTGACAGTCTCTATCCAACAGGTTAGTCAGAGAGTTCTACTAAACTATGTAAAATATAAAGATTATTGTCCTTAAAGATGTAGTTGCGTCAAAAATGAAATTAGAACCCATAAAAGGCTAAAACATCAGCTACAATTTGATGCCATTTTTGTCTTTGTAGACCAACCCTGTCCAGAGATATATGCGTTTGAATGAGGCCCTCTTTTAAAAAGCTCACGTTCCAGCGGGTGCCAATTTCGTGACGTCACTAGCTTGTTTTCTGAAACGAAACCACAAGCGATAAATATGAGGTCGCTTCGTTAGCCAATCACGATCGCGAAATTTTTATATAGACCGTAATAAATGTTATCACTCGTAAAACGCGTTGTCTGTGATCTCGAAGATTCTCATCGCTAGAGAATTCATGCTCATCGTTACTGATTCAACGCGTTTCAACAATTACTAAGTAATACATAGTTTTAAAATGGCTTCAAGTTCGAGCGACCGCTACTCAGAGTTATCTGAGCAACGTTTAGTAAAAGATTAGAGTAGACAGCCTATGGCCAAAGCTGACAGGCGTCAGCAGCGTTTTGCTGCAGAAGAAGACAGAATGGAGGTAAATTAACTTAGAGTCTTCTATACTTTAGTAAATGTAATATTTTTTATAGTCATAAATACATATACTAATTAATAAAATGATAATTCTTTGCTATCTCCAATCATCGTTTCATAGCTTATCTGCCGTTTTACCTAGCTATAATATTTTTTTCGAATTTTCTTTGGTAAATTAGAGTCATGATTACAAATTATTTTCACACGTAGGAAGTGGGTAAAATCGATTGATCATTGTAAATCTTTAATTTCCAGAACCAAAGCTTCGAATCGTTGGCTTGGCGTACTTGTGCCATTATTAAATGTTTATTCGTTTTTAAAATTACACTCGCAATCTATTTAACTCCCAATTTGGAAGCTGTCAATAGATACGCTTTAGAATGACATATCTATGAATGACATATTTATTGCATCTACTTTGTTTACATTTACTTGTTTTACTGATTACAGAATGTTTATGTCGTCCCACCAGCCGAAGAAGCTTTGTCAGTGTGGAAACTGCTATAAAGGAGAAAGCAAGACTTGAATGCGTGCTGGATGATGTTTTGTTTGAGTTTGTTGCAGTAGATGAATTTGTCTTATTGTATCAGCTAATACTATGTGAGTGGCCACGACTTGATGAATATTTTTAATAAAAGCTTTATGCCGAGATGAAAATATTTTTGCTTGTAAAAATTATATAATAAAATAATATTGTTGAAGATAATGCAAAAAATGATTTGCAGAATATTGTAGTGAATCGGATATGGTATATGGGTGTCCGCAGAACTGGAGAATGTGAGTTCAAATCCAGTTTGCAGCAGACTTCTCATCCTTAAAACTCTATCCCTGTCTATATTCTTTTCAAAGAGGTGGCTTGCTAGTAGTAAGAAACTAGTACGTAGGCAATAGGTAATAGGCGACATAATGTGGGCGGGGCTTATGGGAGGCTGTATATCGTTTATATGGGTAGCTGCAGAACTGTGCTGATACAAAGACCGCGTTCTACATAAAGTGACTAGACAGAATTACCGTAGACCGGTAGAACTGGTAGTCGGTACCCAAATGTTTACACAACATTTGGAGAAAGTGAGTAGAACAAACTTTCAATTTTCGTTATTTGAGGCCTTTTAAACATTCATAATAATGCATCTGTAGCAGGATTTAAAATTTTATTCTAGCCAACACGAGCAAATACAAAATAAGATATATGCCAATAGAGCCGCGTAAGACTAGACTTTTATCGCAAATAGCCGATGTGAATACGAGAGGTAGAGAGAGGTTGCCAAACGCGTGACATCATTTTTGGCGAGGCTGGGCACGTTTTTGTGGCCTGAGCGTTTTTACGGTGATCAGATTTTTTCGGTTTTAATCTTCAAATATCTTGGCAATGCGATCGCGTAACACAACAAACAACATATCAACTGATAGAGAAAAAAAAATGCTTTCTTTTAAGATCAACTTAAATTTTGACGCAACTACATCTTTAAGATTATTTGCAATATCTATTCATGTTTTTCATACTCATTTCTTCTTTACTCATGTCGTCTATAGCCATTTTATCTGTACCCATTTCTATTCCTCCATGTCTTCTGTAGCCAAACTTAGTTTATCATTTTCTCTATTTCAATTTTAGAAATGTTTTCTATAAGCCTGTCTGTTATTTTCATTTCTTTTGTAGTCATTTTTAGTATAGCTGTTTTCCGTAGACATAACCGAACACTTCTAATTGAATGCTAACCTCTATTAGAACGCCGCCTTTATTAGCACAGCAAGTCCATTTGGCCGCCACTATAGAAGAGAAGTTGAAAAATCTAGCAACACCTTTACATTCACCGCCACCCCTATTTGACCACCACTTTGACATTATTTGATTTTAATGATTCCATAATAGCAAGTGATCAGTAGAAAAGTGTTTTCAAGACTGTACAAATAGCGACTCGGTACACCAATAACAATTATTTTGTTGTTTCTGTTCATAACGAAGTCCATTTTTTAATCCTTAAGGTTTCTGATGTTTTTTTTTCATTCAAACTTTAAAAACAACATTATAGAAATAATTACTATCTGATCAAGCTAATAGTGGTTGCTCGTTTAATGTGGTCCTGATACCTCAAATTATGAGAAAACTGGGTTACATTTATGATGGTATATGAATGACTAGTTTGAGGCTAAAAGTTGTGCTTTGTGATGCTGCTAAAAGTTTATCCCTTGTGTAAGATCCAACACGTAAATGTTTTGCTCCGTTCAAAAATTATTTGAACTCTCTTCAATTGTTGATGATTATGTACTATATTACATACCAGGGGCAAATAAAGCCCTGATGGCTCATGATTTGTGTGCAACATTTCATAGCTTTTATAGTTTTAATCTATGGTGGTTATCAGATATCATCACATAATTGCTTTAGTTTACTGGATTATGTATCCGAGAAGGTTTTTGTGTGAAAATAAATGTGATTTCTTCACCTTCTCCTCATTAGCTCCATTGTCAACAATAGTGCATTCAAGCATTATGTACAATTCAACGAGGTAACTTCATGATATTTAAGTCTGAGTAGGCAACCAACTGGAATAGCTATTATTGGCCAATCTAAGTTTATATATCTATGGTTGAAAAATAAAGTGTCATACCATTCAAATAGAGGTTTTGCGATATCTTATGTTCTGATGTCTGCGCAAGCCATAGTGTATTGTAACTACATATTATTGAATTTCTATGCTTTAACCAGCCAGTTTAAAGTTCTGTTTAGGTTTGTCGTTTTGTATAGCATCACTAAATCAATGTTTGTAGGTAGTAAATAATTGATGCATTATATTGTAGATATCGAGATTAAAGTAGAACCAGGTGATTCATCATTCAACGTGGATAGTAATGAAGGTAATTATAGGAAAATAATTTTTTTCATGAAATTTTAGTATATATGCACAAAAAGCTGCTCACTATCATTCTTTATAGATGACCTTTCATGAATATTGCAGTAGTTGCGGAAGTGAAAGCGGAGCCAGAATCTGATGATGGTCCTGATAACCTCTACCCAACTGGTAAGTTAAAGATTAATTAAATAATAGTGATAACTGCTGCTGATAAGGTTTGATATCAGGTGCTTTTGAATTGAACAGTGAAACTGGTTTGATTTAGTAAAGGTCATATACAGTCAACCTTTGACCTTTGTTTGCCGGGACTAACACAGATTAGTCATGACCATACATCGAATATTGAGTACTGTACATTAAACAGACATAGTTGTCTCATACATGCCACTAGGGCACAGTATGCCTACATTATGCAAATACTGTATACATGAGAAAGTACACAATGATTATACCTACAATAGGTTACACTATATTCATAGACATAGACATATTAACAATACTTGTAGTTAACATGATATAATATAGTTATTAAGGTCTATGAGTATGATATTGAACTTTTGAAGGGTGTAGCGTGATCCATGTCACCTATACTTCGCACTCTCCCGCAGCAAGATAGAAGCTGCTGTCGCAGGCTCAGCATTTATTATAATCATTTACCTGCCATATTTGTATTTCCACACAAATGGTTTCATGACCTTAGTGCCAATTTCTGTGAATCGGCAATGGCTCAGAATTGATGAAACTTAATGACTGATGAAGGAGCATAATATGCTTATAATATATATATACACACTGATATATATGTTGTGGAAATATATTTAGACTGTCTATAAATGTGTTTTACACAGTTAGGATGAGTATTTAATTAAAAGCGGTAAAAATGAATCACAGCAAAATAACATTCATTTAATAGCTATGCTGTAAATGCTTTTTAAATATTTATCATCACTTTCAAAACTCCATGGCAACTTCTTTAACTTGAGTACCAACCCACTATAAACTTCTATACATCTATGAAATAATAAAAAGAAATGCTATATTGCATTGAAATTGCTTCTCTCATCATTAGAAGAAATTAGGGCTTACCAAAGTAAATGTTCCAAAACCGTTTGTTTCTATAAACAAGACTATTGGTTTCGTATGGTGTTTTACATCTAACATTCCTACAATGCCTTTTAGGTTAAACTCCAAACTTTTTTTGGGGTAGCAGTCATTGTCTTTAATTTTAGGAATTTTCTGCTATTGATAATCATAATTTTAATGATACAAATTTATTTGTTAGTCAATCTTACGTTTTTCAGAGCTTAACTTTTTGTATACTTTATATTCATATTGTGTTATATAACTCTGCACTAATTATGTTAGATTTTTAAAGTACATCCATATAATCTTAACATCTGTAACACCAAATTAAAATGGCTAGAATTTATGCAATTCGAACTAGAGCCAAGAAAGTTGTATTTTGCATCAGCAAATCAGCTTGTTGTGTTCGACATCATCTGGTCTGCTATGAGGTCACCCAAGAAAGGTACTATTCGTCATATTATGTTGTTGTAAAGGTTTTAATGATACATTGATGAATTGGGTTAGATAGTCTGAGTAGTAACAGAGCAAGAGCTAAAACTAAATGCTGTGTTTTTTGACGGCATTGTCATTCTATTTTGCCATTCAAGCTCACAAAGTAACATAAGTCTGTCTAGCGCCTATGAGCAAAATAAATTGGTACATTATGTACAGTACACTAATATAGTGTACTGTACAGAATGTACCAATTTATTGTAGCTCATAGCTCATATTTGTTTTTTGCTAATAGTGTTCTTGCTTTCTGGACAGACGGTGGTAGCTAACGATGTGTGACAGAGATGTGACGGCAACATATTCAGTACACTACACATTACACTTTTGTGAAGCCACGTCAAATAACATAAGCTTTGAATTTATGTCTTACTGAAATTAACTTGGCTTACTATATACACATTTAGAAAAAGTTTAAATCTTATATGACACAAGGTTTAATTCTACCTTTTGCATTCATTTTCAGTTCTTTTATTTTTCTTTTTCCGACTTGGCGTGTTTTTCCCTCGACCTGTGACTTACATTTACTTTCACTTTTAGCCGGCCTTTTTAAAACTTTTACACACTGAGCTGATGAAAAAAACGAGTGATCCCGTTTTCGAAAGTGACCTAGCTTTTATACTCGGCCACGTAGCTGCTGCATCAGGAGTTATCTCATAGCTCAAAAGTGTATCATATCTCGAAGTAAAAATTTGCTTAAAGTGAGGATGAGAGGACAAGAGAAACTTCCAAAATAAGTTTGTGTTCCGAAGTAATAATAGCAGTAATAATACCAAAAAAGTATTGTAGTACAACACTCACTCCAGGGCATGTGGTTTTTGCCGAGTTTGCGTCGAGAACACATATCGCTCAAGGTTGTTATTCTTAGGACATACACAGACTATCTGGACAGTTGAAAGTTTGGGGAAAGGAAGTTCAAAAAATTGGAGATTTGTTGAGTAGTGATTGTACCTAGTCACAGAGTTAATCATAAGCCCAATGAAGAATTCTGAGCATAACAAGCTCGAGGATACCATGTGCTAAATGCAGATCTATGGGAGCTAAAAATGTATGAGTCATTTTTAATAAACTGTGACCTTGAACTGCAAAAGGCACACTGAGTTCATAGTCACATAGGATTTCTATAAAAAATGTACAAAATATGTTTTGTCCAAATCAGATCATTCAATGTATCTACTTATCTATGTTGTTTTTATTGTAGATATTGAGCTTAATTTAGAACCAGAGAGTCGTTCAGTCAGCACACACTGTAATAAAGGTAAATATGATAGTAGCCTTATGGATTTAATAATAGCCCAAGATTTTGTTTTCAACAGAGCGTCAAACACTCCTTTAGCAGAACACTATTGACCCTGAGACATATTAGGAACTTTGTTATCATCGTGTGGCTCTCAGGTTAGTCCCGGAATAGGTTTACTTTTTTACAGTTTGCGTAATGACAAAGGTCGTAAGATTTTCATCAATCGGCTCAATTATCTAGGTCAGAGTTTACTCACTTATATATTCTTAGATGCCGTGTAATCTTTATTCGAGTGCATTGGCTCAAATAAAGGTTTCAACCCTATTTTCAATAAGGGTTGGAAGGCACTGTATTTTTCAACCTTTTTTTTGTGGTGATGTTTTATTAGACAATGATGTTCAATTTTTTGACTAGTTGATCAGAATTTTGAAGAGATAAATTTAATCATTTTACTTGTGATGCTAATGTCGCCTATACTTTGCATTCTCTGTTCGGCAGACCAACATTAATGTTGTCGGGCTCAGCACTTTTTCTAAATGGTTTCCACATACTTCGAAGTATCAGATGGAGGTAAAGAAGGAACTATTTTTAGCAAAACATTTTGCATGAAAACAGTGGTTACTTATCTCGATGGCATTGATTTATAAGTTTTAAGAAAAAAATGCCAAAATGCTTTCTAGGGACAATGTGTAACTAAATATGCCAAATATTAAATATGCTGTAACAATGGCTGTCATTACATCATACAGTGTTTCTGTGAAAAATTTTCATTGGTCATCAATTATCATTCAGTCAGTCATTTAAAGTCTTCAGATCAGTTTATAAATCACCTCATGGGCGAATCTAAAGGATTGATTTGGACTAAAGACAAAGGATTGGATTTGGACTTTAGTGGCTATAAATCGAAGGGCAGATTTGATGTTTAGGATGATCGATCCTCTCAGGCACATCATCAAGAGCAAAATCTTTATGCGCTGCATTTAGCACAATAAAAATATGCTCCGTAAACGTAAACTTTAGTCCAAAACCTGCCAACCGGTTTTCATATGTGTTTCGTTCAAAGTATTAGGGCCATGTTAAACAATGAACTACTATTAGCTTGAGACTATTAGTGGTTATTACTATGGCTTTGCTTTCAGAGTTCCATTTACCTTTGTAAATTTAGCCGTTTTTCATATATGTGCGCGTACTTCGAAGTATCAGGACCGCCTTAAACAAGGAAACACTATAATTAGCCTGAGACATCAATTTTTATAGTGTTCCTTTGAAGGTTCATTTACCATCATACATTGAAGCCGTCTTTTGTGTTCGTAGGCTACTTTGAATCAGAAAGGGTGCATTAAACAGAAAATTACCATGAAAAAATTATCAAAAACAACAACAAGCTTTGAAGTTGAACGAATAAATTAATTATTATTGATATGAACGATTCATTATTAATACGATTTGATGGAAACTTGTTTACTGGACAGTTGATATTATTGGCTCTTAAGAATCAAGTCATATCAGTAGTGGTCAAATGGAGGTGGCGCTCAATTGGAGAGTGCTGCTGCATTTCTCAACCTTTCGCTCAGAGTGGCATTCATATAGGCGTGGCGTTCAAATAGATGTGCACTCAAATAGAGGTGGTTTTCAATTAGTATAGTAACTATAATTACTAAGGTTATCATATTACTTTGTTACTAATTTTTAATATATTCTGTACATTATGCATATAACATTTTTATGATTTCACCAAGGTTTGTTTGCATTAGATAGTTACTAAGGATTTTTATATTCCTCTTTACAAAGTTTTCGCCTTGCGATGTCAACAGTGGAATGGCTTAAAATTGTCTGGTGAGGGTCTGCTGTAGTAAAATCGTATGTTTAGAACCATATTATATAACAGCTGCTTGTTCAAAATCTTCATTCATGAAAGCACTTCACAAGATGTATGCACAAGCCATTTGGTGTACTCCTACAACCACCGCTCAAAACCTGATGTAGGATGTATAATAACAGCGCAAACCTTTTTTGAGACTTGTAGAATTTGTTTCGTTTTTGCATTATGTTTGTCTACCATGTTGGTAACAATAATGTTGTAGTGTGGCAACTAGATGGTGGAAAACTTTAAGAGTGGCAGCCAACAGACGTGCTGTTGTCTCAAGTTTACACATTGACTATCCGTCGGCATTGGCATCGTAGTTTACAAGTCTGCGTTTTGACGTCAAAATTTATTGCGTCATGTCACACCTATTGGAGTGGTTTTGTCTCAAACTGTGTTTTTGTTTTTCCAAAATCAATAACACTTATGCTCTAGCAGTCTAGTGTGTCTAGTATGTCAAGTGTGCCAGGAGATTTTGTCCAGTGTAATAACTATATGTACAAATATTCTGAAATGCATGAAGATAATTGACTGTACAGGTGTTACAGCGGTAATCTAGCAAGCTGCATGCTTTGAATTCAATTCCATTGCTGTGCAATTTTTTTTCAATATCCGACCATTGATTTAGATGTATGGAGACAATTGTTGTTATCAAAATATTGTAGAAAAATGAATACATTGTTAAATTAGTATAAATAGCTGTAATTTAAAAAAAATCAGTTCATCAATATGTTGTATGATGTTTCCCCAACATACCCATTTTGGGTCATTCACTCAACATGCACGAATAGACAGAAAGGAGATTATGAGCTTTACGTTTTACCAGTGTCAGCCAAAGCTAAACCTGCCATTATTTTTAGATCATGTAAAAACCTTATTTGAACACCCCATTTTATTTAAATGCAACCTCTAATAGAAAGCGATTGCAGGAAAATGGTTGAAAAATACAGTTACACCCTTTAATTGAACACAGCGTCATTTGACCACCACTTTGACATTCATTGTTCTTCATGAACTCATACGTAAAAAAAAAAAAAAAATAGACAGTGATCCGCAAACAAGTTTTCGCACATTGTTACAACAATGACTCAGTTATATCAATCAAAATTAATTTTGTTGTTGTTGCTGTAGTGGTTGCAGGTGCTTTAGAGAGGGTGTACCCGAGGAGAACAATCCTCGCAATCATTGGAACTACACTATGTTTTGAAGTCGCTAAGGTCCAACTCCTACACACTGTTTTCAGATTTATTCATAATGCGGTTTGCAATATTATCCAAAGACTGTAACATTTTGATGAACACTGGGAATACTCTTTAGGAACACAGCTCAACATAGTAGCAACAATTGTTATTGCGTATTTGATGATGTTTTTTATCGCCAAAGCTTTGTCATGTTTTTTTAAAAAGTTCGAAAGTGATACCATGGAAATAATTAATAACTGTATTTGGCTAATGTTGTTCACCCAAAGTATCTTTTTGTATAACTTGTCAGATACAACGAAAAAACGAAAAGGGATCGAGCAAAAATATCGAGGTCGACGGCATTGATGTCGCTCCACCCAAAGAAGATTGCAAAGCATAGGTGACATTTGCCTCACTCGTCACAGGGGTAAATTTGTTTTTTCAAAATTCCGATGAACTAGTCGAAAAATACAGCGCGAGGCTCTATTTAAGTGCCACCTCTCATAAAATGACATTATTGGGAATGGGTTGAAAAATGCATCACCATCACATTCAAATAGAGGTTTTATGGTATTTATACATAGATATATATACCTAGATTGGCCAAGAGAGAACAAGTCTGTCAGACTTAAATAGCATGACATAACGTCATTGTATTGTGCCTCATGCTTGACTGCACTGCTGGTAACAATGAAGCTTATGAGGAGAATTTGACAAAATCACATTTATTTTCGCATAAAAACTTTCTTGGATACATAATCCAGTAAAATAAAGCAATTATGTGATAATATCTGATAACCACCTTAGATTAAAACTATAAAAGTTATGAATTGTTGCGAACAAGTCATGAGCCATCAGGGCTTTATTTGCCACCCTCTCCTATCCCCATTCTCTCTTTTCCCCTTATCCAAAGAAGAAGTGAGAAGGGGAAAAGAGAGAAGGGAGAAAAGAGAGGGGGGGGGCAAATAGCCCACCCACTCAAAGATTCAGACCTTGGCTAGGTGAATAGACTAATATCATGTTGAACTAAACATGACGAAATATGATGAGCCTGTGAAGTTTTGATCTGATCAGGGAAATGGAACCAACGGCTTTCTTAGCTATAGCTGGAACGAGACCAAGGAATGCAGGGTCGGACCAGACTCGGCTATTCATTTAAGGTTAAGAGATAGTTCTATTACAGCCTAATGTTGTTACATCAATAAACTGAGATAGAAGAAACCCTTATCACACCAATCATTATATTTTGTGGCTTGGTTTATAGATGCAATCTACAATTTATGGCTAGACATTGGTGGATCAATGCTATTCAATGGGTGATAGATTAATGGCATGATTTGGCTAGTGTTTTTATTACAAATTTTATCTTCAACCGCTATTATAGTCAACAAAAGATTAGCTAAGAAATACTTTACAAATATAGAAATAGATAACCCAGCATAATGGAAAACAAAAATCCATCACTTCCCTAAAACTTCTGGTATTAGTGAAAGAAACTGAAAATAAAATAAGTTTGCTGGATTGAAGATTCTTAAACGCGCTTTTAAATTCCTCAGGATGCCCTCGTTGTAAATGCCTCAATAGTATTGAGATGGATCGTTCTTTGTAGCTTAAAGGTTGACTTGCAACAAAATTCACATTACAGCTATTTGGTATCAAACTATTCACCATGTTTTACTCTGTTGTGTTGTAGTTGCCAAATACATGGAAAGATGATTACAAGCATTTAAAAGCTCAAAAACCAAATGCCGCAGATGATTGGGATCTCTTTATTTTGATGACGTAGTCATTACAGTTTGGTTATCGTCTTGTCACGTGATGTTCTCACGTGAATTGAAAAGCCAATAGAAAGCTAAATATAAAACTTATCGTAGCACTAGTTTATGATGAACAATTCGGGTTTTACCGAATACCCGTATCAAATATAGATGCTCGCTACTTTACAGTTTTGTTTCGGCATTATTCAATCGTCAAGTCGTCATCTGATCGAGTGACCCAATATTTCGAAAATAATTTTTGCAGCATTTTTCGATTATCACAGGTGACCAACAGGCTCGTCATGATTATCAGACAATGATATGTACTCCTTTGAGCTGAGGTTAAAAAGTTTAACAATTTTTTACGGTAATTTATACGATATTAGTGCTAAAAGTGACAGCATTACAATGACAATAAAACAGACGCGTAAAAACAATACAAATGGTTTTATTGAATGCGTGAAGTATATTTATAAAAATATTTTGACGAATGAGGTTGCATGATAGTGTAAACAGAAACCATCCTGTAACAACTACGTCCTATTTGAACCATTTGGGAAAGCGAATCCAAACTATGGCGGTCTCGTGTGGCTGCGATTAACTGTTGGTTTTTTAACTTTTAAGAGCTTGTAATCACATTTCCACATATTTGGCACCTACAACACAACAGAGTAAGACATGGCGAATCTGTTGATACCAAATAACTGTAATGTAAATTTTATTGCAAGTAAACCTTTAAACAATCGCATGATGTTGAACCTCAGCAACTTCTCCATGGTAGCACTTGGTGCTAGCCTGGGAAGGTTTTTCACTAATCCAGCACTACTAAGCAACACTCTCGTCGCTTTCTCACTGTGGTTGCAACCCTCAATCACCACAGGCGAAGACAAAGTCAAGCTACCACAATTCTTAACTGTGATTAGGGAATTTGTTGCTTGGTTTACAACATAGTTGGTAACATCTACGATGCTAGTGATACAATCATTACATTTCAGCTTCGGTGACCTAGCCAGCTGTAAAATAAAAATGTTGTCTCATTTTTGACTTGAGACATACTTGCATACTCATATTTAGTCATGTTTAGTTCAGCATGATATTAGTCTATTTACCTAGCCAGGGTCTTGCTCTTTCAGTAGGTGGGCTATTTGCCCCCCCCCATTTCCTTTCTCCCTTCTCTCTTTTCCTCTTCTCACTTCTTCTTTGGAGAAGGGGAAAGGAGAGAATAGGGATAGGAGAGGGTGGCAAATAAAGCTCTGATTTGTGTGCAACAATTCATACCTTATATAGTTTTAATCTAAGGTGGCTATCAGATATTATCACATAATTGCTTTAGTTTTCTGGATTATGTATCCAAGAAGGTTTTTATGTGAAAATAAATGTGATTTTGTCAAGTTTTCTTCATAAGCTTCATTGTTACCAACAGTGCAGTCAAGCGTGAGGTACAGTACAATGACGTTGCGTCATGATATTTAAGTCTGACAAGGCAACCGATAGGAATAGCTATTATTGGCCAATCTAGGTTTATATATCTATGTATTTATATGATAAAGATTAACGATCACTTATATAGTATATATAGTACTTTATTGACAATAATTTCATTTCACAAATAGAAATGTTTTTCAAATTAGGCCATACAGCAATAGTAAAACAACAAAAAAGGGGAAAAAAGCAACAGTTAGCCATTAACATTGAATAAATAGTCTGACAAATAGTGTTTAAAATGCCTTGCTCTGCTAAGAGAACGAATATTTGGTGGAAAATTATTTGGTGAAATCACTTGTGGATTTTGTATTATGTTTCTCTATCTTCCGTACCCATGTTTTTTTCTGTACCTATCTCTTGTTTATTAATGTTCTTGGTAGCCATGTTTACTTTTGTCATTTCCTCTAACTCTAGTTCCTCTTTAGTCCATGTATCTATAAATTGGCCAGCTATTGTTGTTTTATAATCATATCAGCTGTTTCATGTAGATACATGTCTTGTATTCCCATTCCTGCTATAAATAGTTCCACTATTAACCATATAGTATCATAACTACACCATATGTTATCATCATGCTTTTACCAGCCAGTTTGGAGCAAACATTTTCTAGGTTGGTCATCATACTTTGTTGAACTATAACCCTGCTTGAAGTTAGTAATTTATTAATATTTTATATTGTAGATTCTGAAGTTACAGGAGAACCTGGCGATTCGTCAATCAACATTGACTGTGATGAAGGTAATTATGTTGCAATTATATTTCCTTGGAATTCGTCTCAACTTAGTAAATATACAAGACAATTATCATTATTATGTTCTCTAGATGACCTCTCATATTTATTGTAGGAGTTGCAGAAATGAGAACAGAGCCAGGATCTGATGGTGGTGCTGATCACCTCTCCCCAACTGGTTAGTTAAAAATTTATTAGATAATAGTAATAACTGCTGTTGATTATCTCAGATGTCCAGCGCCTCTTAGCTGAGTAAATATGATAATTACCTCCCTCTATTGTCTTACCAACTAGTTTTTAGTAAAACTAAATTACTAAATCTGACTATAATATATTGAGTCATTCTCTATTAAGTTACAGATCTTTTCATAGATGTTCTTTTCAGTACTAGTAGTCAGAGGATTTCAGTTTCTTGTTTTTGCTGGTTGCTATATCAACCTATGCAGCGGTCCACGCGAACCGCTGGTCACAACAGTCATATATTGGTACATCGTCTCAAGACTTTGTCGATGCAACATTTGCAATGGTCATAGTCATTTTAAATGTATTTTAATTGGGAAGATAGACAATAACATGTTTTGCTTTGTATTCATATGAAATAGTGTAACATTTTGGGAAATCGTTTGAAAAAGAAAAATGTAGTGACAGGCTTCTAATGATTTATATAAGCTGAGTTTGTGTATTGGATGCATTTAGCTCATGGTCTTCACAAAGGCATGACCAGAGTATAGATGGTTTTACTAAGCTTGTGGGTCAGAAACTATCAATTTATATTATAGGTAAAGATTGTGGACAGAAATCTTTTCAAAGAGATCAGAATGTTGTATCTGGAAGATTGTTATGCCCTAACGCTGTAAAGAGAAAAATAAAAGGTCTCACTGCAAGGAAACCTCTTCAGTGTGAGCTATGCAGTGCTAGCTTTGTTCGCCGCAGTCATCTAGCAACTCACATGAAGACACATACCGGAGAGAAGTCATTCCAATGTAAGATATGTGGGATTCAGTTTGCTCATTGCCATAATTTATCAGGGCATATGAGGATTCATACTGGAAAAAAAAAATTCCAATGCAATATGTGTAATAGAAGATTTTCTGAGACCGGCCATTTAACAAAACACATTAGGACTCACTCTGGAGAAAAACCATTCCAGTGCAAGATATGCAGCAGTAGCTTTGTTCATACTGCAAATCTAACAAGACATATGAGGACTCATACTGGAGAAAAACCATTTCAATGTAAGATATGCAGTAGTCGATTTGCTCGTCGTCATCACCTAACTAGTCATATGAGGACTCATACTGGAGAAAAAACATTCCAGTGCAAGATATGCGGCAGTAGCTTTGTTCATAATTCAAATCTAACAAGACACATGAAGACTCATACTGGAGAAAAACCATTCCAGTGCAAGATATGCACTAGTCAATTTGCTCTTCACCAACACCTAACAAGACACATGATGACTCACACTGGAAAAAAGTCATTCCAGTGTAAGATATGCAGCATTAGCTTTGTTCATAATGCAAATCTAACAAGACACATGAGGACTCATACTGGAGAACAACCATTCCAGTGCAAGATATGCAGCAGTAGCTTTGTTCATAATTCAAATCTAACAAGACACATGAGGACTCATACTGGAGAAAAACCATTCCAATGCAAGATATGCAGTAGTCGATTTGCTCTTCACCATCATCTAACAAGACACATGATGACTCACACTGGAGGAAAACCGTTCCCGTGCAAGATATGCAGCAGTAGCTTTGTTTATAATGCAAATCTAACAAGACACATGAGGACTCACACTGGAGAAAAACCATTCCAGTGCAAGATATGCAGCGGTAACTTTGCTCAACATGCAAATCTAACAAGACACACGAGGATTCACACTGGAGAAAAACCATTCCAGTGCAGTATATGCAGCAGTAGCTTTGTTCAACATGCAAATCTAACAGCTCACATGAAGGTTCATACTGGCGACAAGCCATTTCAGTGTGAGATATGCAGTAGTCGGTTTGCTCATCACCATACTCTAATAGGACACATGAGGACTCACACTGCAGAGAAACCATTCCAATGTAAGATATGCAGTAGTCGATTTGCTCATCGCCATCACCTAACAAGACATATGAGGACTCATACTGGAGAAAAACCATTCCAGTGCAAGATATGCACTAGTCAATTTGCTCTTCACCATCATCTAACAACACACGTGATGACTCATACCGGAGAGAAACCCTTTCAGTGTAAGATATGCAGTCATCGGTTTGCTCATCGCCATAGTCTAACACGTCATGTGAGGACTCACACTAGAGGGAAGCCATTTCAATGTTAGATGTGCAGTAGTAGCTCTACTCAACGTGATGAATTTAAAACTCACCTGAAAAGTCATACTTCATGGGAGACATTTCATTATAACACATACAAGTGTACATGTTCAAATTCATTTGGACACACCCATATATTCTGATTTGGTTTGTTGTGGTTTTTTTTGTGTGTAATCACCTATGTTATACATGAGTTAAAATTTAATTATCTCTTCGTGGTAAAATATACCTAGCTTTGGGGTCAAAAGTTACACATATGTTTTCTATTAATTGACAAGCCTCGGTTCATTTTGGTTGAACTGAATTGAACATGAATAACAACTGCAACATTTTGAACATGAGAACATTGGCTGATCCTCCTGACCAAACCCTCTGACGTTGAAAACATGGAATCAATTACTTTTGTAATTAAATATTTGTAGCAAAGCTTTAATTTTTATAGTGCATGAAATTTCTGACATACCTGCTGAGCAATAGTTCACAAAACGGCTAAGTTTTCTGTTAGATTTATAATTAGATTTTTAGTGAAAATCCAGCCTTATCTTGTAGTATTCTGGCTTGCTTGATGGTTAAAAACACATTTTTTGTGGTATTAACAGCTGCAGATAACATTAAAGATTCTGGCTTCAATGCTTGTTTAATAATGGAAAATATTGTGTATATGCTGCCAACATGTACAGGCTACCCTCTGTGCTTTAAAAGCTGTTTTTACGTTACAGTTATACAGAGTGTATAAGCCGCAACCACTGATTTTCCATTTGTTTAACACACAGTAAAACTTATATTTGAAGGCCACTTTTATTTGAGCGCCACCTCTATTTGACCGTCTATATGATATTCACTGGTCTTTACGAACTCATAATACCAAGTCATCAGTCGAAAAATCTCTACAACATTGTACTAATTAATAATGACTCAGTTATCTTAATAGCAATCAATTTGTTGTATCTGTTCATATGTATGTCTATTTTCCAACTCCAAATGTGTTTGTAATTTGTTAAAATGTTAAAATCAGCAATGTAGACATCCTTAATAACTGTATTAGGTTAATAGTAGTTATTTTTTGACACAAACTTGATACTCCGACATACACCGTACATGTATGTGATAAACAGTTTACATTTACGATGGTATATAAACTACTACTTTTAGGCTAAAAGTTGTGCTTAGCAATGCAGTTAAAATTCATCCTTAGTGCAAAATATTCAATGCGGAAAAGTTTTTGTCTGCCCAAAAAAATTGTTTGAATCCTAATATCAACTAGTTCAGCAGTGCGGAAGAAGATTTGAAGTCCAAAAACATTGTAAAAGGTATTGAAGCAATAGAAGCTATGATAGCCAGAATATGTTCGTTCCATCGGAAGCAACAATCAGAATGCGACTGGCCGAGCAAATGATGCAAAAACTTTTGTTTTCAAAATCTTCTATTGATTACTTTATATTATGAATTCGTAAAGATCAAACAAGATTAATTTCAAAGTTTTGGTCTAATAGAGGTAGCATTTTTCTAAAGGGTGCAACTGTATTTTTCTACTCTTTTCTTGTATTGGTGTTCTAATAGAGCTGGCGTTCAAGTCAAGGTGGCGCTCATATAGAGATTTTATGATGAGTATGCTCTTTTGAGATGCATAAGCAATAATCTTTTCTATGCTATTTAGAATGTTTTGGTCTCACATTATTTAATATAATGGTTACATTGAGCACTAATACTTGAGGTATTGGTTAAGTAACCTCAAGTTGTTTTGAATGGTATGCAAGCATATTACCAAGCTAAGTTCTATGTTGGATGATGAATTAGGACATTTGACAGTTATTTTAAGGGTGGAAGATCAATGTGATCAGTTATCATTGGCCAGTTGAAGTTATACACATAGTAGTAGAGCAAATGTCTGTAGTTCATCAGTTATTCTGAAGTGTGTTGTACTTTTCTACTACAATATGCAGCGCTTAAAATTGTGGCATTCTTGAGAACCCAATTTGCAAGCTGATTTTCAAATTATAGAGATGTCTATTCTGGATAGCTCTCATTATCTCTTTTTTCTCAAAGCACAATCAACAGATTACATTGAACTTTTATGACAACACCTTTTCTGAGTTTAAAACTTAGACATTCTAGCTATAGCATCTAATGTAGAAGTAGCGATTTTGCAGTGGACAGTGCTGATGTAGCATGTGGTGTTTCCCAAGAGCAACTTTTTTAGACAGTCTGGCCATGGTATATGGTGGTCCTTGCCCCTGTGATGGAATCGCTGGATAGTCTACACCAGGAGGAACCTTGTTGGGTGGTCTTGCCTTAGCAGTTGATTGCTTGTTAGCAGTTTTGCGACAGATTGTCCAGCTATAGCATATGCTGGTTCATTGTGTAGAAATAGAATTCCTTGATAGCCGTAATAAATGTTAATCTTGTAATAAGAAGCAATAAGCAAATGCAACATTGCAATTAGACAGCTTTATCAGCAGTTGAACCACAGTTAAAGGTACGAACAATAAAGGCACCATCGCTCTAATCATTGTTTACCTGAGCAATGAACTGCAACGATTAGCTGTTTTCACGGTGTACGCACTGTGAGCGATTAGCTGTGGGTGACCAACAACCAATTAAAAACTACTAAATTGCATTGTGGATATCTGCAGGTCATTTTGTTATCTTTTAATTGTCTGATTATGTAACTCACTTCAATTATGTAATTCAATTCAATTATGTAGTTCTTTGCCATGCTCGCAAAATTGACTTGACACCAATCTTCATAAATGCTGAAATTTAATCTGATTTGGTCAACAAGCAGCCAATCAAGACGCTAACAGTTCTGATCATAGGTGTCAAAGTTCAACATGTTGGAAGACTATCGCTTCATCGCTAGCAATGATTATGTTTGCCACTGATCACAAACTGATGTCATAGCAGTGCTTCGTTATGGTCAATCGCACAGCTAATCGTCGATTTGAGTGACAGCGTGTACGGTAGTGTTTGGCCGGTATTGGGTTATCCGCTCTTACCGATACGGAGGGATTCTCGGTATCCGAGGAAACCAATCATTTTCGGTGACAGCTAGTCATCTGCGGCCGGTTTGATATGATCGGTATTTATCCGTACAAGCCTATCGGTAAATGGTTATACGGATATCCGGATAGATTTTAAAACTCTTCGTTGACGAACATGCTAATTTTAGCACGTGTTAGCGAACAAATTCAACGAAAATTTCCATGCGATGGGAGGGTGTATAAAGACTCTAACGAGACTGGGCTCTAATTGGACTGCGTATAATTATGTGATTACATTACATGATTACAGTATGTGATAGTAAAATTTCTGTAAACAGTCTCAGTATATTTAACAAAGAGAGCCCCTTGCCATTATCTATCTGTTCTCTATTATCGTATACGTAACGTTTGGATCAATAACTATATTTTTAATAAAATAAACAATAAAAACATCTATCTTGAAATTTATATTTCTATCTTTTTCTTTTTGGCTTGCTAAAACAAGGAGTCTCCTTGCCATTACAATGTAGTGCTGACTAAAGAATGTTTTTTGTACAGGCTACTTTTTGCACAACAATAAAATTAGTTCGAGACAGTTATGGTTTAAAGTTTAAACCACTAAACTTTAAACCATTATAAACTTTAAACCATTTAAAGACACACACCGATAACCACATACCGAACAATAGTACCGACAATACCAAACTTTCTTAGTTGGCAATGGATACCGAAGATGGTAAATACCGAGGATACCGATACCGGGAAAACCGATGAAAAAATGCAAGGATTTCCGATCCAGCACTAAATCAGATACCGGCCCAACACTAGCGTACGGGCCTTCACACCAACTAGCTCAACACTGAACAAGGTCAGCTGACCAGCTGATAGGTAATTAAAAGATAGGAGATGACTCATCCTAAGCTATTTATAGAGCATTAGCTGCACATATCTAGGCAATAACAAAACTGAACTTTGGTGATAGTTTATACGTATCATTTTTTTCGCAGTAGTTTTAACTTTCACATACTCTTTGCTAAACATTTTTTACGAGCTTGTATAGAACTCAGGTTTGCGTCTACATGAAACCATGTTGAGGGTATCTACGAACTGTAGGCGATTTAGCAAGCGAGTCTTTCTGTTTTAGTGAATAGAAAAACAAAAAACTCTTTTAAAGTCGTTGCTTCGCTATAAAAGTGGAGGCATATCATTGGTAAATTTATTCTATTTCATGTCGCTATAATGCGTAGCCCGTGAATTTGCCAAGAATACACGCCCAATTTTATGGCAAAACAATCACTTCAAAAGTTGTTTTTTTTAATCACTAAAACAAAAAGACTCGAGGATTATTTTGCATGAAATCTTTGACTCGAGTAACTCAACGGCTCAAAGTGGCTTGTAAATAGAATATTTCATTATTTGAAGTCCGATTGAGTAAAAGTATCAGAAATAACTGCTAAGTTTGAATCACTATAGATAAAGCTACTTGATATTGCTGTTTACAACTATAACTAGTTTCATCATAGTCTACCACTTTTAAGCTTCCTTTTCATTTATAATTTGTATGGGAACAGCTCAAGAATGATACTTAAAGGTTGACTTGCAACAAAATTCACATTACAGTTATTTGATATGAAAAAATTTACCATGTCTTACTTTGTCATGTTGTAGGTGCAAACTATGTGGAAAGGTGATTGCAAGCTCTTAAAAGCTCAAAAATAAACAGAAAATCGCAGCCACGCGAAACCGCCGTAGTTTGGATTCCCTTTCCAAAACGGCTCAAATGTGACGTAGTTGTGTGAGATAGTATATGTTTACACTTTCTTGCAACCTTATTTGTCGAAATATTTTCACAAATATTCTTCACGCATTCAATAAAACTATGTCTATTGTTTTTACGTGTCTGTTTTATCGTCACCGTAATGCTGTCAGTTTTAGCACTGGTATCTCATAACTTACCGTAAAATGTCGTTTAATTTTTTAGCCTTAGCTTGAATGAGTACATATCATTGTCTGACAATCATGACGAGCCTGTTAGTCCCTCGTGATTATCGAAAAGTGCTGCAGAAGTTATTTGCGAAGTATTGGGTCACATGATCAGATTACTACTCGCCGATTAGAGCAGACTGAAACAAAACGCTAAAGTAGCGAGCATCTATATTTGATACGGGGTCTTTGGTAAAACCCAAAGTGTTTGTTTTAAAGAATAAAAAAAGCACAATATTTGTATGCTTTATTATTTATCTTGAGGTGTTGACTGATGTTCTAAAAAAAGAATCAAAGAGATTGACCAACCAGAAGCTGAGATATAGCCAGCCAAACACAGGTCTACCAAAAAACATAAGTGTTTTGGTAGTCATCAATATATGACGTATGAAATCGACTTGTGTGCCATTGGTCAATTAAGCCAACTAATGTGCTCTCCTATAACAATCACGGCGTTTTAATTGGTTTAATCCCTGGAAGTATAGAACAATCAAATTGGGCCTAACAATCATTGCTCTGAGAATTCCGAACCAGTCCCTCTGACGTGTAGATTAGTTTTAGAATAAAATAATTACACGCATCTATTATTTCGCAACATTCTGCTATCACTTTCTACAAATTATATTAGTTACATCATTTATTCTATACGCAGTTATATTATTATTTTGTATAATATGCATTATGATTATAATATTATTCATAAAAAATAATCATAGATAAGATAATAGATCAATAGAAAAATCAAATCAAAAGTTATCGTTTTCTTTTTTTACAGCAAGAGCAGCACGGTCAAGTTATTCTTTTTAAGATTATGGCTGTAGTGAACTTACAGTCTGTTAATAGTGACGATAATCATGAAAATCAACTAAATACTGCAGTAGATACACAATAGAAAAATGATGAATGAACAAAAATTCACATTCTCATTTCTTATTCTAAACGACTTGCAATCGCGGATGACGCATATAGACTATACACGCGCCGTTCGTTGAACAGAGGATCTTTGGAGCATATCCGTGGAGATCGAGTTAAAATTTGAAGCACAATAGTCAAAATATGCTCTTCTGCTTTGACAAATCACGGCAAGGGGTTGTGGGCAGATGCCTTTACCACACAATGTTTGCTTGATTTTCCTGAGAGACCAGACCTAGTCTGTAAATTATTTACTATCGCGAGAAGCTTTTCACATCTCGTAGCCAAAACAATCATTATACGTAACGGCGGTAAGGGTGCAAAACTCCGGCACATGAACATTAAGTCGATTTTATACGTCACAGTTTTCGAGATTTTTAAAGGGTTTTCCTCTAATTCTTTATTAGGTAGACCTGTGTTTGGCTGGCTATATCTCAGCTTCTAGCGGGTCAATCTCCTTGATTCTTTTCAGAACAACAGTCAACACCTCAAGATAACTAATAAAGCATAATAATATTATGCTTTCTCTATTCTTTAAGGTAGTACTACGATAAGCTTTATATTGAGCTTTGTATTGGCCTTTCAATTCACGTGAGAACATACATGACAAGACGATAACCAAATTTCGTGGTTATTTCATCGAAAAAAAGAGATTCCAATCTACGGCGACTTTTGGTTTTTGAGCTTTCAAAAGCTTGTAATCACATTTCCACATATTTGGCACTTACCACACAACAGGATAAGACGTGGTGAATATTTTGATACCAAATAACTTTGAAGTGCATTTTGTTGCAAGTCAACCTTTAAAAGAGGGATTAAACACATTGAAAGCTTCAACGTCAAAAAATGAGATATTCTTGTGGGGGCCAACTTATAAGTATTTGCAAATGGTTAAGGTAGAAAATATCGTATTTTGTTTTGTATTCAGTTAGAAAATGTAGCATTATGTGTAGCATTTTGGAAAATCATTTAAAAAAGAAAAAGATAATGACATGCTTTTAATGATTTTTATAAGCTGAGTTTGTGTATTGGATGCGTTTAGCTCATGGTCTTCACAAAGGCATGACCGGAGCATGATAGATGACCAGATCATGACTCAACCTGAAAGTTAACTATTGGTTTCATGAAAATATAAAATTGTTTCCCTGTCAGCTTGTCGCATGATGGCACTTGTCCTTCAAGTTAGCTTTTACTGCATTCATACTAAATTTGGATGAAACACTTTATGAGCTTCATTTTTTTATATGTTTGAACTTACTTTAGTAGCTTTTTCTAGTCTTTGTATTATAATTTATTTAGTACACGCTTACAAACCTTCTAGGTTCCCTTTATTACCAATATGTGCCAGCTGATTCCAAGTATGTACACTTCTGATGAAACTGTTGATTACCGTAAAACCTTTAATTGGACGCCACTTGATCCACCTCTATTAGGAATGCCACCTCTATTTAACCGCCACTATGAGAGAAATAATGCATAACAGACCGCCACCTTCTATTTTTAACGTCGCCTCCATTTCACCGCCACTTTGACAATCATTGATCTTCATGAATCCGTAATATCAAGTGATCAGTAGAAATATGTGCACAAAATAATATTAATAATGTATCATTTATGACAATAACAAGAAGTTTTGTTGTTGTGCAACTCGAAAGCTTTTCACTTTTTTAAAGGTTTGAAGGCAACTCTATAGAACTAATTAATAACCCTCTCAGGCTAATAGTAGTTCCTTGTCATTGTAAACACGGTATTGATACTTCGAAGCTCATTTAGCCTATACAAAAACTTTACATTTATGATGGTAGGTGAACGACTAGTTTTATAGGCCAGTGGTTATGTTAGCGAACAAAACCTTTCCACGTTGCATTTCTGGTAAAAGCAACACCAAAGTTTGCTCTGCTAAAAAATTGTTTGAACGCAAATTTTGATTAGTTCAGTAGTGCAGAAAAAGAGCTGAGATCAGAAGACATTGTGGAAGGTATTGAACAACCAGAAGATGTTTGTCCCATGAGTAGCAACAATCAGGACATTTAGCAATGCAAGCGACGATGCAAATGTTTTAGTTTAAAAGGTGTTAGTTTTTGTTTGTGCATGTAATATAAGTATGGTTCGTTTATGTCACTTGTTCATGAATATAACTTTGTAACATTTGGTAGATTGTAATTATACAACTTTTAACTTTGCAGGTTTATAGCATATTATTTAATAGCATCGTTGCTGTAAACTGATCTTATAATTGATCGATGTTTTTAACTCCTCTTCTATTGCGCATACAAAGCTAGTTTTTGCTGCAGGCTGTAGCAAACATATCAATGAGTGCAATCAGCTTTTATGAAATATCATTAAATAAAGATATAAAATAAACATGTCTTCAAATTTAGAATGAAATGAAAATTAGAAGCTGCAACAAATTGTCAAACGGGACACAAGCTATAATATCACCACAGGTTAATTGTCAGTGATATAATATTCATTGGTAGAGATATTTCTTTGTTGCTCAATTCTTACTTTTTAAGATATCTTTGACAAGTTGGGGTAAGTTAGCGAATTTAATGCATCCAAAAGGGTTAATGTCGCTCTACCCTAAGGAGAGTGCAAAATATAAGCGCTCTTAGCTTTCCCTGTAGTAGGGTTAACTTTATCTTCCCACAATTCTGACAAGCCGTTTGAAAATACAACACCAGCTTCTATTTGAACGCCACCACCAATCGACCACCACTAAAAAGGAAAGATTGAAAAATAGAGCGCCATGGCATTCAATTAGAGGCATTACTGTATATCAACTAGTTCAGAATGGATAGATAGACTTGAGTGTCACAAAAATTTATTTTACACCAAAATACATCTAAAGGTTGTTATTGTTATTTGTCCTTATCATGGATGTGGTTGTTGTAACATGCGGTAGGATGCACACATACATAGCAACATATTTAAATGTAGTAATCCACAAAATCATTTCATCCTTATTGTTTACATCTGATGGTTCATATTAGTATTTGTATTATACAAGTATATTAGGCATACTTGCGATGAACACTCTTAAAAATATATTATCTGCAGGGTTTAAATGACATTTTTATGGTAAAACAGTTCTGGAATGTGAACCATTTTGCTAAGCTTGTTGGCCAGAAACTATCAATTTATTGTATAGGTCAAGATTGTGGACAGAAATCTTTTCAAAGAGGTAAAAATGATATATCTGGAAGATTGTTATGTACTACCGCTGTAAAGACAAAAACAAAAGGTCTCACTGCAAGGACACCTCTTCACTGTGAGATATGCAGTGCTAGCTTTGCTCGCCGCAGTCAACTGTCAACTCACATGAGAACACACACCGGAGAGAAGCCATTCCAATGTAAAATATGCAGTAGTCAGTTTGCTCATCGTCATAATCTAACAGGTCACATGAGGATTCATACTGGAGAAAAACCATTCCAGTGCCATATGTGTAGTAGAAGATTTTCTGAGAACGTCCATTTAAAAAGACACATGAGGGCTCACACTGGAGAAAAACCATTCCAGTGCAAGATATGCAGCAGTAGCTTTGTTCATACTGCAAATCTAACAAGACATATGAGGACTCATACTGGAGAAAAACCATTTCAATGTAAGATATGCAGTAGTCGATTTGCTCATCGTCATCACCTAATTAGTCATATGAGGACTCATACTGGAGAAAAAACATTCCAGTGCAAGATATGCGGCAGTAGCTTTGTTCATAATTCAAATCTAACAAGACACATGAAGACTCATACTGGAGAAAAACCATTCCAGTGCAAGATATGCACTAGTCAATTTGCTCGTCACCATCATCTAACAGCACACATGAAGACTCATACTGGAAAGAAACCATTTCAGTGTAAGATATGCAGTAGTCGGTTTGCTCTTCGCCATAATCTAACACGTCATGTGAAGACTCACACTGGAGAGAAACCATTTCAGTGTAAGATATGCAGTAGTCGGTTTGCTCTTCGCCATCATCTAATAAGTCATATGAGGACTCACACTAGAGGGAAACCAATTCAATGTTAGATGTGCAGTAGTAGCTATACTCAATGTAATCAATATAAAACTCATTTGAAAATTCATACTTGATGGGAGCCATTTCATTATAAGACATACAACTGTACATGTTCAAATGCATTTGGACACACCGTATATTTAGATCTGGTTATATAAAAATTGTATAGCGAGTCATCTTTTTTGTTGTGTGATCACATCTGTTGTATATTGATTTGAAATTTAATTATCTATTCGTTGTAAAATATACGGAGCATTATTGTCAAAATTTACATTTATGTTTTCAAATAATTGATAAGCCTTGGTTCAGTTTGGTCGAACTGAATTGAACATGACTACCAACTGAAACTTTTTGGACATGAGAACATTGGCTGATCCTCCTGACCAAACCTTCTGGCATTGAAAACAAGGGATCGTTACTTTTGTAATTAAATGTTTGTAGCAAAACTTTAATCTTTATAGTGCATAAAATTTCTTACATACCAACTGAGCAATAGTTCACAGAGCAGCTAATTTTTCTGTTAGATTTATAATTCGATTTTTTAGTAGAAATCTAGCATCATTTTGTAGCATTCTGGCCTGCTTAAGGGTTAAAAACACATTTTTATGGTATTAACAGCTGCAGATAACATTAAAGATTCTGGTTTCAATGCTTGTTTAAGAATGGAAAACATTTTGTATATGCTGTCAACATGTACAGGCTACCCTCTGTGCTTTAAAGGTCATTTTTTACGTTGCAGTTATACAGAGTGTATAAGCCGCAACCACTGATTTTCCTTTGTTTAACACACAGTAAAACCTCTATTTGAAAGCCACTTTTATTTGAGCGCCACCTCTATTTGACTCTCTATTTAATATTCACTGGTCTTTACGAACCCATAATAGCAAGTTATCAGTCAAAAAATTAGATAGGGTTTAATGATCGAGCTCTGTTGCAATCGTGCTAGCCTGGGTTTCGGAGCTAACACAATTTTCGCGGGGCGGTCGCGTTGCCTTGTTAGGCTTTGGAAAACACGGCTCACTGTTGTCGTTTCATTAGCTCAGTCAGTAGACCCTGCGGTTCGCAATAGTAAGCTGACATTCTACAATGTATAATGTGTATTATGTGTTCTACTTCTACAATGTCGCTTCTACTTTGTGTCCTCTGTTCGGCAGAGTGGCATTAATGCCTCCTCGGGCTCATCACTTTTCCTAAATGGTTTTCACAATTGTCAAAGTATCAAATCGAGTTAAATAAAAAAATATTCTAATGAAACATCGTGTGTGGATGCATTTGTTACTTAATTCGATGGCGTTGCTTTCAAAGTTTAAAAAAGCCAACAAGCTATGAGTTACAATGCGGTCTTAAATATGCCGTAACAATGCCTGCTAATACATTGTAAGGTGTCTCTGAAAATAATTTTAATTTTTCAACAGAATGTTCATGTCTTCATATCAGTTTATAAACTACCTTGTGGGCAACTCTAAAACCAAAATGTTGGACTTGGACTTTAGCAACTTCAGATCGAAGTGCAGCTTTTATAATTATGATGATCGATCTTCTCAGGCACATCATCACTGAAGCCATGGCAACCACTGCGGCAACAATGAAATAATTCTCATTTGTTCAATATAATTATTATTTTACCATTGTATGGGTAATTTTCTATTGATTACTTTATATTATGGATTTGTAAAGATCAAAAGACTAATTTGATTTTCGAGATTAATTTCAAAGTTTCGGTTTAATAGAGGTAACATTCATCTAAAGGGTGCAACTGTATTTTTCAGCCCTCTTCTTGTATTGGTGTTCTGATAGAGCTGGCGTTCAAGTCAAGGTGGTGCTCAAATAGAGATTTTATGATGAGTATGCTCTTTTAAGATGCATAAGCAATAATTTTTCTTGTGCTATTTAGAATGTTTTGGTCTTACATTATCTAATATAATGGTTACCTTGAGCACTATGAGCACCTCTGAGGTATTGGTTAAGTAACCTCAAGTTGTTTTGAATGGTATCCAAGCTAAGTTCTATAGTTAATGATGAGTTAGGACATTTAACAGTCATTTTAAGGCTGGAAGATTGATGCGATCATTTGTCCTTGGCCAGGTGAAGTTATACACATGGTAGTAGAGCAAATGTCTGTAGTTCATCAGTTTCTCTAAAGTGTTCACTTTACTACTACAATATGTAGCGCTTAGAATGGTGGTATTCTTGAGAACCCAATTTGCAATCTGATTTTCAAATTAGAGAGATGTATATTTTGAATAGCTCTCATTCTCTCTTTTTTTCTTAAAGCACAATCAACAGATTACACTGTATTTTAATGACAACTCCTATTCTGAATTTAAAACTTAGACATTCTAGCTATAGCATCTAATGTAGAAGTAGTGATTGTGTAGGGGACCGTGCTGATGTAGCATCTGGTGTCTCCCACGGGCAACTTTCATAGACAGTCTGGTCATAGTATATGGTGGTACTTGCTCCGGTGATGGAATCGCTGAATAGTCCACACCAAGAGGCACCTTGTTGGGTGGTTTTGCTTTAGCAGTTGATGGCTTGTTAGCAGTTTTGCAACATTTTTTCCAGTTGAAGCATATGCTGGTTCATTGTGTAGAAATAGAATTGCTGGATAGCCACACTGTTACGTCTTGTAATAAAAAGCAATAAGCAAATTCAACATTGCAAGTAGACAGCTTCATTAGCAGTTGAACCACAGTTAAAGGTACGAACACACTATCTTTCTAATCAACGCTTACCCGAGCAATGAACTGCAACGATTAGCTGTTTTCACGGTGTACGCACTGCTGCGCCGAACTATTACCAATGCCAATATAGACTATGCTTTGCACATGTGTTAAAAGTCCATGCTCGATAAAATGCCAACTTGACAATTAGAGTATTTATTTAAGGATTTAGCCTGGCCAGGTTTTACCATTACGATTTTCATAGTCACACATACTGCATACACATTCTACATAACTCAAACAGGTAAGATTCTCTCTGCAACGCTTCATTGTTTCTCTGTGGGTCTATGCATATCCTCAGCTTGCAATTAAGCTTCTTTGCCACTACCATGTTGCTTTCCCAAGGAGTGGGTGATACACCCACAGCCTCAATTACCTTTTTCTTCACCATAACATCTAGCTCAGCTTTAACTTCTGTGTGTATAGCATGTGGCACGCGGCGCACTGGTGAGGCGTGTGGTCTGACTTCTTCTGCCACTTTCAAGTGTTGAACACCAGGTAGAGAACCGAACTCGTCGTCAAAAACACCTGGAAATACTTTAAAGATGTCAATCTGATTGCCCGTATTTATAGTATTGATATTTCCTTGGGTAATTGTTACCATGCCCATTGCCACCGAAGCTCTTAAGCCTAAAATGAGTGATCGTTCTTTGTCTACAATGTGAAACATCACTTTGTACTTTTAGTTGTTTTTAGAATTACGAACCATTATCCTAGCGGTACCCAAGACTGTCTGCACATCGTTGGTCCATTAAGTTAGTATTGTTTTGTCTGCTGTGATTGGTACCCCCTGTGGTAACATATCCTGTCTCAAGATATTGACAGTCGAGCCACTGTCTACCTGAAACTTGGCCTCTGCGCCTGAGTCTATCAAAACCAAGCGTGCAAAAACCTTGGAGAGCTGCTTTTCGTTGTGATCTGGTCTATTGATTTATGATCACTACTCTTCCCTGCTATTGTATGTGTCGATGCATGTGCACCAGCTTTCTTTTTAAGACAGACAGCTTCGAAATGATTTTCTGCTTTGCAAAAATTTCAAATCTTGCCAAAAGCTTTGCAAGGTTTCTTCCTGGTGGCATGCCGTTTGCCACAGTATTTTCAGTCCACCGACCTAATTGCCGATTTTGTGTCTTTAAAGGAACGATGACTTTTCTTTAAGCTTTCATTGACATTACCTGCTTCCTCTGCTTGTATCTTTTGAAGAGTAATAGTAGCACGTTTCTCACTCTTACATAGCTTAATTACAGACTCAAGCTTTGCTCAGTAGAAGCCAGCAGTATTCTTCATGTGTCATTGTTTTAAATGCCTAACACAAGTCTGTTGCGCAGCATGCTATCCTTCAACTCTTCAAAGTTGCACACTTTTTCCAGACTGCGCAGTCTTGCTAAGAAAGTGTCGAAATTCTCTCCCTCCTTCTCGTCAGCAGTACCAAACACAAATTCATGGTACAGTTCATTCTTTGTTCCAGCACAATGTGACTCAAGAATATCTAGTACTTGTGTAACAGTTGTGTGTTATTTTTCAATAGATTCTACTAGCTTTACTGCGGGTTCACCAACTGTGTATAGTAACAGCGCAGCACGGTAGTCCTCGCCTTCCTTGCTTAATTTACTTACTATAGCATATCTCTCCTATTGTTTCTTGAACACCCGAAATGCTTCTTCACGATGTTCATCTAACAACAGTGCATTAAGAGGGTCAAACCTGTGAGCCATGGCTTAGTATAAGTCTTTCAGATCTTCTGTAACTAGATTTTTTATTTATTTTCATTAGCTTAAATTAGCATCGTACTCGTTTGCATCAGGATGGTGGTAGTATATTCAGTAGTACTTAGTATATTTGTAGTATATTCATATACCCGTTCACTTCAGATACCAAAGGCCACGCTGAGAAGGGCTAGAGAGTGCCTCTACTAGCCTGGAATGACCGGTGAAATTGAGAATTTTATAGCCCAATGTGACATTTGTCAAAGATATAGTGCAAGACAACAGAACCAACCCATGATGAGGACAAACCTACCAGAGCGTCCATGGCAGATTGTGTCTAGTTATCTCTTCACATGTGATGAAAAAGAGTATATGGTCACTGTCAGCCACTAAAACAACTTTATTGAAGTGGATAGAGTTCAGTCAAAAGACGCTAGAACTATAGTAAATAAATTAAAAGGACACCTGGCTCGATATGGTCTTACTGAAACTCCTATAACTGACAATGGTCCTCAAAATTGTTTGAAATGGTTTTCATCAGAATTGTTTGAAAAGTTCACTCAAAAGTATGACATTCGACATCAAACCTCAAGTCCGCATCATCAACAGGGGGATGGCAAGGCGGAATCAGCAGTCAAGGCAGCAAAAAGACGAATAACTAAAGCTAATTAAGATGGGACTGATGCCTAATTAGCGCTACTAGCCCATAGAAACACACCTCAAGAAGGGCTTGAATACAGTCCAGCTCAGCGAATGTTAGGTCGTCGTTGCAGGACAAGATTGCCAACTAATGCATCATTACTAAGCCCATAAAATCCAAATACTGATAGTGTAAAATCTGCATTTAAACAAAAACAATCGATAGACAAGGCTGTTTATGACCAGCACAAAAGAACTGAAACCTCTGCAGGATGGGGATGCAGTTTGACTTAGATCAGTGACCTTGTGTCAGAAAGTTTGGCGACGTGCTCAAGTGGCACAACGTCTGGATGAACGATCTTATATGGTACAACCAGAGAGAGGAGCTCCTGTTCGCAGGGACAGAGTGGATATTAGAAAAGTCCCTCATCCAACAAAGTCTGAACCAAAATTACTCAGCACTCCTGAAACAACAACATCAGAACCAGTGATAGACAACTCAACATCTACCAACACTATGGAAGAACAATCAATCCTCCGCATCGCTACCTCGAGTAGCGGGCTGTCTTTTGGACAGCGCTGTACATACTATATTACTCGGCTACTTACCTTACATATTATTATATCAATACTCATATCTTACTCAACTTGCTAATTACTAGCGTCGATCATATGGACAATCAATGGGGAACACAACAATCAATATAAAAACAGTTCTCTACATAACAGATAGACTCAACACATTATTAAGAGAAGGGAGAATGTTGTGCCGAAGTGTTATCGACGCCAATATAGACTATGCTTTGCACATGCGTAAAAAGTCCATGCTCGATAAAATGCCAACTTGACAATTAGAGTGTTTATTCAGGGATTTAGCCTGGCCAGGTTTTATGATTACGATTTTCATAGTTACACATACCGCATACACATTCTACATAACTCAAACAGGTAAGACGCAACGCACACTATGGGCGATTAGCTGCGGGTGACCAACAACCAATTAGAAACTACAAAGTTGCCTTGGTGATATCGTGGGTCATTTTGTTCTCTTTTATTTTGTCTGATTATGCACTTCACTTCAATTTTGTAATTCATTTCAATTATGCAGTTCTTCAGTAAAATTGACTTGACACCAATCTTCATAACTGCTGAAATTTGACCTGATTTGGTCAACAAGCAGCCAATCAAGACGCTAATGGTTCCGATCATAGTTGCCAAACGTCAACATGTTGAAAGTCTATCGCATCGTCGCTAGCAACGATTTTGTTTGCCACTGATCACAAACTGACGTCGTAGCAGTCCATCGGTGTGGTCAACCACACAGCTTATCATCGATTTGAGTGATTTTACAAGTATTTTTATTTTGACAAGTATTTGATAATGGTTAAGGTCGAAAATAACATTTTTTTTTTGTATTCAGTTAGAAAATGTAGTGTTTTGTGTAGCATTTTGGAAAAGCGTTTAAAAAATAAAAAGATAATGACAGGCTTTTAATGATTTTTATGAACTGAGTTTGTGCATTGGATGCGTTCAGCTCATGGTCTTCACAAAGGCATGACCGAAGCATAAACGAACAGATCATGACTCAACCTGAAAGTTAACTATTGGTTTTATAAATATATAAAATTGTTTCCCTGTTGGATTGTCTCATGATGGCACTTGTCCTTCATGTTAGCTTTTACTGCATTCAAACTAAATTTGGATGAAACGCTTTATGAGCTTCCTTTTTTACATGTTTGAACTTACTTTAATAGCTTTCTTAGTCTTTTTATTAGAATTCATTGAGTACAAGCTTACAGACCTTTTAGGTTTGCTTTATTAACAAAACGTACCAGCTGATTTCAAGTAAGTACATTTCTGATGAAACTGCTGATTACCTTAAAACCTTTAATTGAACGCCACTTGGCCCACCTCTATTAGGAATGCCATCTCTATTTAACTGCTTCTATATGAGAGAAAGGTTGCAAAAACGATCGACACCTTCTGTTTTAACGTCGCCTCCATTACATCGCCATTTTGACAATTATTAATCTTCGTGAATCTGTAATATCAAGTGACCAGTAAAAAAGTGTCCACAAAATAATATTGATAATGTATTGTTTACGTCCATAACAAGAAGTTTTGTTGTTGTCCAAATCAAAAGCTTTTCACTTTTTTAAAACTTTGAAGGCAACTCTAACGAAATAATTAATAACGCTATCAGGCTAATAGCAGGAACTACGTGTTTGTCACAATTTCTATTTCTATAACAGTTCCATAACATTTCCATATTATTTCCATTTTCATAAAATTTCCACAATTTATTTCCATTTCCATAATTCATTTCCATATTATTTCCATTTTCATAACATTTCCATAATTCATTTCCATTATATTTCCATTTCAATAACATTTCCATAATTTTTTTCCATATTAATTCCATTTCCATAGCATTTCCATAGTTTTTTCCATTTCCATAACATTTCTATAATTTTTTTTCCATATTATTTCCATTTCCATTACATTTCTATAATTTTTTTCCATATTATTTTCATTTCCATAATATTTCCATAATTCATTTCCATATTTATTTCTTTTCCATAACTTTTCCATAATTCATTTCCATTTCCATAACTTCCATATTATTCCCATTTCCATAATTTATTTCCATATTTTCTTCCATTTCCATAACATTTCCATAATTCATTTCCATATTATTTCCATTTCCATAACATTTCCATAATTAATTTCCATATTCTTTCCATTTCCATAACATTTCAATAATTTATTTCCATATTATTTCCATTTCCATAACCTTTCCATATTTCTAAAATAAAATTTCCATGTCCATTTCCATAAAGTTTTGGAAATATTTATGTCTATGGAAATAGATATGGAAAAGTAAACATTTCCATAATATGTTTAGCGATCCTTGGCTAATGGTAGTTTCTTGTCATTGGAAACGTTGTCTTGATACTTCAAAGTTCATTTAGCCTTTAGAAAAACGATTAACATTTATGATGGTCGATGAACGACTTGTTTTAAATGGTTATGTTTAGTGAGCAAAACATTCCCGCATTGCATTTGTGCTAAAAGCAACAAATAAAAGTTTGCTCTGCTAAAAATGTGTTTGAAACACAAAGTTTGACTAGTTCAATAGACAGAAAAAGACTTGAGGTCAGAAGACATTGTCGAAGGTATTGGACAACCCAAAAATGTTCGTCCCATGAGTAGCAACAATCAGAACATATAGCTATGCAATCAACAAGGCAAATATTTTAGTTTAAAAAGTGTTAGTTTTTGTTTGTGCATGGAATATAAGTATGGTTAATTTATGTCACTTGTTCATAAATATAACTTTGTAGCAATTGATAGATTGTAATTTTATAACTGTAAACTTTGAAGATTTATAGCATATTGTTTGATAGCATCATTGCTATAAACTGATCTTACAATTGATCGATGCTTTTAACTCCTTTTCTATTGCGCATACCAAGCTAGTTTTTTTCTGCAGGCTGTTGAAAACATATCAATGAGTGCAATAAGCTTTTATGAAACATCATTGAGTAAACATATAGAATAAACATGTTTTCAAATTTAGGATGAAATGAAAATTGGAAGCGGCAACAAATTGTCAAACAGAACACAAGCTATAATACCTCCGCAGGTTAATTTCCAACGATACAATATAAATTGGTAGAAATATTTCTCTGTTGCTCCGTGCATACTTTTTAAAATATTTTTGACACTTTGTAGGTAAGTTGGCAAATTTATTGATTCCAAAAGGGTTAATATCGCTCTACCGGAAGGGGAGGGCAAAATATAGGCGGTGTTAGCTTTGCCCTTAGAAGGGCTAACTTTATCTTCCCACAATTCTGACAACCCATTTGAAAAATACAACACCAGCTTCTATATGAACGCCACCTCCAATTGACCACCACTAAAAAGGAAAGATTGAAAACTAGAGCGCAATGACATTCAATTAGAGGCTTTACTGTATATCAACTACTTCAGAACAGATAGATAGACTCGAGTGTCACACAAATTTTTTACACCAAAATGCATCTAAAGGTTGTTAATGTTATCTGTCCTTATCATTGATGTGGTTGTTGCAACATGAGCTAAGATGCATATATGCATAGCAACATATTCAAATGTAGTCACCCACAAAATCCTCTCATCTTTATTATTTACATCTGATGGTTCATATTATTATTTGTATTATAGAAGTATATTAGGCATATACTTGCAATGAAAACTCTTAAAAATATTATAATATTTACAGGGTTCAAGTGGCGTTTTTATGGTATAAAAATTCTGGAGTGTGAAACATTTTACTAAGCTTGTGGGTCAGAAACTATCAATTTATATTATATGTAAAGATTGTGGACAGAAATCTTTTCAAAGAGATAGAAATGATACATCTGGAAGATTGTTATGTACTACTGCTGTAAAGACAAAAATAAAAGGTCTCACTGCAAGGAAACCTCTTCAGTGTGAGCTATGCAATGCTAGCTTTGCTCGCCGTAGTTATCTAGCAACTCACATGAAAACACATACCGGAGAGAAGCCATTCCAATATAAGATATGTGGTAGTCGGTTTGCTCATCGCCATAATTTAACAGGGCATAGGAAGGTTCATACCGGAGAAAAACCGCTTCAATGCAATATATGTAGTAGAAGATTTTCTGAGAGCGGCAATTTAACAATTCACATGAGGACTCATACTGGAGAAAAACCATTCCAGTGCATGATATGCAGTAGTCAATTTGCTCTTCACCATCTTTCAACAAGACACATGAGGACTCACACCGGCGTAAAACCATTTCAGTGTAAGGTATGCAGTAGTCAGTTTGCTCTTCGCCATCATCTAACATGTCATGTGAGGACTCACACTAGAGGGGAGCCAATTCAATGTTAGAAGTGCAGTAGTAGCTTTACTCACCGTAATCAATTCAAAACGCACTTTAAAATTCATACTTTATGTGATCCATTTCATTATAAGACATACGACTGTACATGTTCAAATGCATTTGGACCCACCATATATTTTGATCTGGTTAAATAAAAACTGTATAATGAGTCATCTTTTTTGTTGCGTGATCACATCTGTTGTATATTGAGTTAAAATTTATTTATATATTTGTGGTAAAATATACGGAGCACTGTGGTCAAAATTTGCGTTTGCTTTTTGTTAATTGACAAGCCTTGGTTCAGTTTGGTGAGACCAAATTGAACACGACTAAGAACTGCACCTTTTTGGATATGAGTAAATTGGCTGATCCTCCTGACTCTATCTTCCAACGTTGAAAACATGAAATCAATTACTTTTGTAATTAAATACTTTTAGCAAAGCTTTAATTGTTATAGTGCATTAAATTTCTTACATTATTCTGAGCAATAGTTCACAAATTAGCTAAAGGTTCATGTTATACTTATTATTAATATTTTTATTGAAATCCAGCCTCATCTTGTATTTTTCTGCCCTGCTTAAAGGTTAAAAACACAATTGCTCATGGTATTAACAGCTGCAGATAACATTAATGATTCTGGTTTCAATGCTTGTATGCTAATTATGAAAAATATTTTGTATATGCTGCCAACATGTATATATACATGTTGGCAGCATATACAAAATATTTTTCATATAATTATAGATTACACCCCGACCTTTAAAGACAGATTTTTGTGTTACAGTTATACAGGGTGTATAAGCTGTAACCGCTTATTTTCCATCTGTTTAACAAACATTGAAACCTCTATTTGAATGCCACCTTTTAATTGAACGCCACCTCTATTTGACCGCCTCTTTTCCTATTCATTGATCTCCATGAACCAATAATAAACTTTATAACCAATAGCAAGTGATCAGTCAAAAAGTGTCTACATAGTTGTGCTAATAATGGTTCAGTGATATTAGTAGCAATTAATTATTTTGTTGTATCTGTTCATATCCAAGTCCATTTTCCAACTCTGAATGTGTTTGTTATTTGTTAAACTTTTGAAATCAACAATGTAGACATCATTAATAACTGTATTAGGCTGGTAGTAGTTCTCTTTTGACAAGTACTTGATACTCCGACATACAATGTACATGTATGTGATAAACAGTTTACATTTACGATGGTATAACTACTATAACTATCAGTATAACTATAACTACTTCTAGACTAAAAGCTGTGGTTAGCAATGCAGGTAGAAGTTTATCCTTTGTGTGAAATACAATGTCGAAAGTTTTTCTCTCCCCAAACAATTGTTTGGACCCTGATACTAACTATTTCAGCAGTGCGGAAGAAGAGTGGAGGTCAAAAGACATTGTAGAAGGTATTGAAGCTATTGAAGCCATGATAGCCAGAAGATGTTCGTTCCATCGGATGCAACAATCAGATTGCAACTTGCAGAGCAATCGATGTAAATAACTTTTGTTTCAAAATTATTAAATGTTGTTTCTGTTTGTATTATAGGAATGGTTTGTGTATGTAACTTGTTTTTTGAATATTTATCTGTAATACAGTCATACTTCGACTTAAGAGCTTAATGCGTTCCGAGACTGAGCTCGTATGTTAATTCGCTTGCATGTTGGTGCATATTATTTATATATATAACAGTTAAATATATATTGATTGGTTTCCATACTCTAAAAATGCAAATAAAACACTCAAAACTAGATATTGTAACAAAAAGCACATGTTGTTTATTGTCCTAACACACCGCATGCTTTCAAAAAGCAACAAATTAAAAATAATGCAAAGAAATGGGATTAATTAAAATGTAAAATTAAATACATACAATAGCAGCTAACGCTAGCATTTGCCAGGGAGGGAGATATAAGTTATCCTTCATTACGACAGTTGAAATTGATAAATCTGGATTTTATCAATGTCTTAAAAGACAAACTTAGAAGCAAACCTAAAAGCAAACTTTCATTTTTAACTTAACATAATTAAAAAGTTTTCGGCGTTCATAGTTTGAAGTTTTTCGCTGGTTAGGTAATTGTTTCTTTGTTTCGCTTCCACGACCAGCCAGCCGTTTTAAGATAAACCTATCTAATGACGTTTGCTTTTGTCGCCCTTTCAACATTTTGCAGTTAGGATGAACACAGGTGTCTTCACAAAGGGTTAATGCACGACCATTAGCCAACTTGTCCGAACGTCTATTTTTATAGTTTTGATAGATAGCACCGGAGTGCGAGAGGAAATTAGCACCCCAAAAACTCTTGTGAGAAAAGTGAAGAAAGCGGATTTGTGCCGCAACATATGACATCGCAACCAAAGTCGTATAGCTTCAGAGTCCTGCATCGAGAACCGGAAACAACAATGCTGTTTCCAAACAAACCCGATCGACATACTGATCTCTAATGGAATATTCTTACCTCGCTCTCAACATCTCATCTTGCATTTATTTTATTTCTTTACAAAAAAAGTTGTAGCTACTTGTAGGAAATTTTGTCCTCTTTTAAATGGTGTATACAACAATCAATTATAACGCAACGGCCAATGAGAGTAATATTTTTTGGTTAATGTTGCAGCCTCTCCATTATAACTTATATAAAAATAGAGCTCTCATAAACGCTTCCGCTGGCCACGAAACTCTGTGAAACTATACGGCTCTGATCTAAACAAGGAAGTAGCTTTGTTGATATTTGGTACTCTGTTTTCCAAGCTTCAGTTCATGATTGAGCAGTTGTTTATAGAAAAATGCATTCTCACTGGAGATTATGTAAATTTTGGGAACTGATCATCTTTTTTCTCAACGCCAAGAACAAAAGATAACTCGGTTTTTGTATGTTTTTGTGTGTACAATTGAATGTAGTGAACTTATTCTCTCACTTTGGGTGGTAAGCTATAAAAACCCCTTTGGCTTAGCTGATCTAATAAGGATTTATTTACAGTGATGAATAGCACTACTGGTATACAACTGGTACAGAATTTTTACAAGCCACAACTCACTTACACATCTACATTTCACCATGAGACTTGAAACAGATCAGTTGTAATAGTAAGTAACAATATCAAACTAATAATTCTTGATCAAATCAAGTTACCTGTGACCTACATAGACAATTCTTGGCACAAATGCAGGCATCAATTCATCAAGAGGCTCCGTTTTATCATTAAGCTGTATCAATAAATATAAATAGGACAATTGGCCAGGCTGTGCCTTTACATCCTTTTACAAATCCCAAAAGCGTCGTAATCCTTACTATTGCTACAGCATAAATTAGTAGAGTTTGACTAACAATGTCTGGTGTTAACCATTAAAAAGACTCATGTTTGTGCTTCATCCAGGAATCATGTCCGCTTTATGATGTGGCGGACTAGGTGATAAAATGTGAGATTAAGTTTGAAAACACTTACAATGTATATCCAGAACGTTCATTGTATTCTTTCAATAAGTTTTAATATATAAAAACCTTATTTGGAAATACTCAGTAAGATGCTATTCAGACTGTATGAGGATGAAGTCTCACACCTAACACGCCTGAAATAAAACAACAAAATAATGCAAAGGGGTGAGCTTCCATGTCATATATGGGAGATGCTGGAACATTTTCTGTTGTAGTAATGGTATCTTCTTGAGCCACTGGCAACTGATCACCATTCAGTGTGTCATAAGACTTACTACAATAATAACAAAAGAAAGTGTTACTAACAGAACGTATCCAAAAGTGTTAACTAACAAATGAGGCTTGAGATGTACTCACATGCATCTAATCAACAATAATGACAAGTAATTCCAAAAACTGATCAACAAAATTGATTGAATGATAAAAGATTTAAGGAGATGGTTTTTTAGATTTATAATATTTTACACCTATGTTCCATTCAAACATGTGGATCGGACAGCTGTGAATAAAATGCATGGCCTGCTGACATTCTCACAGAGCTTTGGACGTGTAAACAAAAAACCATTATCATTCATAAGACATCATCATTTATTAATTTTGGTGTGTACAGTTAAATAAAAGCGCAAGTCACAGCCATAGACTATACTTCTATACCTATAAACATACCGGTATCATTTCTTGGAGTGAGTTTTGCCTAACAAAATGGTTCTTTCCACACAGAATGGTAAATGATGTGGGGCAGGATGGTTCTTCTTGGTTTTTTTCCTATAGGCATGTTCAGCAGCCTTCCTACGGAAACCTCCACGTTAGCTCGTTGTTGTGCCGAGTAGCCTTTTTCTTCTGCCACTGCTGAAGGCTGCACTCCAATTTTAGTCCTGTAATTATTATGATATTTGTTCTTTTTTATGTGAAATATGCTTTGCGTTATGTCTTACATGGTGTTGTATTATGTACTTTAGAGTTATCTTCCCACTATTGTATCAATATTATATTCGCATACCTTGTCGGTCCCACTTTGTGTTTTCCTGTCAATAAACAGTTTCCTGTCACCTACCGCATGGACCGCATCACGCTTACTTTTACGTTATCTTTACGTTATCAGAAACACCTACCAACAATACCACATGGTGACCAGTACTAATATTACATCGTGAGAACATTTATGTTAATTCCTTGCTAGAAAGTTTTTGGTCTGATCTTCTTTTAATCGACGCTAAGTATGGCAAAGTTTAACCCACCGGCAGAATTTGACTTTGTACCGGAGAGGTGGGCTGAGTGGTCCACCAGGTGGGGCAGATTCCGTAGCCTGTCACAGCTAGATAAGCAAGAAAATCAGCTGCAGATCGATAGTTTGCTGTATACAATGGGATCAAAAAGTGAGACAATTTTTAATTGCCTGGGACTGTCTACAGAAGACAAACAAATTTACACAAAGGTGAAAGAAGGTTTCGACAAATACTTTTCTCCAAGGAAATACGTTATATTTGAAAGAGCAACATTCTTCAGACGTGACCAGCTTCCCGGTGAGTCTGTTGAAGAATTTATTCGTGCAATAAACCACATGGCGGATAGATGCGACTTCGGAGATCGTAGATCAGAGCAGATTAGAGATCGGATCGTAGTGGGAATTGCGGACAAAGATGTTAGCAGAGAAATGCAAAAAATGGAGCTGGACCAGCTTACTGAGGAAAAGGCAGTTGCCATGGCGAGGCAATCTGAGCAAGTTGAACGTCAGATGAAGTTGTTGAGTCGCGGTGAGGATAACACCTCTGTCGACACTATCCATAGCGATAATCATCAAAGACGTGAGCCAAATCGCAATAGCCATCGCCTACCCCCAGCCTCTGGCTATCAGCGCCAAGGGCAACATCAACCGTGTAAAAACTGTGGGTACTACCAGCATTCAAGAGGAAGCTGTCCTGCTCTGCGTGCTGTTTGCCGGAAATGTTCGAAAATAGGACATTTTTCGAAAGTATGCTTGATGTCAGCCGGTAAGCCTAAGTCAGATTCCAACAGCCGTACGTCTGTCGATGAGGTAGAGGCAGAGATAGAGAGGGTATTCCTAGGTGAAGTCCAGGATAACCAAAATCACAGTAACCCATGGATGAAAAGTATTGATGTGCACATGGGTGAGCCAGAGTCGAAAACTGTGTCCGTGAAGTTTAAACTTGACACTGGTGCTGACGTTTCTGTTATACCTAGTAGCTTGTGTTCTTGTCAAAGTTTAAAACCAAATGACAAGATTTTAGTAGGCCCTGGAAATAGTAGAGTACCTGTGCTAGGTTATTTTTCAGCTAGATTGAGCGTAAATAATGCTGAACACTATGAACGTCTATATGTAGTCAACCAGACAAAAGCGTTGCTCAGTAGAAATGCATGCATTGAGTTAGGTCTGGTAAAAGTCAGTTGTAATGTCGATCATGTGCATACTATTAACCATTTTAAATGTGAGTTTCCTAAGCTGTTTCAGGGTCTGGGCTGTATGAAGCAGGAGGCTGATATCACGCTGCGGGCAGGTTGTCAACCGTACGCCATAAACACGCCAAGAACTGTACCTTATCCGTTGCTCGACCACGTCAAGTCAGAACTCGATGCGATGGTTAAGGAAAATGTAATTTTCCCTGTCGATAAACCCAGTGACTGGTGCTCTCCGATGGTAGTTGTGCCGAAGCCAAACTCCCGTGTCCGTATTTGTGTTGACTATACTAAGCTAAACAGAGATGTCAAAAGGGAGATATATCCAATGGCCCATGTTGAATCAAGTCTGGCAAAGTTAGGCACTGGTAAACTTTTTACCAAGCTAGATGCGAATTCAGGATTCTACCAAATTCCGTTGACCCCTCAAGCCAGAATGCTGACAACATTCCTCACTCCATTTGGCCGTTTCGCTTTTAACCGGTTACCGTTTGGGTTGTCGTCTAGCCCTGAGATTTACTCAAAGATTATTTCAAGCGTACTGGATGGCCTTGAGGGAGTAATTTGCCACATGGATGATGTGTGTATATGGGGAAACGACCAACAAGAACATGATAATAGAGTCCGTGCGGTGTTAGATCGAATGGTACGCGCCGGTATGACACTAAATGAATCCAAATGTCAGTTTGCCTGTCGGAGCATCAAATTTTTAGGCCACGTAATAAGCTCCAATGGCATTAAACCTAACCCCGACGCCATCCAGGGCATCCGAGATTTTGCGACACCGAAAAATGTGAGTGACGTGCGAAGTTTTCTTGGCATGGCCAACCAGCTCAGTAAGTTCACTATGCGTCTAGGTGATCTCAGTACACCGCTCAGGGACTTGCTCTGCAAAAACTGTCCGTGGTACTGGGGAGACCGGCAAGCTAAAGCCTTCACCAACATCAAAGATGAGCTGTCCCAATCTGTAGAGTTGGCGGTTTACAACCCAACTCGCAAAACTATCATCCAGACAGATGCATGTAGGAATGGCATTGGTGCTGCATTACTACAAGTACAACCCGATGGTACGCTTCGTTTAGTTTACGCTGCGTCACGAGCACTCACCGACACTGAGCAACGATATGCCACGATTGAACAGGAAGCCCTCGCCATTGTATGGGCATGCGAAAAGTTCAGAAATTACATTATAGGCATGACTGTTAGTATTCAAACCGATCACAAACCGCTCGTCTCTTTATTTAATGACACAGAACTCAGCAAAATGCCTGCTCGCATTCAACGATTTGGCATGCGCATGTTACGCTTCCGGTACCGGATGGAACACATTCCTGGGAAGCAAAATATTGTTGCTGATGCACTTTCCCGTTCAAAGGCCGTTCCTACTGTGGAGGACATAGCATTCTTAGAGGAAGTAGAAAATCATGCTCGCAGTACTCTGCTTTACTCCGCCTCCAATGAGAAACTCAGCAAACTCATAGAGTCACAGAAAAATGATGAGGTATTGGCAAAAGTTCACCACTTTGTTAATACGTCGTGGCCTGCGTATATGACGTCTAATGACTCATTAGTACGTCCTTTCTTTGAGAATCGCTCTAGAATAACCATAATTTATGGAGTACTCGTTTTCGACGATCGTATAATCATTCCGCTCGCTGACCGTCTCGAAGTGCTACAGAAAGTTCACCAAGGCCACCTAGGCATTACTAAGTGCAGAGATCGAGCAAGGAAGTCAATTTGGTGGCCCGGGATGTCGCAACAAATTGCGGAAATGGTACGCTCATGTGAATCGTGTCGAAAATTAGCCCGAGTTCCTCCAGAGCCACTGATGAGATCAGAGTTCCCGTCTCGCCCATGGGAGCGTGTTGGTAGTGACCTATTTTATTTTAAAGACTGTTGGTATCTATTGCTAGTTGATTATTATTCTCGTTATGTCGAGGTCGCTATGCTGAAAGAGCTCAACAGCCTGGAGACCATTGGTCACATGAAAAGCATCTTTGCACGTCACGGAATTCCTGAGCTACTGGTTTCAGATAATGGGCCGCAGTACTCTTCGATAGAATTTCAAAAATTTGTCACCGGCTATGGTTTTAAACACATCACTAGTTCGCCAAAGCACCCGCAATCGAACGGCGCAGCCGAGAGAGCCGTTCAAACCATAAAGTCCATGCTGAAAAAAGAGACCGACCCTTATCTTGCATTGCTGGCATATCGTTCATCACCCATTGAGAATGGATTATCTCCTGCAGAGTTGCTTATGGGCCGACAACTCCGAACGACTGTCCCAGCACTTCCCGTCACGCTGGAGGCCTCTAAGCCTAACCTCCAAAGCATTCGTGCTCAGGAGGAGGACCAGAGAAAGAAAAGCAAGATCTCCTATGACAACCGACACCGCGCCAGAGAACTGCCACTGCTTGACCCTGGACAACAGGTCTTTGTTCCAGATTTAAACCGTGAAGCTGTAGTAGCAGCAGCTGTCCCAAATGCCCCTCGGTCCTATCTTCTCCGAAACTCAGGTGGAACTTCAATTCGTCGTAACCGCATTGACATACGACCGATCGAAAATATAGAGGACAATGTTAAACCGCCACCAAACAGTCCAAAGGGGCACTATATATCGAGGTCTGGTCGTACGGTTAGGCAGCCTGTGAAGCTCGACTTATGAATCCGACAGCGTGGTGTCAGCCCCCTGGTTCAGACTCTAGCTTTTCAAGGTTCTGTGACCTTTGTAGGTCACTGCACTATTGTTAATATTAATGTGACAATCATTTCTCAATCAATATGTCTTTAGGTAAATGCTACGCTTTCAATGTTCATGTTTGTCTGAGAAAGAGAGATGTTGTATTATGTACTTTAGAGTTATCTTCCCACTATTGTATCAATATTATATTCGCATACCTTGTCGGTCCCACTTTGTGTTTTCCTGTCAATAAACAGTTTCCTGTCACCTACCGCATGGACCGCATCACGCTTACTTTTACGTTATCTTTACGTTATCAGAAACACCTACCAACAATACCACACATGGTATAAATCTGATGATACCTCGATTAATCACAAAAATTTATCCAGAATATCTGATGAGGAGTGTCTGACACCAGCCAAACTATTAGTCCCAAAACCGCTAGAGTGTGGGCCTAATAGTTAGGCATGTATCAAACAGCTATCAATACTGAATACCATGTGAGGCATGCTTGTACATTAATGTATAACTGACTGACTCGTTACCTAAACTATGGTAATACTACACCCTGCCAATTCACCCTAAAATTCACCTCTTTTGCGTAAAACTATCCTTCTCCTAAAGACAATGGTGAGTTCAGGAGAGTGATTTTCTGACTCGCTGTACGGGCCTTCCACCGTTCAATGAAGGTCTCAAAGGCCGGACCATACATAGCCGCCTCATAGTAGTTTGAGTTTATCCGACATGTTCTTGTGGAATGCATCAATAGCTGCTCGCCTTAAAAAAAAACTCAATATGTACATGATGTGCATATTATAAACAGCAATATCTCCCAGTGTTATTTAATCTTGTCTTTTAACTATTGAATCATCATTGTTCAAACAGAGTATGTACTGCGGCATGAATCATAAAATGTACTATCATTTGAGAAGCAAAAATCATTACTGAATAAACTGAGCAGGAGAGTAAACACACCATTGGAGTAATGAAGCAAGAAGCAGAAGGTGGTATGTTTGTTGAACAGAGAACATAGGACAAGGGGCTTCTGACTTGATTTTATCAAATCAATCACCACAGTGGCAAATAATAACCATCAGGCATGTTATACCATGATGATTGCTGACATGTCATAACTAGCATGTGTGACAAAATAGCTTATAAATGAAAAACATGTATAAATATAATGATCATGTGCCTTGTCTCGGAACCTACCATTTCTGGGGCTGTATTTCAGAAACCTTTGGTATCACTTCCCCTTCTGAATAACTGTTCTCGCTAGAATGATAAAAACAAAACAATTGTTCACAAAATGTAACATATCAAACCACCTATAATGAATTTTAGTGTTCGAGTAATCATACCCACATATGACCAAACTGTATATTGTATAACACAAGTAGGTTCTAGTTTAAAAAAATTATTTATACTTTCGTACTGCAAGTGGTTCGAATGAATTCTTGGTCTAAAAAAATTCCAATCTTTAGTAATAGTAAGCTTTATGGCTGGCTTTTGTTAGTCATACATGACCACTCCATTTTACGAAGCATTGATGGTTAATACTAGGCCAGTACCTTTTAACAACCTCTTCATATTCAAAATGTTCTTCTACTTCTCCTTCTGTATTAATCATTTTATTATCTATAAAAGTATTGTGGTGAAGCGGCTGCAACCAGCCTTTCTGTGCTTTCTGACCTGTAAAATAGTTTAGGATGTTTTATGAGAGTTCACTGTGAATAGTCAAACTTTACATATAACAAGGCTAAGCAAACTAGTTGACTTCTTATCATTTTAAACAGTAATAAGTCCCATGGTATTACCTGTTGAAAGCCAAAACTAATCTTTCCATTAGTGCTGGAGCGGCTTGTAGTGGTGTTCATTTGTTCCACGTTCAAATGCACTCATCATCATAGCCCACAGGTGCTTACAGAGGTTTCCTGTCTTGCCATAAGTGTAGCTACACAAACTTAGGTAAACTTGGACGAGTTTTTTGGTCTTCCCTATGACAACCTCATACTGGTCACCCACCTTCTGCAAAGAACAAGTAAGTTATATATACATAAAACACCGTAAGGTCATTATTGCAGAACTTACTATACTTGAGGAACGCTTAATGGGAATATATGGACTTGAAAATTGCACTCAAGTTACCCTGAGAGACTTCAATTGTGATCTACTGCCCACTGCCTTAGACCAAAGCAGGAGAAAAAAATATGTTGGAACTTTTAGAATGACTAAATTTAAGACAAAATATCACAAGCCCCATGAGGATAACCCTCACTGGAAAAACTCTCTTGACACCATCATCACACGTAAGAACCTGTCCTCACTGAAGGCAGATGTTATCCCAAACAGCACCAGTATCACGACATGGTTTTCATAGAGATAAACTTATCCCTGCATTGTTAGCCTCACGAAGTTCAGTAACTTTCTGCTCCACGAAAAACTTCAACCAAGATAATTTCTTGAAATAATCTCTATCTAAACAATAGGACTGCATGCCTTCAAAAAATCCAACGCAAGAAATCTCCCATGTAACTCAACTTACCCTACTCTAAAATTACGTCCAATAACAGAAATTGAACTACTCCACCTCATGTACCACTTGCTACTCTTATGCTTTATTATTGCTGATGAAGTTGCAGGTCGTTTCCTTCTGTGTTCTGATTCAAGCTTGCTGAAAGAATCTCTTCTCCAAGATGGGGAAGGTGGAAGTTTAGTGTGCGAGTTAAGAACGTGTGGTTTAGAGCGCGATAACGAGCGTGCTTGGCAGGTAAACCCAACAACCCATTATTCCCACATTTCGCGCGCGTTCTCATTTGGGGTGCTAATTTCCTCAATCCTCTGGGGTGAAATTTATAAACAATAGACTTCGGCATCCAATCACAGGGCATTGTCAACTTCAATGTCATTTGTTAGCCTAACAACAAACGACCCGATTTCATGGGCTGTAGGGCAAAAAGTCTGACATCACTGTTACTACTGATAATCAATCATATGATAACATAATATATAATAATATGTGGATTAATCAGTAAACATGATCAAACATTTAATTTACGATATTGCATTTTAGTATAACTTGATACAAAAATCAACACCACTTTTCATTATTTCAGTTATATCATTCTTTCTGTCACTTTTTGTTTCACAACACCAAAGGAATGAAGAGTAATTAAATCACTTGCCACCAGTAACAAACTCAAAATATGACTGTTATCGGTTTAACAAAAAGCGGTTCAAACATCATTTATGCCAAAGTCTATTGTTTATAAATTTCACCTAGCACCGGCCTTTTTACATAGCATCGTTTCAGTACGCTGTCATCGGCCAATCGTTTATTTATCATCCATTCCCTGAGCAGTCTCTCCATTAGCAGTCGTGAAGATCGCTATGACGTTTATAAACTATGGTTCGTCCTTTTGCGAACTAAATGCCCTAAATATAATCCTTGTTTGATATTTGTGGATGTATGTATTTCTATCAGATTGCTGAGTTAGCTCAATCACGCATACATATTTCGCATATTTTTCATTAATTTTCCATTTAATATCATCTGTTATCATTCGCTGTTTCTTTGCATTATGTTTCATTTTAATGGCAAACTTTCGGTGAACGCACAGTACTTTTAATTCATATAATTCTGCACTGAATAGCGTGCACAAAAAAAGTGGTACAAAAGTATAACCTGAGCAGTTGAAAAATACAGAGTGATGCTGTTCTCATAAAACACCTCCAGCATACTTGACAACTAACTCACATGCTCGTATCTCAAACATGTTAAAGTCGTCAAAAGTGGTCAAACATGGTCAAAGTGTTAGTGCTAACACTTGCTTAAAAGCTGGCGCGTATCTCAAGTTTTTCGTATGTTGGAGCACTCGTAAGTTGAAGTATTACTGTGTATAACATATTATCATCATAAAACATTAATACTTGCAGATGAATAGCATATTATTTCATAGCATCTTTGCAGTTATCTTAACATTGCTTACTATTTATCGTCGCTCGTAATTCCTATTCTACCATATATGAAAAGCCAGTTTTTGTTGCAAACTGAGGCAAACATATTAATAAGTGCAATAAACATTTATGCAACATCGTTAGAAATAGCTATAAAATAGAAATATCCCTCAAATTAAAAATGAAATTAAAAAAAATTGAACACATTAACAAATTGCGAAGTGGGGCACTGGACCACAGGCTATAATATCATCGTGTGTTAATTGCAAGCAAGAGATATCCATTGGTAGAGATATTTCTCATCTTGCCAATGTATATTTATTTGAAGTTATTTGACAAGTTAACAGATTTATTGCATCAAAAAGGATTAACGTAGCTTCGACCGAAGGGAGTGCAAAAGTAGGCGACATTCACTTCACTCGTAAAAAGGTTAAATTAATCTTCTCAAAATTCTGACAAACTGTTTGAAAAAATACAGCCGTTTAAAAAAATACAACGCTAGATCTATTTGAGCGCCACCGCCATTTGACCCCTCCCTCATTTGACCGCCACCTCTGTTTGACTGCCACCTCAATTTGACCGCCATTAGGTTACTGGGTCTGAAGCTAATAACTTTGGCCAGTTGGTTATGACTCATGCTCTTAGTCGAGCTCAAGTTTTACATATATTAAAGTATACAATAGTAAGCTTTTTACAGTAGGAGAAAACATACTGGTCGCCGTGGCAAGACATCTACTGTAATAGTTGCAACATAACTCAACTGTGGTAAGGAATTAGCAGGTTTGCAAGAGAGTTATGTTATTATTTAAAAGGAGGTATGAGTCGTCCCCCATAAATAGTAATAATTTGGGATGATAGGTGATGAACTCGATATTGAACAGCAACAAACAATTTAAATTTTGATAAACATAATCAAGATCAAAAAAATTCCAAAAACAACTCGTCTGCAACAGTCTAGAAGTCTTTATTTAAATAAAAACAACATAAACATTGATAGGGCTTGTGAGTCTATGAATATCGGTAAATAGCTTATGTGTATAGTGAAAGTTACTTTGGCTTTTGTTTTAGTGCTTTTAATTTGCAAACATTTGGTGCACTGTGTGTATAATAGTTCAGTGAGGTTTTTGTTGTCGAGGTCTCTACAGCGCCAGCTTTCACTTCCATTTGTCGTTCTACCTCACTAACCCTAAAGGCTCTCAAATAAGATAACCGAGACTATCACTAGATGGACTTTGACTTCTCCAAACTTGGTCTTGTGAATAACTGAATCTTTTTGATGAAATAAATAAGCGAGTCAGACCAAAGTTAAACATCAAGAAGAATTGAAATTTAGTGATTTGGAGGTCTGATTGATGCTGATATTACTCACTTCTCATGATATTGATATTGCCCGTTCAATCTATGCATTTCTGACATTCCATTTATGGTTTGGCTTTAAAGAAGATAATTGCAGGACTTTTTGTTTTAGGAAAACCTTTGTGTTTCTCAATAGGTGATGGTGACAGTTTTGGCATATCATTGTAAGGATGATCAAAGTAAGCTTTATCACGTCCTGGAACAACATTTCAACTTATCCAGCCCATATTCTTATTGATTACTTTGTTATTTCAAAACCTGTCTGTTGAATGGCAATGGTGATCATGGCCATATCACTCGATTAAATTTTCTCCATGTCTTTGTGAGTCGAGTCAATCCTAGCTACACTTTTATTTGTTTTATGGTCTTATCAGGGTGTCAATGACTTTCACAATAAGAGAAACAGAATGATGTGTTCAAACCAACTTTTAGACAGAGTCTCCTTATTTCCCCAGCACTTTAGATTTTAAAGGTTCCCTTGTTTCTATACTCTTCACTCAAACTATGTTCTTTTTAGCCATGTCTTCAATAAACGTATTCTCCTTAGCCATGTTTTAAAAAGCACATTCTTTTTTTCTATATTCATGTTCTCTATATCCATATTCTCTAAAGCCGTTTACTCTACGACTTTACTATTGATAGCCATGTCTTCTAAGACATCTATAGCACTCTCATCTATTTCACTAATGTCACGACGATCCAAACATGGCTATCAGATCCGTTTTCTCTATAAAAAGGTTTTCAATATCCATGTTTTTGATATAAATATCTTTTTATTTTCTCTGTCACCATGATGTATAAAAAATTGGCTCTGTAAGCAATGTTTTAACCATGTTCACTATAACAGTGTTCTCTACAATCATGTTCACAGTAACCCCATAACCACAACCTTCATGTTTCTGTCCTTTATCCAACCAGTCCAAAAACAAGGTACGGTTGGGATTATTAGTCAGCTGATTCTACTGACAGTCTTTTTCCCACCAATTATTTTGATGGAATTATTAAACTTTAACAATTTGATTGACGCCCGTTATGTTTTTCATGTCTGCTCTTGGTGTCCACTGAAACCACGTCCTATAAGACCATGGTCTCTATATTGATAGAGCTATGTTTGCTGTGATCATCTTTTCAATAGCCGTGGCATGTATAGACATGTTTTCCATGTATAACCATGTTCAACGTGGTCATGTATTTTCATATCCGTTTTCTATATAAGCATGCCTTTAACCTTATTATCTACAAACATATTAAGTATAGCCAAGTTCTTTACAGCCAGTATTCTTATAATCATGGTCTATTTGGCAATAATTATTCATAATGCAGTTCACCATGAAGTTAGGTAACCTCCAATGTCTCACTAAATGAAGTCCGCTTTGTAAAAAATATCATATGAAGGGAGTTGTCTGCTTTGTTCAACTTTGAGTTGGCCCCTCTCCAAAAGTAAGCTCCACCTAACAGTCATAATAATCCAAACAATCACAAATGGCTATAATCCGTAGCTATCTATACAAACGATTATTCAACGCTATAGTATAAAATCATTTCTTCACTGACCCAACAAATCTGTATTGATTATGATTAGGGCTTAGTTACTGTATAAGCAATTGCATTACTCGCTGCATACCATCTACTATATACATATATAACTCTAGTAAATAGTTACATTTAAAAGCATGTAATAAAAAATTGACGGGCCATATACCTAAAAACTTCTGTCATGGTCGCAAGCTACAAGTCAGACTATTTCGGAACTCAGTGATACAACTTTACCAATTACTAGTTATTAACTCATCAGCTATGTAAAATTATCAGGCAGACAAACTCTGTAGATGAAAACAGTAAACTGTTTGAGCGAAGAGGGATCAGCATAAACTATAACAAATAAATCAACATTCATGTTTCAAACAAGATTTGTCTGCTCTTAATATACAAAATATGATAACTATATTAATTAGGCAAGTGGACTTTTAACTTTCAAAACCAGTGGATAGGACTTCCAAAGGGTAGTGGATAATCAAACCCAGAGATATCGCCTGTAGAATATTTATGTTGTTCAATTTAATATTATGTAACATATAGAGTAATATATAATAAGTATTGCTGTTTGTCAGCACTATACTTAGTTACATATTAGATGCTTTCTATAGATTTAATAAAAATGGATGTTGTTTCAGAGTCAGTGGTCCAAATAAGAATTATGTTATGCTTTAGACTTCTAAATAGAAGTAAAGTTTTTATTACGAATCGTTTACTGAAGCAGTTTAAATTTTTTTCTTTAAAGATTAACGATGTGTTACGTTAATTACTAAACTTTACATATTATCAACTGAATATGTGTTGATGAATGATCTGCCACATAAGAAAAATAAATGATAAAAAATATTATGATATACTATATCCAAAACATTATATTAAGAGTTATTTAAACCATAAAGTGATCTTTAAGAAATAATAAAATGTAACTTGAAAAATGCAATAGTTTTTTTGTACGGTTCTATATAATTTTGTCTAAGGTAGCACTCCTTACTGATTTTCTCATATAACCAATAAAGTTTTTGAACTGGCAAGTGGTTCTTTCTGCCAGGCAAAGGAAATACTATCTATATCAAATGCCAATCAACTGTCCAATCAGTTATTTGAACTTTTGTATGATCTGTTATATACACTATTCATAATTCTGACACCAGTTGTGTTCTCCTGCATGTTTGTATAATTATTTCTCAGTAGCTGTCTTGCTTTGCGTGAGCACCAATGTTGGTTCCTCTGTCGCATGGGTGTTAGCCACTGTTTTATTACCAGTATATAGCCACTTTCGGCATCAATTTTGAATGTTATATGCGAACTCCAATGTCGTTACCTTATTAATAATAGGTCGGCCCATCTCAGGCTAGGGCCTATAGTGTATTCACCATTAGGAATGCTTCCTTTGGCATAAAACGAAAGAAAAAGGATTTTCAAACAGTTCATAGTATAATAGATATACATATCATTTCAAAATGTGTGATAGAAATGTGTCCTCAGAAACGTGCAAGGACTAGCATAGTACTCTGCTAAATGGCCTTATCTCCTCGTGGTAGAATGGGTTGTACAAGTTCACCCATCTGGCCTCTCTGTTCTGCTTATAATTTAAACATATTCAGAAGCTCCTGATATACAAGTGATTAGAGAATAATAACTTCCAAATGGCTTCTTGTCAGCATTTTTCAAATTTTGTACAGTTGCTAACTGCATACACATATCGCAACCGATCAGCTGTGGAGGAGCGTCTCGGCTCATTTTTCTGGGAAGCCCATGATGTTTGAATAACTCGGCCAATTTTCTGACCATGGAAAATACAAACGTGTCTGTATATCTTTTGGTTTTAGTTTTAAATTTTTAGAGAAATTCTGGAGTATGTATTTTGCTCCATTCTTTCTGATTTTCAGAATTTCATATTTAAAAAATATTATTCTGGCTATGAAAAAATATTAAAGCTTATTTTTCAAAAGCTCTGCGTACTGATCATGGCCGTATTGTCCAAAGAAAAATTGGTCCGGAGACTGTCAGTTAGTAGTTGCTAAAGGTCAGGTCATGTGCTAGCCTGCTACTGGTAACCATGTAACCCAGTACTACCTGTGCCACGGGTCGGGTCGCCGGCGACTAAACCGGCAACCCCTCCCTTTCTTTGAAATGAGGATTTGGAGGGAACTGAAAACAACATCCACCCAACATTCCGGCATGTACTATCCCGACGGCAAAAACACCAGTTGGAAAGGGCGAAAGAATCTCTTGCAGATCAACGGCCGCGTACTGCAACTTGTCATACTCCTAATTGTCTAGGTCTTCTTGTCATTGGATCAGAGTATGACTAGCCAAGTTAGTGGATCTCTGCAGTGCATCAGAAGAACCACTTAAATTCACTCACGGCTTTCTGCTTGCACCAAACCAACCAACCAAGCCCTGCGACGATTGGAAGGTGGCAACGGGGACAGGGTAGTGAAACCTGGGAGTCCTCAGCTCCCAACCAGCACGCAGGCGGTGGAAGTTTATCAGTCGCTCGTCTCTTGAATGGAACAGGAGAGATGTTTGGTAGTTGCTTTCACGTCTGAGCAGCCCTTTTTTGGGACCGCCCCGCTCACCTCAATCCGAGGAAGGGACTAGAAAAGGTGTCCTATACATGGTCTGTTCCTTTTTTCACCTGGCTGGATTACCACGTCTAGATGGTTCACTCTATTTGCGGTAGAAAACAACAGATTACACCAGCAACATGAAATGTACGCATGCTCATGGACAATCAGCGCAGTGATCGACCTGACTGTCGCACAGTTTTTGTGGCACGTGAGCTCAGAAGACATGATATTGATATTGCTGCACTACAGGAGACAAGACTTGCTGATGAGGGCCAGATGACAGAAGTGGGAGGTGGTTATACATTCTATTGGAAAGGGAGATATGCTAAAGATCATAGGCTGTATGGGGTAGGTTTCGCCGTTAAAAATGAACTTGTTAAGCACATGGACCATCTACCTGTCGGCATTTCAGACCGACTGATGACCTTACAAATAA